>NW_027364098.1:0-319496 GCF_046119375.1 Phyllobates terribilis | reverse complement strand
CTCTTTGAATCTTCTTTATCATGCTAGGATTAACAGGAAAAAGCAAAAAATTTCAGAATTGCACCTTGCAATGTGGAGATATTACTGTTTGTGCATTTACAATATTCATTGATTTTTGCCATTGAAAAACGTCCAGAAATGTTTGAAGCTACTGACTGAATGAAAGGAGCTGGCATCTCACTCTCTTTGAATCTTCTTTATCATGCTAGGATTAGCAGGAAAAAGCAAAAAATTTCAGAATTGCACCTTGCAATGTGGAGATATTACTGTTTGTGCATTTACAATATTCATTGATTTTTGCCATTGAAAAACGTTTTTCATATACCAGAAATGTTTGAAGCTACTGACTGAATGAAAGGAGCTGGCATCTCACTCTCTTTGAATCTTCTTTATCATGCTAGGATTAACAGGAAAAAGCAAAAAATTTCAGAATTGCACCTTGCAATGTGGAGATATTAATGTTTGTGCATTTACAATATTCATTGATTTTTGCCATTGAAAAACGTCCAGAAATGTTTGAAGCTACTGACTGAATGAAAGGAGCTGGCATCTCACTCTCTTTGAATCTTCTTTATCATGCTAGGATTAACAGAGAAAGCTAAAAATTTCAGAATTGCACCTTGCAATGTGGAGATATTACTGTTTGTGCATTTACAATATTCATTGATTTTTGCCATTGAAAAACATGTTTTTCATATACCAGAAATGTTTGAAGCTACTGACTGAATGAAAGGAGCTGGCATCTCACTCTCTTTGAATCTTCTTTATCATGCTAGGATTAGCAGGAAAAAGCAAAAAATTTCAGAATTGCACCTTGCAATGTGGAGATATTACTGTTTGTGCATTTACAATATTCATTGATTTTTGCCATTGAAAAACATGTTTTTCATATACCAGAAATGTTTGAAGCTACTGACTGAATGAAAGGAGCTGGCATCTCACTCTCTTTGAATCTTCTTTATCATGCTAGGATTAGCAGGAAAAAGCAAAAAATTTCAGAATTGCACCTTGCAATGTGGAGATATTACTGTTTGTGCATTTACAATATTCATTGATTTTTGCCATTGAAAAACATGTTTTTCATATACCAGAAATGTTTGAAGCTACTGACTGAATGAAAGGAGCTGGCATCTCACTCTCTTTGAATCTTCTTTATCATGCTAGGATTAGCAGGAAAAAGCAAAAAATTTCAGAATTGCACCTTGCAATGTGGAGATATTACTGTTTGTGCATTTACAATATTCATTGATTTTTGCCATTGAAAAACGTCCAGAAATGTTTGAAGCTACTGACTGAATGAAAGGAGCTGGCATCTCACTCTCTTTGAATCTTCTTTATCATGCTAGGATTAGCAGGAAAAAGCAAAAAATTTCAGAATTGCACCTTGCAATGTGGAGATATTACTGTTTGTGCATTTACAATATTCATTGATTTTTGCCATTGAAAAACATGTTTTTCATATACCAGAAATGTTTGAAGCTACTGACTGAATGAAAGGAGCTGGCATCTCACTCTCTTTGAATCTTCTTTATCATGCTAGGATTAGCAGGAAAAAGCAAAAAATTTCAGAATTGCACCTTGCAATGTGGAGATATTACTGTTTGTGCATTTACAATATTCATTGATTTTTGCCATTGAAAAACGTCCAGAAATGTTTGAAGCTACTGACTGAATGAAAGGAGCTGGCATCTCACTCTCTTTGAATCTTCTTTATCATGCTAGGATTAGCAGGAAAAAGCAAAAAATTTCAGAATTGCACCTTGCAATGTGGAGATATTACTGTTTGTGCATTTACAATATTCATTGATTTTTGCCATTGAAAAACATGTTTTTCATATACCAGAAATGTTTGAAGCTACTGACTGAATGAAAGGAGCTGGCATCTCACTCTCTTTGAATCTTCTTTATCATGCTAGGATTAGCAGGAAAAAGCAAAAAATTTCAGAATTGCACCTTGCAATGTGGAGATATTACTGTTTGTGCATTTACAATATTCATTGATTTTTGCCATTGAAAAACATGTTTTTCATATACCAGAAATGTTTGAAGCTACTGACTGAATGAAAGGAGCTGGCATCTCACTCTCTTTGAATCTTCTTTATCATGCTAGGATTAGCAGGAAAAAGCAAAAAATTTCAGAATTGCACCTTGCAATGTGGAGATATTACTGTTTGTGCATTTACAATATTCATTGATTTTTGCCATTGAAAAACGTCCAGAAATGTTTGAAGCTACTGACTGAATGAAAGGAGCTGGCATCTCACTCTCTTTGAATCTTCTTTATCATGCTAGGATTAGCAGGAAAAAGCAAAAAATTTCAGAATTGCACCTTGCAATGTGGAGATATTACTGTTTGTGCATTTACAATATTCATTGATTTTTGCCATTGAAAAACGTTTTTCATATACCAGAAATGTTTGAAGCTACTGACTGAATGAAAGGAGCTGGCATCTCACTCTCTTTGAATCTTCTTTATCATGCTAGGATTAACAGGAAAAAGCAAAAAATTTCAGAATTGCACCTTGCAATGTGGAGATATTAATGTTTGTGCATTTACAATATTCATTGATTTTTGCCATTGAAAAACGTCCAGAAATGTTTGAAGCTACTGACTGAATGAAAGGAGCTGGCATCTCACTCTCTTTGAATCTTCTTTATCATGCTAGGATTAACAGAGAAAGCTAAAAATTTCAGAATTGCACCTTGCAATGTGGAGATATTACTGTTTGTGCATTTACAATATTCATTGATTTTTGCCATTGAAAAACATGTTTTTCATATACCAGAAATGTTTGAAGCTACTGACTGAATGAAAGGAGCTGGCATCTCACTCTCTTTGAATCTTCTTTATCATGCTAGGATTAGCAGGAAAAAGCAAAAAATTTCAGAATTGCACCTTGCAATGTGGAGATATTACTGTTTGTGCATTTACAATATTCATTGATTTTTGCCATTGAAAAACATGTTTTTCATATACCAGAAATGTTTGAAGCTACTGACTGAATGAAAGGAGCTGGCATCTCACTCTCTTTGAATCTTCTTTATCATGCTAGGATTAGCAGGAAAAAGCAAAAAATTTCAGAATTGCACCTTGCAATGTGGAGATATTACTGTTTGTGCATTTACAATATTCATTGATTTTTGCCATTGAAAAACATGTTTTTCATATACCAGAAATGTTTGAAGCTACTGACTGAATGAAAGGAGCTGGCATCTCACTCTCTTTGAATCTTCTTTATCATGCTAGGATTAGCAGGAAAAAGCAAAAAATTTCAGAATTGCACCTTGCAATGTGGAGATATTACTGTTTGTGCATTTACAATATTCATTGATTTTTGCCATTGAAAAACGTCCAGAAATGTTTGAAGCTACTGACTGAATGAAAGGAGCTGGCATCTCACTCTCTTTGAATCTTCTTTATCATGCTAGGATTAGCAGGAAAAAGCAAAAAATTTCAGAATTGCACCTTGCAATGTGGAGATATTACTGTTTGTGCATTTACAATATTCATTGATTTTTGCCATTGAAAAACATGTTTTTCATATACCAGAAATGTTTGAAGCTACTGACTGAATGAAAGGAGCTGGCATCTCACTCTCTTTGAATCTTCTTTATCATGCTAGGATTAGCAGGAAAAAGCAAAAAATTTCAGAATTGCACCTTGCAATGTGGAGATATTACTGTTTGTGCATTTACAATATTCATTGATTTTTGCCATTGAAAAACGTCCAGAAATGTTTGAAGCTACTGACTGAATGAAAGGAGCTGGCATCTCACTCTCTTTGAATCTTCTTTATCATGCTAGGATTAGCAGGAAAAAGCAAAAAATTTCAGAATTGCACCTTGCAATGTGGAGATATTACTGTTTGTGCATTTACAATTTTCATTGATTTTTGCCATTGAAAAACGTTTTTCATATACCAGAAATGTTTGAAGCTACTGACTGAATGAAAGGAGCTGGCATCTCACTCTCTTTGAATCTTCTTTATCATGCTAGGATTAACAGGAAAAAGCTAAAAATTTCAGAATTGCACCTTGCAATGTGGAGATATTACTGTTTGTGCATTTACAATATTCATTGATTTTTGCCATTGAAAAACATGTTTTTCATATACCAGAAATGTTTGAAGCTACTGACTGAATGAAAGGAGCTGGCATCTCACTCTCTTTGAATCTTCTTTATCATGCTAGGATTAGCAGGAAAAAGCAAAAAATTTCAGAATTGCACCTTGCAATGTGGAGATATTACTGTTTGTGCATTTACAATATTCATTGATTTTTGCCATTGAAAAACATGTTTTTCATATACCAGAAATGTTTGAAGCTACTGACTGAATGAAAGGAGCTGGCATCTCACTCTCTTTGAATCTTCTTTATCATGCTAGGATTAGCAGGAAAAAGCAAAAAATTTCAGAATTGCACCTTGCAATGTGGAGATATTACTGTTTGTGCATTTACAATATTCATTGATTTTTGCCATTGAAAAACATGTTTTTCATATACCAGAAATGTTTGAAGCTACTGACTGAATGAAAGGAGCTGGCATCTCACTCTCTTTGAATCTTCTTTATCATGCTAGGATTAGCAGGAAAAAGCAAAAAATTTCAGAATTGCACCTTGCAATGTGGAGATATTACTGTTTGTGCATTTACAATATTCATTGATTTTTGCCATTGAAAAACATGTTTTTCATATACCAGAAATGTTTGAAGCTACTGACTGAATGAAAGGAGCTGGCATCTCACTCTCTTTGAATCTTCTTTATCATGCTAGGATTAACAGGAAAAAGCAAAAAATTTCAGAATTGCACCTTGCAATTTGGAGATATTACTGTTTGTGCATTTACAATATTCATTGATTTTTGCCATTGAAAAACGTCCAGAAATGTTTGAAGCTACTGACTGAATGAAAGGAGCTGGCATCTCACTCTCTTTGAATCTTCTTTATCATGCTAGGATTAACAGGAAAAAGCTAAAAATTTCAGAATTGCACCTTGCAATGTGGAGATATTACTGTTTGTGCATTTACAATATTCATTGATTTTTGCCATTGAAAAACATGTTTTTCATATACCAGAAATGTTTGAAGCTACTGACTGAATGAAAGGAGCTGGCATCTCACTCTCTTTGAATCTTCTTTATCATGCTAGGATTAGCAGGAAAAAGCAAAAAATTTCAGAATTGCACCTTGCAATGTGGAGATATTACTGTTTGTGCATTTACAATATTCATTGATTTTTGCCATTGAAAAACATGTTTTTCATATACCAGAAATGTTTGAAGCTACTGACTGAATGAAAGGAGCTGGCATCTCACTCTCTTTGAATCTTCTTTATCATGCTAGGATTAGCAGGAAAAAGCAAAAAATTTCAGAATTGCACCTTGCAATGTGGAGATATTACTGTTTGTGCATTTACAATATTCATTGATTTTTGCCATTGAAAAACGTCCAGAAATGTTTGAAGCTACTGACTGAATGAAAGGAGCTGGCATCTCACTCTCTTTGAATCTTCTTTATCATGCTAGGATTAGCAGGAAAAAGCAAAAAATTTCAGAATTGCACCTTGCAATGTGGAGATATTACTGTTTGTGCATTTACAATATTCATTGATTTTTGCCATTGAAAAACGTCCAGAAATGTTTGAAGCTACTGACTGAATGAAAGGAGCTGGCATCTCACTCTCTTTGAATCTTCTTTATCATGCTAGGATTAGCAGGAAAAAGCAAAAAATTTCAGAATTGCACCTTGCAATGTGGAGATATTACTGTTTGTGCATTTACAATATTCATTGATTTTTGCCATTGAAAAACATGTTTTTCATATACCAGAAATGTTTGAAGCTACTGACTGAATGAAAGGAGCTGGCATCTCACTCTCTTTGAATCTTCTTTATCATGCTAGGATTAGCAGGAAAAAGCAAAAAATTTCAGAATTGCACCTTGCAATGTGGAGATATTACTGTTTGTGCATTTACAATATTCATTGATTTTTGCCATTGAAAAACGTCCAGAAATGTTTGAAGCTACTGACTGAATGAAAGGAGCTGGCATCTCACTCTCTTTGAATCTTCTTTATCATGCTAGGATTAGCAGGAAAAAGCAAAAAATTTCAGAATTGCACCTTGCAATGTGGAGATATTACTGTTTGTGCATTTACAATATTCATTGATTTTTGCCATTGAAAAACATGTTTTTCATATACCAGAAATGTTTGAAGCTACTGACTGAATGAAAGGAGCTGGCATCTCACTCTCTTTGAATCTTCTTTATCATGCTAGTATTAGCAGGAAAAAGCAAAAAATTTCAGAATTGCACCTTGCAATGTGGAGATATTACTGTTTGTGCATTTACAATATTCATTGATTTTTGCCATTGAAAAACATGTTTTTCATATACCAGAAATGTTTGAAGCTACTGACTGAATGAAAGGAGCTGGCATCTCACTCTCTTTGAATCTTCTTTATCATGCTAGGATTAACAGGAAAAAGCAAAAAATTTCAGAATTGCACCTTGCAATGTGGAGATATTACTGTTTGTGCATTTACAATATTCATTGATTTTTGCCATTGAAAAACGTCCAGAAATGTTTGAAGCTACTGACTGAATGAAAGGAGCTGGCATCTCACTCTCTTTGAATCTTCTTTATCATGCTAGGATTAGCAGGAAAAAGCAAAAAATTTCAGAATTGCACCTTGCAATGTGGAGATATTACTGTTTGTGCATTTACAATATTCATTGATTTTTGCCATTGAAAAACGTCCAGAAATGTTTGAAGCTACTGACTGAATGAAAGGAGCTGGCATCTCACTCTCTTTGAATCTTCTTTATCATGCTAGGATTAGCAGGAAAAAGCAAAAAATTTCAGAATTGCACCTTGCAATGTGGAGATATTACTGTTTGTGCATTTACAATATTCATTGATTTTTGCCATTGAAAAACATGTTTTTCATATACCAGAAATGTTTGAAGCTACTGACTGAATGAAAGGAGCTGGCATCTCACTCTCTTTGAATCTTCTTTATCATGCTAGGATTAGCAGGAAAAAGCAAAAAATTTCAGAATTGCACCTTGCAATGTGGAGATATTACTGTTTGTGCATTTACAATATTCATTGATTTTTGCCATTGAAAAACGTCCAGAAATGTTTGAAGCTACTGACTGAATGAAAGGAGCTGGCATCTCACTCTCTTTGAATCTTCTTTATCATGCTAGGATTAGCAGGAAAAAGCAAAAAATTTCAGAATTGCACCTTGCTATGTGGAGATATTACTGTTTGTGCATTTACAATATTCATTGATTTTTGCCATTGAAAAACGTTTTTCATATACCAGAAATGTTTGAAGCTACTGACTGAATGAAAGGAGCTGGCATCTCACTCTCTTTGAATCTTCTTTATCATGCTAGGATTAACAGGAAAAGGCAAAAAATTTCAGAATTGCACCTTGCAATGTGGAGATATTACTGTTTGTGCATTTACAATATTCATTGATTTTTGCCATTGAAAAACGTCCAGAAATGTTTGAAGCTACTGACTGAATGAAAGGAGCTGGCATCTCACTCTCTTTGAATCTTTATCATGCTAGGATTAACAGGAAAAAGCTAAAAATTTCAGAATTGCACCTTGCAATGTGGAGATATTACTGTTTGTGCATTTACAATATTCATTGATTTTTGCCATTGAAAAACATGTTTTTCATATACCAGAAATGTTTGAAGCTACTGACTGAATGAAAGGAGCTGGCATCTCACTCTCTTTGAATCTTCTTTATCATGCTAGGATTAGCAGGAAAAAGCAAAAAATTTCAGAATTGCACCTTGCAATGTGGAGATATTACTGTTTGTGCATTTACAATATTCATTGATTTTTGCCATTGAAAAACATGTTTTTCATATACCAGAAATGTTTGAAGCTACTGACTGAATGAAAGGAGCTGGCATCTCACTCTCTTTGAATCTTCTTTATCATGCTAGGATTAGCAGGAAAAAGCAAAAAATTTCAGAATTGCACCTTGCAATGTGGAGATATTACTGTTTGTGCATTTACAATATTCATTGATTTTTGCCATTGAAAAACGTCCAGAAATGTTTGAAGCTACTGACTGAATGAAAGGAGCTGGCATCTCACTCTCTTTGAATCTTCTTTATCATGCTAGGATTAGCAGGAAAAAGCAAAAAATTTCAGAATTGCACCTTGCAATGTGGAGATATTACTGTTTGTGCATTTACAATATTCATTGATTTTTGCCATTGAAAAACATGTTTTTCATATACCAGAAATGTTTGAAGCTACTGACTGAATGAAAGGAGCTGGCATCTCACTCTCTTTGAATCTTCTTTATCATGCTAGGATTAACAGGAAAAAGCAAAAAATTTCAGAATTGCACCTTGCAATGTGGAGATATTACTGTTTGTGCATTTACAATATTCATTGATTTTTGCCATTGAAAAACATGTTTTTCATATACCAGAAATGTTTGAAGCTACTGACTGAATGAAAGGAGCTGGCATCTCACTCTCTTTGAATCTTCTTTATCATGCTAGGATTAACAGGAAAAAGCAAAAAATTTCAGAATTGCACCTTGCAATGTGGAGATATTACTGTTTGTGCATTTACAATATTCATTGATTTTTGCCATTGAAAAACGTCCAGAAATGTTTGAAGCTACTGACTGAATGAAAGGAGCTGGCATCTCACTCTCTTTGAATCTTCTTTATCATGCTAGGATTAGCAGGAAAAAGCAAAAAATTTCTGAATTGCACCTTGCAATTTGGAGATATTACTGTTTGTGCATTTACAATATTCATTGATTTTTGCCATTGAAAAACATGTTTTTCATATACCAGAAATGTTTGAAGCTACTGACTGAATGAAAGGAGCTGGCATCTCACTCTCTTTGAATCTTCTTTATCATGCTAGGATTAGCAGGAAAAAGCAAAAAATTTCAGAATTGCACCTTGCAATGTGGAGATATTACTGTTTGTGCATTTACAATATTCATTGATTTTTGCCATTGAAAAACATGTTTTTCATATACCAGAAATGTTTGAAGCTACTGACTGAATGAAAGGAGCTGGCATCTCACTCTCTTTGAATCTTCTTTATCATGCTAGGATTAACAGGAAAAAGCAAAAAATTTCAGAATTGCACCTTGCAATGTGGAGATATTACTGTTTGTGCATTTACAATATTCATTGATTTTTGCCATTGAAAAACGTCCAGAAATGTTTGAAGCTACTGACTGAATGAAAGGAGCTGGCATCTCACTCTCTTTGAATCTTCTTTATCATGCTAGGATTAGCAGGAAAAAGCAAAAAATTTCAGAATTGCACCTTGCAATGTGGAGATATTACTGTTTGTGCATTTACAATATTCATTGATTTTTGCCATTGAAAAACATGTTTTTCATATACCAGAAATGTTTGAAGCTACTGACTGAATGAAAGGAGCTGGCATCTCACTCTCTTTGAATCTTCTTTATCATGCTAGGGTTAGCAGGAAAAAGCAAAAAATTTCAGAATTGCACCTTGCAATGTGGAGATATTACTGTTTGTGCATTTACAATATTCATTGATTTTTGCCATTGAAAAACATGTATTTCATATACCAGAAATGTTTGAAGCTACTGACTGAATGAAAGGAGCTGGCATCTCACTCTCTTTGAATCTTCTTTATCATGCTAGGATTAGCAGGAAAAAGCAAAAAATTTCAGAATTGCACCTTGCAATGTGGAGATATTACTGTTTGTGCATTTACAATATTCATTGATTTTTGCCATTGAAAAACATGTTTTTCATATACCAGAAATGTTTGAAGCTACTGACTGAATGAAAGGAGCTGGCATCTCACTCTCTTTGAATCTTCTTTATCATGCTAGGATTAGCAGGAAAAAGCAAAAAATTTCAGAATTGCACCTTGCAATGTGGAGATATTACTGTTTGTGCATTTACAATATTCATTGATTTTTGCCATTGAAAAACGTCCAGAAATGTTTCAAGCTACTGACTGAATGAAAGGAGCTGGCATCTCACTCTCTTTGAATCTTCTTTATCATGCTAGGATTAGCAGGAAAAAGCAAAAAATTTCAGAATTGCACCTTGCAATGTGGAGATATTACTGTTTGTGCATTTACAATATTCATTGATTTTTGCCATTGAAAAACATGTTTTTCATATACCAGAAATGTTTGAAGCTACTGACTGAATGAAAGGAGCTGGCATCTCACTCTCTTTGAATCTTCTTTATCATGCTAGGATTAGCAGGAAAAAGCAAAAAATTTCAGAATTGCACCTTGCAATGTGGAGATATTACTGTTTGTGCATTTACAATATTCATTGATTTTTGCCATTGAAAAACGTCCAGAAATGTTTGAAGCTACTGACTGAATGAAAGGAGCTGGCATCTCACTCTCTTTGAATCTTCTTTATCATGCTAGGATTAGCAGGAAAAAGCAAAAAATTTCAGAATTGCACCTTGCAATGTGGAGATATTACTGTTTGTGCATTTACAATATTCATTGATTTTTGCCATTGAAAAACGTTTTTCATATACCAGAAATGTTTGAAGCTACTGACTGAATGAAAGGAGCTGGCATCTCACTCTCTTTGAATCTTCTTTATCATGCTAGGATTAACAGGAAAAAGCAAAAAATTTCAGAATTGCACCTTGCAATGTGGAGATATTACTGTTTGTGCATTTACAATATTCATTGATTTTTGCCATTGAAAAACGTCCAGAAATGTTTGAAGCTACTGACTGAATGAAAGGAGCTGGCATCTCACTCTCTTTGAATCTTCTTTATCATGCTAGGATTAACAGGAAAAAGCTAAAAATTTCAGAATTGCACCTTGCAATGTGGAGATATTACTGTTTGTGCATTTACAATATTCATTGATTTTTGCCATTGAAAAACATGTTTTTCATATACCAGAAATGTTTGAAGCTACTGACTGAATGAAAGGAGCTGGCATCTCACTCTCTTTGAATCTTCTTTATCATGCTAGGATTAGCAGGAAAAAGCAAAAAATTTCAGAATTGCACCTTGCAATGTGGAGATATTACTGTTTGTGCATTTACAATATTCATTGATTTTTGCCATTGAAAAACATGTATTTCATATACCAGAAATGTTTGAAGCTACTGACTGAATGAAAGGAGCTGGCATCTCACTCTCTTTGAATCTTCTTTATCATGCTAGGATTAGCAGGAAAAAGCAAAAAATTTCAGAATTGCACCTTGCAATGTGGAGATATTACTGTTTGTGCATTTACAATATTCATTGATTTTTGCCATTGAAAAACATGTTTTTCATATACCAGAAATGTTTGAAGCTACTGACTGAATGAAAGGAGCTGGCATCTCACTCTCTTTGAATCTTCTTTATCATGCTAGGATTAGCAGGAAAAAGCAAAAAATTTCAGAATTGCACCTTGCAATGTGGAGATATTACTGTTTGTGCATTTACAATATTCATTGATTTTTGCCATTGAAAAACGTCCAGAAATGTTTGAAGCTACTGACTGAATGAAAGGAGCTGGCATCTCACTCTCTTTGAATCTTCTTTATCATGCTAGGATTAGCAGGAAAAAGCAAAAAATTTCAGAATTGCACCTTGCAATGTGGAGATATTACTGTTTGTGCATTTACAATATTCATTGATTTTTGCCATTGAAAAACATGTTTTTCATATACCAGAAATGTTTGAAGCTACTGACTGAATGAAAGGAGCTGGCATCTCACTCTCTTTGAATCTTCTTTATCATGCTAGGATTAGCAGGAAAAAGCAAAAAATTTCAGAATTGCACCTTGCAATGTGGAGATATTACTGTTTGTGCATTTACAATATTCATTGATTTTTGCCATTGAAAAACATGTTTTTCATATACCAGAAATGTTTGAAGCTACTGACTGAATGAAAGGAGCTGGCATCTCACTCTCTTTGAATCTTCTTTATCATGCTAGGATTAGCAGGAAAAAGCAAAAAATTTCAGAATTGCACCTTGCAATGTGGAGATATTACTGTTTGTGCATTTACAATATTCATTGATTTTTGCCATTGAAAAACATGTTTTTCATATACCAGAAATGTTTGAAGCTACTGACTGAATGAAAGGAGCTGGCATCTCACTCTCTTTGAATCTTCTTTATCATGCTAGGATTAACAGGAAAAAGCAAAAAATTTCAGAATTGCACCTTGCAATGTGGAGATATTACTGTTTGTGCATTTACAATATTCATTGATTTTTGCCATTGAAAAACGTCCAGAAATGTTTGAAGCTACTGACTGAATGAAAGGAGCTGGCATCTCACTCTCTTTGAATCTTCTTTATCATGCTAGGATTAACAGGAAAAAGCTAAAAATTTCAGAATTGCACCTTGCAATGTGGAGATATTACTGTTTGTGCATTTACAATATTCATTGATTTTTGCCATTGAAAAACATGTTTTTCATATACCAGAAATGTTTGAAGCTACAGACTGAATGAAAGGAGCTGGCATCTCACTCTCTTTGAATCTTCTTTATCATGCTAGGATTAGCAGGAAAAAGCAAAAAATTTCAGAATTGCACCTTGCAATGTGGAGATATTACTGTTTGTGCATTTACAATATTCATTGATTTTTGCCATTGAAAAACATGTTTTTCATATACCAGAAATGTTTGAAGCTACTGACTGAATGAAAGGAGCTGGCATCTCACTCTCTTTGAATCTTCTTTATCATGCTAGGATTAGCAGGAAAAAGCAAAAAATTTCAGAATTGCACCTTGCAATGTGGAGATATTACTGTTTGTGCATTTACAATATTCATTGATTTTTGCCATTGAAAAACGTCCAGAAATGTTTGAAGCTACTGACTGAATGAAAGGAGCTGGCATCTCACTCTCTTTGAATCTTCTTTATCATGCTAGGATTAGCAGGAAAAAGCAAAAAATTTCAGAATTGCACCTTGCAATGTGGAGATATTACTGTTTGTGCATTTACAATATTCATTGATTTTTGCCATTGAAAAACGTCCAGAAATGTTTGAAGCTACTGACTGAATGAAAGGAGCTGGCATCTCACTTTCTTTGAATCTTCTTTATCATGCTAGGATTAGCAGGAAAAAGCAAAAAATTTCAGAATTGCACCTTGCAATGTGGAGATATTACTGTTTGTGCATTTACAATATTCATTGATTTTTGCCATTGAAAAACATGTTTTTCATATACCAGAAATGTTTGAAGCTACTGACTGAATGAAAGGAGCTGGCATCTCACTCTCTTTGAATCTTCTTTATCATGCTACGATTAGCAGGAAAAAGCAAAAAATTTCAGAATTGCACCTTGCAATGTGGAGATATTACTGTTTGTGCATTTACAATATTCATTGATTTTTGCCATTGAAAAACATGTTTTTCATATACCAGAAATGTTTGAAGCTACTGACTGAATGAAAGGAGCTGGCATCTCACTCTCTTTGAATCTTCTTTATCATGCTAGGATTAGCAGGAAAAAGCAAAAAATTTCAGAATTGCACCTTGCAATGTGGAGATATTACTGTTTGTGCATTTACAATATTCATTGATTTTTGCCATTGAAAAACATGTATTTCATATACCAGAAATGTTTGAAGCTACTGACTGAATGAAAGGAGCTGGCATCTCACTCTCTTTGAATCTTCTTTATCATGCTAGGATTAGCAGGAAAAAGCAAAAAATTTCAGAATTGCACCTTGCAATGTGGAGATATTACTGTTTGTGCATTTACAATATTCATTGATTTTTGCCATTGAAAAACATGTTTTTCATATACCAGAAATGTTTGAAGCTACTGACTGAATGAAAGGAGCTGGCATCTCACTCTCTTTGAATCTTCTTTATCATGCTAGGATTAGCAGGAAAAAGCAAAAAATTTCAGAATTGCACCTTGCAATGTGGAGATATTACTGTTTGTGCATTTACAATATTCATTGATTTTTGCCATTGAAAAACGTCCAGAAATGTTTGAAGCTACTGACTGAATGAAAGGAGCTGGCATCTCACTCTCTTTGAATCTTCTTTATCATGCTAGGATTAGCAGGAAAAAGCAAAAAATTTCAGAATTGCACCTTGCAATGTGGAGATATTACTGTTTGTGCATTTACAATATTCATTGATTTTTGCCATTGAAAAACATGTTTTTCATATACCAGAAATGTTTGAAGCTACTGACTGAATGAAAGGAGCTGGCATCTCACTCTCTTTGAATCTTCTTTATCATGCTAGGATTAGCAGGAAAAAGCAAAAAATTTCAGAATTGCACCTTGCAATGTGGAGATATTACTGTTTGTGCATTTACAATATTCATTGATTTTTGCCATTGAAAAACATGTTTTTCATATACCAGAAATGTTTGAAGCTACTGACTGAATGAAAGGAGCTGGCATCTCACTCTCTTTGAATCTTCTTTATCATGCTAGGATTAGCAGGAAAAAGCAAAAAATTTCAGAATTGCACCTTGCAATGTGGAGATATTACTGTTTGTGCATTTACAATATTCATTGATTTTTGCCATTGAAAAACATGTTTTTCATATACCAGAAATGTTTGAAGCTACTGACTGAATGAAAGGAGCTGGCATCTCACTCTCTTTAAATCTTCTTTATCATGCTAGGATTAACAGGAAAAAGCAAAAAATTTCAGAATTGCACCTTGCAATGTGGAGATATTACTGTTTGTGCATTTACAATATTCATTGATTTTTGCCATTGAAAAACGTCCAGAAATGTTTGAAGCTACTGACTGAATGAAAGGAGCTGGCATCTCACTCTCTTTGAATCTTCTTTATCATGCTAGGATTAACAGGAAAAAGCTAAAAATTTCAGAATTGCACCTTGCAATGTGGAGATATTACTGTTTGTGCATTTACAATATTCATTGATTTTTGCCATTGAAAAACATGTTTTTCATATACCAGAAATGTTTGAAGCTACTGACTGAATGAAAGGAGCTGGCATCTCACTCTCTTTGAATCTTCTTTATCATGCTAGGATTAGCAGGAAAAAGCAAAAAATTTCAGAATTGCACCTTGCAATGTGGAGATATTACTGTTTGTGCATTTACAATATTCATTGATTTTTGCCATTGAAAAACATGTATTTCATATACCAGAAATGTTTGAAGCTACTGACTGAATGAAAGGAGCTGGCATCTCACTCTCTTTGAATCTTCTTTATCATGCTAGGATTAGCAGGAAAAAGCAAAAAATTTCAGAATTGCACCTTGCAATGTGGAGATATTACTGTTTGTGCATTTACAATATTCATTGATTTTTGCCATTGAAAAACATGTTTTTCATATACCAGAAATGTTTGAAGCTACTGACTGAATGAAAGGAGCTGGCATCTCACTCTCTTTGAATCTTCTTTATCATGCTAGGATTAGCAGGAAAAAGCAAAAAATTTCAGAATTGCACCTTGCAATGTGGAGATATTACTGTTTGTGCATTTACAATATTCATTGATTTTTGCCATTGAAAAACGTCCAGAAATGTTTGAAGCTACTGACTGAATGAAAGGAGCTGGCATCTCACTCTCTTTGAATCTTCTTTATCATGCTAGGATTAGCAGGAAAAAGCAAAAAATTTCAGAATTGCACCTTGCAATGTGGAGATATTACTGTTTGTGCATTTACAATATTCATTGATTTTTGCCATTGAAAAACATGTTTTTCATATACCAGAAATGTTTGAAGCTACTGACTGAATGAAAGGAGCTGGCATCTCACTCTCTTTGAATCTTCTTTATCATGCTAGGATTAGCAGGAAAAAGCAAAAAATTTCAGAATTGCACCTTGCAATGTGGAGATATTACTGTTTGTGCATTTACAATATTCATTGATTTTTGCCATTGAAAAACATGTTTTTCATATACCAGAAATGTTTGAAGCTACTGACTGAATGAAAGGAGCTGGCATCTCACTCTCTTTGAATCTTCTTTATCATGCTAGGATTAGCAGGAAAAAGCAAAAAATTTCAGAATTGCACCTTGCAATGTGGAGATATTACTGTTTGTGCATTTACAATATTCATTGATTTTTGCCATTGAAAAACATGTTTTTCATATACCAGAAATGTTTGAAGCTACTGACTGAATGAAAGGAGCTGGCATCTCACTCTCTTTGAATCTTCTTTATCATGCTAGGATTAACAGGAAAAAGCAAAAAATTTCAGAATTGCACCTTGCAATGTGGAGATATTACTGTTTGTGCATTTACAATATTCATTGATTTTTGCCATTGAAAAACGTCCAGAAATGTTTGAAGCTACTGACTGAATGAAAGGAGCTGGCATCTCACTCTCTTTGAATCTTCTTTATCATGCTAGGATTAACAGGAAAAAGCTAAAAATTTCAGAATTGCACCTTGCAATGTGGAGATATTACTGTTTGTGCATTTACAATATTCATTGATTTTTGCCATTGAAAAACATGTTTTTCATATACCAGAAATGTTTGAAGCTACTGACTGAATGAAAGGAGCTGGCATCTCACTCTCTTTGAATCTTCTTTATCATGCTAGGATTAGCAGGAAAAAGCAAAAAATTTCAGAATTGCACCTTGCAATGTGGAGATATTACTGTTTGTGCATTTACAATATTCATTGATTTTTGCCATTGAAAAACATGTTTTTCATATACCAGAAATGTTTGAAGCTACTGACTGAATGAAAGGAGCTGGCATCTCACTCTCTTTGAATCTTCTTTATCATGCTAGGATTAGCAGGAAAAAGCAAAAAATTTCAGAATTGCACCTTGCAATGTGGAGATATTACTGTTTGTGCATTTACAATATTCATTGATTTTTGCCATTGAAAAACGTCCAGAAATGTTTGAAGCTACTGACTGAATGAAAGGAGCTGGCATCTCACTCTCTTTGAATCTTCTTTATCATGCTAGGATTAGCAGGAAAAAGCAAAAAATTTCAGAATTGCACCTTGCAATGTGGAGATATTACTGTTTGTGCATTTACAATATTCATTGATTTTTGCCATTGAAAAACGTCCAGAAATGTTTGAAGCTACTGACTGAATGAAAGGAGCTGGCATCTCACTCTCTTTGAATCTTCTTTATCATGCTAGGATTAGCAGGAAAAAGCAAAAAATTTCAGAATTGCACCTTGCAATGTGGAGATATTACTGTTTGTGCATTTACAATATTCATTGATTTTTGCCATTGAAAAACATGTTTTTCATATACCAGAAATGTTTGAAGCTACTGACTGAATGAAAGGAGCTGGCATCTCACTCTCTTTGAATCTTCTTTATCATGCTACGATTAGCAGGAAAAAGCAAAAAATTTCAGAATTGCACCTTGCAATGTGGAGATATTACTGTTTGTGCATTTACAATATTCATTGATTTTTGCCATTGAAAAACGTCCAGAAATGTTTGAAGCTACTGACTGAATGAAAGGAGCTGGCATCTCACTCTCTTTGAATCTTCTTTATCATGCTAGGATTAGCAGGAAAAAGCAAAAAATTTCAGAATTGCACCTTGCAATGTGGAGATATTACTGTTTGTGCATTTACAATATTCATTGATTTTTGCCATTGAAAAACATGTTTTTCATATACCAGAAATGTTTGAAGCTACTGACTGAATGAAAGGAGCTGGCATCTCACTCTCTTTGAATCTTCTTTATCATGCTAGTATTAGCAGGAAAAAGCAAAAAATTTCAGAATTGCACCTTGCAATGTGGAGATATTACTGTTTGTGCATTTACAATATTCATTGATTTTTGCCATTGAAAAACATGTTTTTCATATACCAGAAATGTTTGAAGCTACTGACTGAATGAAAGGAGCTGGCATCTCACTCTCTTTGAATCTTCTTTATCATGCTAGGATTAACAGGAAAAAGCAAAAAATTTCAGAATTGCACCTTGCAATGTGGAGATATTACTGTTTGTGCATTTACAATATTCATTGATTTTTGCCATTGAAAAACGTCCAGAAATGTTTGAAGCTACTGACTGAATGAAAGGAGCTGGCATCTCACTCTCTTTGAATCTTCTTTATCATGCTAGGATTAGCAGGAAAAAGCAAAAAATTTCAGAATTGCACCTTGCAATGTGGAGATATTACTGTTTGTGCATTTACAATATTCATTGATTTTTGCCATTGAAAAACATGTTTTTCATATACCAGAAATGTTTGAAGCTACTGACTGAATGAAAGGAGCTGGCATCTCACTCTCTTTGAATCTTCTTTATCATGCTAGGATTAGCAGGAAAAAGCAAAAAATTTCAGAATTGCACCTTGCAATGTGGAGATATTACTGTTTGTGCATTTACAATATTCATTGATTTTTGCCATTGAAAAACGTCCAGAAATGTTTGAAGCTACTGACTGAATGAAAGGAGCTGGCATCTCACTCTCTTTGAATCTTCTTTATCATGCTAGGATTAGCAGGAAAAAGCAAAAAATTTCAGAATTGCACCTTGCAATGTGGAGATATTACTGTTTGTGCATTTACAATATTCATTGATTTTTGCCATTGAAAAACATGTTTTTCATATACCAGAAATGTTTGAAGCTACTGACTGAATGAAAGGAGCTGGCATCTCACTCTCTTTGAATCTTCTTTATCATGCTAGGATTAGCAGGAAAAAGCAAAAAATTTCAGAATTGCACCTTGCAATGTGGAGATATTACTGTTTGTGCATTTACAATATTCATTGATTTTTGCCATTGAAAAACGTCCAGAAATGTTTGAAGCTACTGACTGAATGAAAGGAGCTGGCATCTCACTCTCTTTGAATCTTCTTTATCATGCTAGGATTAGCAGGAAAAAGCAAAAAATTTCAGAATTGCACCTTGCTATGTGGAGATATTACTGTTTGTGCATTTACAATATTCATTGATTTTTGCCATTGAAAAACGTTTTTCATATACCAGAAATGTTTGAAGCTACTGACTGAATGAAAGGAGCTGGCATCTCACTCTCTTTGAATCTTCTTTATCATGCTAGGATTAACAGGAAAAAGCAAAAAATTTCAGAATTGCACCTTGCAATGTGGAGATATTACTGTTTGTGCATTTACAATATTCATTGATTTTTGCCATTGAAAAACGTCCAGAAATGTTTGAAGCTACTGACTGAATGAAAGGAGCTGGCATCTCACTCTCTTTGAATCTTTATCATGCTAGGATTAACAGGAAAAAGCTAAAAATTTCAGAATTGCACCTTGCAATGTGGAGATATTACTGTTTGTGCATTTACAATATTCATTGATTTTTGCCATTGAAAAACATGTTTTTCATATACCAGAAATGTTTGAAGCTACTGACTGAATGAAAGGAGCTGGCATCTCACTCTCTTTGAATCTTCTTTATCATGCTAGGATTAGCAGGAAAAAGCAAAAAATTTCAGAATTGCACCTTGCAATGTGGAGATATTACTGTTTGTGCATTTACAATATTCATTGATTTTTGCCATTGAAAAACATGTTTTTCATATACCAGAAATGTTTGAAGCTACTGACTGAATGAAAGGAGCTGGCATCTCACTCTCTTTGAATCTTCTTTATCATGCTAGGATTAGCAGGAAAAAGCAAAAAATTTCAGAATTGCACCTTGCAATGTGGAGATATTACTGTTTGTGCATTTACAATATTCATTGATTTTTGCCATTGAAAAACATGTTTTTCATATACCAGAAATGTTTGAAGCTACTGACTGAATGAAAGGAGCTGGCATCTCACTCTCTTTGAATCTTCTTTATCATGCTAGGATTAACAGGAAAAAGCAAAAAATTTCAGAATTGCACCTTGCAATGTGGAGATATTACTGTTTGTGCATTTACAATATTCATTGATTTTTGCCATTGAAAAACGTCCAGAAATGTTTGAAGCTACTGACTGAATGAAAGGAGCTGGCATCTCACTCTCTTTGAATCTTCTTTATCATGCTAGGATTAGCAGGAAAAAGCAAAAAATTTCAGAATTGCACCTTGCAATGTGGAGATATTACTGTTTGTGCATTTACAATATTCATTGATTTTTGCCATTGAAAAACATGTTTTTCATATACCAGAAATGTTTGAAGCTACTGACTGAATGAAAGGAGCTGGCATCTCACTCTCTTTGAATCTTCTTTATCATGCTAGGATTAACAGGAAAAAGCAAAAAATTTCAGAATTGCACCTTGCAATGTGGAGATATTACTGTTTGTGCATTTACAATATTCATTGATTTTTGCCATTGAAAAACATGTTTTTCATATACCAGAAATGTTTGAAGCTACTGACTGAATGAAAGGAGCTGGCATCTCACTCTCTTTGAATCTTCTTTATCATGCTAGGATTAACAGGAAAAAGCAAAAAATTTCAGAATTGCACCTTGCAATGTGGAGATATTACTGTTTGTGCATTTACAATATTCATTGATTTTTGCCATTGAAAAACGTCCAGAAATGTTTGAAGCTACTGACTGAATGAAAGGAGCTGGCATCTCACTCTCTTTGAATCTTCTTTATCATGCTAGGATTAGCAGGAAAAAGCAAAAAATTTCTGAATTGCATCTTGCAATTTGGAGATATTACTGTTTGTGCATTTACAATATTCATTGATTTTTGCCATTGAAAAACATGTTTTTCATATACCAGAAATGTTTGAAGCTACTGACTGAATGAAAGGAGCTGGCATCTCACTCTCTTTGAATCTTCTTTATCATGCTAGGATTAGCAGGAAAAAGCAAAAAATTTCAGAATTGCACCTTGCAATGTGGAGATATTACTGTTTGTGCATTTACAATATTCATTGATTTTTGCCATTGAAAAACATGTTTTTCATATACCAGAAATGTTTGAAGCTACTGACTGAATGAAAGGAGCTGGCATCTCACTCTCTTTGAATCTTCTTTATCATGCTAGGATTAACAGGAAAAAGCAAAAAATTTCAGAATTGCACCTTGCAATGTGGAGATATTACTGTTTGTGCATTTACAATATTCATTGATTTTTGCCATTGAAAAACGTCCAGAAATGTTTGAAGCTACTGACTGAATGAAAGGAGCTGGCATCTCACTCTCTTTGAATCTTCTTTATCATGCTAGGATTAGCAGGAAAAAGAAAAAAAATTTCAGAATTGCACCTTGCAATGTGGAGATATTACTGTTTGTGCATTTACAATATTCATTGATTTTTGCCATTGAAAAACATGTTTTTCATATACCAGAAATGTTTGAAGCTACTGACTGAATGAAAGGAGCTGGCATCTCACTCTCTTTGAATCTTCTTTATCATGCTAGGATTAGCAGGAAAAAGCAAAAAATTTCAGAATTGCACCTTGCAATGTGGAGATATTACTGTTTGTGCATTTACAATATTCATTGATTTTTGCCATTGAAAAACGTCCAGAAATGTTTGAAGCTACTGACTGAATGAAAGGAGCTGGCATCTCACTCTCTTTGAATCTTCTTTATCATGCTAGGATTAGCAGGAAAAAGCAAAAAATTTCAGAATTGCACCTTGCAATGTGGAGATATTACTGTTTGTGCATTTACAATATTCATTGATTTTTGCCATTAAAAAACATGTTTTTCATATACCAGAAATGTTTGAAGCTACTGACTGAATGAAAGGAGCTGGCATCTCACTCTCTTTGAATCTTCTTTATCATGCTAGGATTAGCAGGAAAAAGCAAAAAATTTCAGAATTGCACCTTGCAATGTGGAGATATTACTGTTTGTGCATTTACAATATTCATTGATTTTTGCCATTGAAAAACGTCCAGAAATGTTTGAAGCTACTGACTGAATGAAAGGAGCTGGCATCTCACTCTCTTTGAATCTTCTTTATCATGCTAGGATTAGCAGGAAAAAGCAAAAAATTTCAGAATTGCACCTTGCAATGTGGAGATATTACTGTTTGTGCATTTACAATATTCATTGATTTTTGCCATTGAAAAACGTTTTTCATATACCAGAAATGTTTGAAGCTACTGACTGAATGAAAGGAGCTGGCATCTCACTCTCTTTGAATCTTCTTTATCATGCTAGGATTAACAGGAAAAAGCAAAAAATTTCAGAATTGCACCTTGCAATGTGGAGATATTACTGTTTGTGCATTTACAATATTCATTGATTTTTGCCATTGAAAAACGTCCAGAAATGTTTGAAGCTACTGACTGAATGAAAGGAGCTGGCATCTCACTCTCTTTGAATCTTCTTTATCATGCTAGGATTAACAGGAAAAAGCTAAAAATTTCAGAATTGCACCTTGCAATGTGGAGATATTACTGTTTGTGCATTTACAATATTCATTGATTTTTGCCATTGAAAAACATGTTTTTCATATACCAGAAATGTTTGAAGCTACTGACTGAATGAAAGGAGCTGGCATCTCACTCTCTTTGAATCTTCTTTATCATGCTAGGATTAGCAGGAAAAAGCAAAAAATTTCAGAATTGCACCTTGCAATGTGGAGATATTACTGTTTGTGCATTTACAATATTCATTGATTTTTGCCATTGAAAAACATGTATTTCATATACCAGAAATGTTTGAAGCTACTGACTGAATGAAAGGAGCTGGCATCTCACTCTCTTTGAATCTTCTTTATCATGCTAGGATTAGCAGGAAAAAGCAAAAAATTTCAGAATTGCACCTTGCAATGTGGAGATATTACTGTTTGTGCATTTACAATATTCATTGATTTTTGCCATTGAAAAACATGTTTTTCATATACCAGAAATGTTTGAAGCTACTGACTGAATGAAAGGAGCTGGCATCTCACTCTCTTTGAATCTTCTTTATCATGCTAGGATTAGCAGGAAAAAGCAAAAAATTTCAGAATTGCACCTTGCAATGTGGAGATATTACTGTTTGTGCATTTACAATATTCATTGATTTTTGCCATTGAAAAACGTCCAGAAATGTTTGAAGCTACTGACTGAATGAAAGGAGCTGGCATCTCACTCTCTTTGAATCTTCTTTATCATGCTAGGATTAGCAGGAAAAAGCAAAAAATTTCAGAATTTCACCTTGCAATGTGGAGATATTACTGTTTGTGCATTTACAATATTCATTGATTTTTGCCATTGAAAAACATGTTTTTCATATACCAGAAATGTTTGAAGCTACTGACTGAATGAAAGGAGCTGGCATCTCACTCTCTTTGAATCTTCTTTATCATGCTAGGATTAGCAGGAAAAAGCAAAAAATTTCAGAATTGCACCTTGCAATGTGGAGATATTACTGTTTGTGCATTTACAATATTCATTGATTTTTGCCATTGAAAAACGTCCAGAAATGTTTGAAGCTACTGACTGAATGAAAGGAGCTGGCATCTCACTCTCTTTGAATCTTCTTTATCATGCTAGGATTAGCAGGAAAAAGCAAAAAATTTCAGAATTGCACCTTGCAATGTGGAGATATTACTGTTTGTGCATTTACAATATTCATTGATTTTTGCCATTGAAAAACGTTTTTCATATACCAGAAATGTTTGAAGCTACTGACTGAATGAAAGGAGCTGGCATCTCACTCTCTTTGAATCTTCTTTATCATGCTAGGATTAACAGGAAAAAGCAAAAAATTTCAGAATTGCACCTTGCAATGTGGAGATATTACTGTTTGTGCATTTACAATATTCATTGATTTTTGCCATTGAAAAACGTCCAGAAATGTTTGAAGCTACTGACTGAATGAAAGGAGCTGGCATCTCACTCTCTTTGAATCTTCTTTATCATGCTAGGATTAACAGGAAAAAGCTAAAAATTTCAGAATTGCACCTTGCAATGTGGAGATATTACTGTTTGTGCATTTACAATATTCATTGATTTTTGCCATTGAAAAACATGTTTTTCATATACCAGAAATGTTTGAAGCTACTGACTGAATGAAAGGAGCTGGCATCTCACTCTCTTTGAATCTTCTTTATCATGCTAGGATTAGCAGGAAAAAGCAAAAAATTTCAGAATTGCACCTTGCAATGTGGAGATATTACTGTTTGTGCATTTACAATATTCATTGATTTTTGCCATTGAAAAACATGTATTTCATATACCAGAAATGTTTGAAGCTACTGACTGAATGAAAGGAGCTGGCATCTCACTCTCTTTGAATCTTCTTTATCATGCTAGGATTAGCAGGAAAAAGCAAAAAATTTCAGAATTGCACCTTGCAATGTGGAGATATTACTGTTTGTGCATTTACAATATTCATTGATTTTTGCCATTGAAAAACATGTTTTTCATATACCAGAAATGTTTGAAGCTACTGACTGAATGAAAGGAGCTGGCATCTCACTCTCTTTGAATCTTCTTTATCATGCTAGGATTAGCAGGAAAAAGCAAAAAATTTCAGAATTGCACCTTGCAATGTGGAGATATTACTGTTTGTGCATTTACTATATTCATTGATTTTTGCCATTGAAAAACGTCCAGAAATGTTTGAAGCTACTGACTGAATGAAAGGAGCTGGCATCTCACTCTCTTTGAATCTTCTTTATCATGCTAGGATTAGCAGGAAAAAGCAAAAAATTTCAGAATTGCACCTTGCAATGTGGAGATATTACTGTTTGTGCATTTACAATATTCATTGATTTTTGCCATTGAAAAACATGTTTTTCATATACCAGAAATGTTTGAAGCTACTGACTGAATGAAAGGAGCTGGCATCTCACTCTCTTTGAATCTTCTTTATCATGCTAGGATTAGCAGGAAAAAGCAAAAAATTTCAGAATTGCACCTTGCAATGTGGAGATATTACTGTTTGTGCATTTACAATATTCATTGATTTTTGCCATTGAAAAACGTCCAGAAATGTTTGAAGCTACTGACTGAATGAAAGGAGCTGGCATCTCACTCTCTTTGAATCTTCTTTATCATGCTAGGATTAGCAGGAAAAAGCAAAAAATTTCAGAATTGCACCTTGCAATGTGGAGATATTACTGTTTGTGCATTTACAATATTCATTGATTTTTGCCATTGAAAAACGTTTTTCATATACCAGAAATGTTTGAAGCTACTGACTGAATGAAAGGAGCTGGCATCTCACTCTCTTTGAATCTTCTTTATCATGCTAGGATTAACAGGAAAAAGCAAAAAATTTCAGAATTGCACCTTGCAATGTGGAGATATTACTGTTTGTGCATTTACAATATTCATTGATTTTTGCCATTGAAAAACGTCCAGAAATGTTTGAAGCTACTGATTGAATTCAAGGAGCTGGCATCTCGCTCTCTTTGAATCTTCTTTATCATGCTAGGATTAACAGGAAAAAGCTAAAAATTTCAGAATTGCACCTTGCAATGTGGAGATATTACTGTTTGTGCATTTACAATATTCATTGATTTTTGCCATTGAAAAACATGTTTTTCATATACCAGAAATGTTTGAAGCTACTGACTGAATGAAAGGAGCTGGCATCTCACTCTCTTTGAATCTTCTTTATCATGCTAGGATTAGCAGGAAAAAGCAAAAAATTTCAGAATTGCGGATTGCAATGTGGAGATATTACTGTTTGTGCATTTACAATATTCATTGATTTTTGCCATTGAAAAACATGTTTTTCATATACCAGAAATGTTTGAAGCTACTGACTGAATGAAAGGAGCTGGCATCTCACTCTCTTTGAGTCTTCTTTATCATGCTAGGATTAGCAGGAAAAAGCAAAAAATTTCAGAATTGCACCTTGCAATGTGGAGATATTCCTGTTTGTGCATTTACAATATTCATTGATTTTTGCCATTGAAAAACATGTTTTTCATATACCAGAAATGTTTGAAGCTACTGACTGAATGAAAGGAGCTGGCATCTCACTCTCTTTGAATCTTCTTTATCATGCTAGGATTAACAGGAAAAAGCAAAAAATTTCAGAATTGCACCTTGCAATGTGGAGATATTACTGTTTGTGAATTTACAATATTCATTGATTTTTGCCATTGAAAAACGTCCTGAAATGTTTGAAGCTACTGACTGAATGAAAGGAGCTGGCATCTCACTCTCTTTGAATCTTCTTTATCATGCTAGGATTAGCAGGAAAAAGCAAAAAATTTCAGAATTGCACCTTGCAATGTGGAGATATTACTGTTTGTGCATTTACAATATTCATTGATTTTTGCCATTGAAAAACATGTTTTTCATATACCAGAAATGTTTGAAGCTACTGACTGAATGAAAGGAGCTGGCATCTCACTCTCTTTGAATCTTCTTTATCATTCTAGGATTAACAGGAAAAAGCAAAAAATTTCAGAATTGCACCTTGCAATGTGGAGATATTACTGTTTGTGCATTTACAATATTCATTGATTTTTGCCATTGAAAAACATGTTTTTCATATACCAGAAATGTTTGAAGCTACTGACTGAATGAAAGGAGCTGGCATCTCACTCTCTTTGAATCTTCTTTATCATGCTAGGATTAACAGGAAAAAGCAAAAAATTTCAGAATTGCACCTTGCAATGTGGAGATATTACTGTTTGTGCATTTACAATATTCATTGATTTTTGCCATTGAAAAACGTCCAGAAATGTTTGAAGCTACTGACTGAATGAAAGGAGCTGGCATCTCACTCTCTTTGAATCTTCTTTATCATGCTAGGATTAGCAGGAAAAAGCAAAAAATTTCTGAATTGCACCTTGCAATGTGGAGATATTACTGTTTGTGCATTTACAATATTCATTGATTTTTGCCATTGAAAAACATGTTTTTCATATACCAGAAATGTTTGAAGCTACTGACTGAATGAAAGGTGCTGGCATCTCATTCTCTTTGAATCTTCTTTATCATGCTAGGATTAGCAGGAAAAAGCAAAAAATTTCAGAATTGCACCTTGCAATGTGGAGATATTACTGTTTGTGCATTTACAATATTCATTGATTTTTGCCATTGAAAAACATGTTTTTCATATACCAGAAATGTTTGAAGCTACTGACTGAATGAAAGGAGCTGGCATCTCACTCTCTTTGAATCTTCTTTATCATGCTAGGATTAACAGGAAAAAGCAAAAAATTTCAGAATTGCACCTTGCAATGTGGAGATATTACTGTTTGTGCATTTACAATATTCATTGATTTTTCCCATTGAAAAACGTCCAGAAATGTTTGAAGCTACTGACTGAATGAAAGGAGCTGGCATCTCACTCTCTTTGAATCTTCTTTATCATGCTAGGATTAGCAGGAAAAAGCAAAAAATTTCAGAATTGCACCTTGCAATGTGGAGATATTACTGTTTGTGCATTTACAATATTCATTGATTTTTGCCATTGAAAAACATGTTTTTCATATACCAGAAATGTTTGAAGCTACTGACTGAATGAAAGGAGCTGGCATCTCACTCTCTTTGAATCTTCTTTATCATGCTAGGATTAGCAGGAAAAAGCAAAAAATTTCAGAATTGCACCTTGCAATGTGGAGATATTACTGTTTGTGCATTTACAATATTCATTGATTTTTGCCATTGAAAAACGTCCAGAAATGTTTGAAGCTACTGACTGAATGAAAGGAGCTGGCATCTCACTCTCTTTGAATCTTCTTTATCATGCTAGGATTAGCAGGAAAAAGCAAAAAATTTCAGAATTGCACCTTGCAATGTGGAGATATTACTGTTTGTGCATTTACAATATTCATTGATTTTTGCCATTGAAAAACATGTTTTTCATATATCAGAAATGTTTGAAGCTACTGACTGAATGAAAGGAGCTGGCATCTCATTCTCTTTGAATCTTCTTTATCATGCTAGGATTAGCAGGAAAAAGCAAAAAATTTCAGAATTGCACCTTGCAATGTGGAGATATTACTGTTTGTGCATTTACAATATTCATTGATTTTTGCCATTGAAAAACGTCCAGAAATGTTTGAAGCTACTGACTGAATGAAAGGAGCTGGCATCTCACTCTCTTTGAATCTTCTTTATCATGCTAGGATTAGCAGGAAAAAGCAAAAAATTTCAGAATTGCACCTTGCAATGTGGAGATATTACTGTTTGTGCATTTACAATATTCATTGATTTTTGCCATTGAAAAACGTTTTTCATATACCAGAAATGTTTGAAGCTACTGACTGAATGAAAGGAGCTGGCATCTCACTCTCTTTGAATCTTCTTTATCATGCTAGGATTAACAGGAAAAAGCAAAAAATGTCAGAATTGCACCTTGCAATGTGGAGATATTACTGTTTGTGCATTTACAATATTCATTGATTTTTGCCATTGAAAAACGTCCAGAAATGTTTGAAGCTACTGACTGAATGAAAGGAGCTGGCATCTCACTCTCTTTGAATCTTCTTTATCATGCTAGGATTAACAGGAAAAAGCTAAAAATTTCAGAATTGCACCTTGCAATGTGGAGATATTACTGTTTGTGCATTTACAATATTCATTGATTTTTGCCATTGAAAAACATGTTTTTCATATGCCAGAAATGTTTGAAGCTACTGACTGAATGAAAGGAGCTGGCATCTCACTCTCTTTGAATCTTCTTTATCATGCTAGGATTAGCAGGAAAAAGCAAAAAATTTCAGAATTGCACCTTGCAATGTGGAGATATTACTGTTTGTGCATTTACAATATTCATTGATTTTTGCCATTGAAAAACATGTTTTTCATATACCAGAAATGTTTGAAGCTACTGACTGAATGAAAGGAGCTGGCATCTCACTCTCTTTGAATCTTCTTTATCATGCTAGGATTAGCAGGAAAAAGCAAAAAATTTCAGAATTGCACCTTGCAATGTGGAGATATTACTGTTTGTGCATTTACAATATTCATTGATTTTTGCCATTGAAAAACATGTTTTTCATATACCAGAAATGTTTGAAGCTACTGACTGAATGAAAGGAGCTGGCATCTCACTCTCTTTGAATCTTCTTTATCATGCTAGGATTAACAGGAAAAAGCAAAAAATTTC
This sequence comes from Phyllobates terribilis, assembly GCF_046119375.1. NCBI lineage: Eukaryota > Metazoa > Chordata > Amphibia > Anura > Dendrobatidae > Phyllobates > Phyllobates terribilis. Next base: position 290,641 of record NW_027364098.1, on the reverse strand, counting down.
AGAATTGCACCTTGCAATGTGGAGATATTACTGTTTGTGCATTTACAATATTCATTGATTTTTGCCATTGAAAAACGTCCAGAAATGTTTGAAGCTACTGACTGAATGAAAGGAGCTGGCATCTCACTCTCTTTGAATCTTCTTTATCATGCTAGGATTAGCAGGAAAAAGCAAAAAATTTCAGAATTGCACCTTGCAATGTGGAGATATTACTGTTTGTGCATTTACAATATTCATTGATTTTTGCCATTGAAAAACATGTTTTTCATATACCAGAAATGTTTGAAGCTACTGACTGAATGAAAGGAGCTGGCATCTCACTCTCTTTGAATCTTCTTTATCATGCTAGGATTAGCAGGAAAAAGCAAAAAATTTCAGAATTGCACCTTGCAATGTGGAGATATTACTGTTTGTGCATTTACAATATTCATTGATTTTTGCCATTGAAAAACGTCCAGAAATGTTTGAAGCTACTGACTGAATGAAAGGAGCTGGCATCTCACTCTCTTTGAATCTTCTTTATCATGCTAGGATTAGCAGGAAAAAGCAAAAAATTTCAGAATTGCACCTTGCAATGTGGAGATATTACTGTTTGTGCATTTACAATATTCATTGATTTTTGCCATTGAAAAACGTTTTTCATATACCAGAAATGTTTGAAGCTACTGACTGAATGAAAGGAGCTGGCATCTCACTCTCTTTGAATCTTCTTTATCATGCTAGGATTAACAGGAAAAAGCAAAAAATTTCAGAATTGCACCTTGCAATGTGGAGATATTACTGTTTGTGCATTTACAATATTCATTGATTTTTGCCATTGAAAAACGTCCAGAAATGTTTGAAGCTACTGACTGAATGAAAGGAGCTGGCATCTCACTCTCTTTGAATCTTTATCATGCTAGGATTAACAGGAAAAAGCTAAAAATTTCAGAATTGCACCTTGCAATGTGGAGATATTACTGTTTGTGCATTTACAATATTCATTGATTTTTGCCATTGAAAAACATGTTTTTCATATACCAGAAATGTTTGAAGCTACTGACTGAATGAAAGGAGCTGGCATCTCACTCTCTTTGAATCTTCTTTATCATGCTAGGATTAGCAGGAAAAAGCAAAAAATTTCAGAATTGCACCTTGCAATGTGGAGATATTACTGTTTGTGCATTTACAATATTCATTGATTTTTGCCATTGAAAAACATGTTTTTCATATACCAGAAATGTTTGAAGCTACTGACTGAATGAAAGGAGCTGGCATCTCACTCTCTTTGAATCTTCTTTATCATGCTAGGATTAGCAGGAAAAAGCAAAAAATTTCAGAATTGCACCTTGCAATGTGGAGATATTACTGTTTGTGCATTTACAATATTCATTGATTTTTGCCATTGAAAAACATGTTTTTCATATACCAGAAATGTTTGAAGCTACTGACTGAATGAAAGGAGCTGGCATCTCACTCTCTTTGAATCTTCTTTATCATGCTAGGATTAACAGGAAAAAGCAAAAAATTTCAGAATTGCACCTTGCAATGTGGAGATATTACTGTTTGTGCATTTACAATATTCATTGATTTTTGCCATTGAAAAACGTCCAGAAATGTTTGAAGCTACTGACTGAATGAAAGGAGCTGGCATCTCACTCTCTTTGAATCTTCTTTATCATGCTAGGATTAGCAGGAAAAAGCAAAAAATTTCAGAATTGCACCTTGCAATGTGGAGATATTACTGTTTGTGCATTTACAATATTCATTGATTTTTGCCATTGAAAAACATGTTTTTCATATACCAGAAATGTTTGAAGCTACTGACTGAATGAAAGGAGCTGGCATCTCACTCTCTTTGAATCTTCTTTATCATGCTAGGATTAACAGGAAAGAGCAAAAAATTTCAGAATTGCACCTTGCAATGTGGAGATATTACTGTTTGTGCATTTACAATAATCATTGATTTTTGCCATTGAAAAACATGTTTTTCATATACCAGAAATGTTTGAAGCTACTGACTGAATGAAAGGAGCTGGCATCTCACTCTCTTTGAATCTTCTTTATCATGCTAGGATTAACAGGAAAAAGCAAAAAATTTCAGAATTGCACCTTGCAATGTGGAGATATTACTGTTTGTGCATTTACAATATTCATTGATTTTTGCCATTGAAAAACGTCCAGAAATGTTTGAAGCTACTGACTGAATGAAAGGAGCTGGCATCTCACTCTCTTTGAATCTTCTTTATCATGCTAGGATTAGCAGGAAAAAGAAAAAATTTCTGAATTGCACCTTGCAATGTGGAGATATTACTGTTTGTGCATTTACAATATTCATTGATTTTTGCCATTGAAAAACATGTTTTTCATATACCAGAAATGTTTGAAGCTACTGACTGAATGAAAGGAGCTGGCATCTCACTCTCTTTGAATCTTCTTTATCATGCTAGGATTAGCAGGAAAAAGCAAAAAATTTCAGAATTGCACCTTGCAATGTGGAGATATTACTGTTTGTGCATTTACAATATTCATTGATTTTTGCCATTGAAAAACATGTTTTGCATATACCAGAAATGTTTGAAGCTACTGACTGAATGAAAGGAGCTGGCATCTCACTCTCTTTGAATCTTCTTTATCATGCTAGGATTAACAGGAAAAAGCAAAAAATTTCAGAATTGCACCTTGCAATGTGGAGATATTACTGTTTGTGCATTTACAATATTCATTGATTTTTGCCATTGAAAAACATGTTTTTCATATACCAGAAATGTTTGAAGCTACTGACTGAACGAAAGGAGCTGGCATCTCACTCTCTTTGAATCTTCTTTATCATGCTAGGATTAGCAGGAAAAAGCAAAAAATTTCAGAATTGCACCTTGCAATGTGGAGATATTACTGTTTGTGCATTTACAATATTCATTGATTTTTGCCATTGAAAAACATGTTTTTCATATACCAGAAATGTTTGAAGCTACTGACTGAATGAAAGGAGCTGGCATCTCACTCTCTTTGAATCTTCTTCATCATGCTAGGATTAACAGGAAAAAGCAAAAAATTTCAGAATTGCACCTTGCAATGTGGAGATATTACTGTTTGTGCATTTACAATATTCATTGATTTTTGCCATTGAAAAACATGTTTTTCATATACCAGAAATGTTTGAAGCTACTGACTGAATGAAAGGAGCTGGCATCTCACTCTCTTTGAATCTTCTTTATCATGCTAGGATTAACAGGAAAAAGCAAAAAATTTCAGAATTGCACCTTGCAATGTGGAGATATTACTGTTTGTGCATTTACAATATTCATTGATTTTTGCCATTGAAAAACATGTTTTTCATATACCAGAAATGTTTGAAGCTACTGACTGAACGAAAGGAGCTGGCATCTCACTCTCTTTGAATCTTCTTTATCATGCTAGGATTAGCAGGAAAAAGCAAAAAATTTCAGAATTGCACCTTGCAATGTGGAGATATTACTGTTTGTGCATTTACAATATTCATTGATTTTTGCCATTGAAAAACATGTTTTTCATATACCAGAAATGTTTGCAGCTACTGACTGAATGAAAGGAGCTGGCATCTCACTCTCTTTGAATCTTCTTTACCATGCTAGGATTAACAGGAAAAAGCAAAAAATTTCAGAATTGCACCTTGCAATGTGGAGATATTACTGTTTGTGCATTTACAATATTCATTGATTTTTGCCATTGAAAAACGTCCAGAAATGTTTGAAGCTACTGACTGAATGAAAGGAGCTGGCATCTCACTCTCTTTGAATCTTCTTTATCATGCTAGGATTAGCAGGAAAAAGCAAAAAATTTCAGAATTGCACCTTGCAATGTGGAGATATTACTGTTTGTGCATTTACAATATTCATTGATTTTTGCCATTGAAAAACATGTTTTTCATATACCAGAAATGTTTGAAGCTACTGACTGAATGAAAGGAGCTGGCATCTCACTCTCTTTGAATCTTCTTTATCATGCTAGGATTAGCAGGAAAAAGCAAAAAATTTCAGAATTGCACCTTGCAATGTGGAGATATTACTGTTTGTGCATTTACAATATTCATTGATTTTTGCCATTGAAAAACGTCCAGAAATGTTTGAAGCTACTGACTGAATGAAAGGAGCTGGCATCTCACTCTCTTTGAATCTTCTTTATCATGCTAGGATTAGCAGGAAAAAGCAAAAAATTTCAGAATTGCACCTTGCAATGTGGAGATATTACTGTTTGTGCATTTACAATATTCATTGATTTTTGCCATTGAAAAACATGTTTTTCATATACCAGAAATGTTTGAAGCTACTGACTGAATGAAAGGAGCTGGCATCTCACTCTCTTTGAATCTTCTTTATCATGCTAGGATTAGCAGGAAAAAGCAAAAAATTTCAGAATTGCACCTTGCAATGTGGAGATATTACTGTTTGTGCATTTACAATATTCATTGATTTTTGCCATTGAAAAACGTCCAGAAATGTTTGAAGCTACTGACTGAATGAAAGGAGCTGGCATCTCACTCTCTTTGAATCTTCTTTATCATGCTAGGATTAGCAGGAAAAAGCAAAAAATTTCAGAATTGCACCTTGCAATGTGGAGATATTACTGTTTGTGCATTTACAATATTCATTGATTTTTGCCATTGAAAAACGTTTTTCATATACCAGAAATGTTTGAAGCTACTGACTGAATGAAAGGAGCTGGCATCTCACTCTCTTTGAATCTTCTTTATCATGCTAGGATTAACAGGAAAAAGCAAAAAATTTCAGAATTGCACCTTGCAATGTGGAGATATTACTGTTTGTGCATTTACAATATTCATTGATTTTTGCCATTGAAAAACGTCCAGAAATGTTTGAAGCTACTGACTGAATGAAAGGAGCTGGCATCTCACTCTCTTTGAATCTTTATCATGCTAGGATTAACAGGAAAAAGCTAAAAATTTCAGAATTGCACCTTGCAATGTGGAGATATTACTGTTTGTGCATTTACAATATTCATTGATTTTTGCCATTGAAAAACATGTTTTTCATATACCAGAAATGTTTGAAGCTACTGACTGAATGAAAGGAGCTGGCATCTCACTCTCTTTGAATCTTCTTTATCATGCTAGGATTAGCAGGAAAAAGCAAAAAATTTCAGAATTGCACCTTGCAATGTGGAGATATTACTGTTTGTGCATTTACAATATTCATTGATTTTTGCCATTGAAAAACATGTTTTTCATATACCAGAAATGTTTGAAGCTACTGACTGAATGAAAGGAGCTGGCATCTCACTCTCTTTGAATCTTCTTTATCATGCTAGGATTAGCAGGAAAAAGCAAAAAATTTCAGAATTGCACCTTGCAATGTGGAGATATTACTGTTTGTGCATTTACAATATTCATTGATTTTTGCCATTGAAAAACATGTTTTTCATATACCAGAAATGTTTGAAGCTACTGACTGAATGAAAGGAGCTGGCATCTCACTCTCTTTGAATCTTCTTTATCATGCTAGGATTAACAGGAAAAAGCAAAAAATTTCAGAATTGCACCTTGCAATGTGGAGATATTACTGTTTGTGCATTTACAATATTCATTGATTTTTGCCATTGAAAAACGTCCAGAAATGTTTGAAGCTACTGACTGAATGAAAGGAGCTGGCATCTCACTCTCTTTGAATCTTCTTTATCATGCTAGGATTAGCAGGAAAAAGCAAAAAATTTCAGAATTGCACCTTGCAATGTGGAGATATTACTGTTTGTGCATTTACAATATTCATTGATTTTTGCCATTGAAAAACATGTTTTTCATATACCAGAAATGTTTGAAGCTACTGACTGAATGAAAGGAGCTGGCATCTCACTCTCTTTGAATCTTCTTTATCATGCTAGGATTAACAGGAAAAAGCAAAAAATTTCAGAATTGCACCTTGCAATGTGGAGATATTACTGTTTGTGCATTTACAATATTCATTGATTTTTGCCATTGAAAAACATGTTTTTCATATACCAGAAATGTTTGAAGCTACTGACTGAATGAAAGGAGCTGGCATCTCACTCTCTTTGAATCTTCTTTATCATGCTAGGATTAACAGGAAAAAGCAAAAAATTTCAGAATTGCACCTTGCAATGTGGAGATATTACTGTTTGTGCATTTACAATATTCATTGATTTTTGCCATTGAAAAACGTCCAGAAATGTTTGAAACTACTGACTGAATGAAAGGAGCTGGCATCTCACTCTCTTTGAATCTTCTTTATCATGCTAGGATTAGCAGGAAAAAGCAAAAAATTTCTGAATTGCACCTTGCAATGTGGAGATATTACTGTTTGTGCATTTACAATATTCATTGATTTTTGCCATTGAAAAACATGTTTTTCATGTACCAGAAATGTTTGAAGCTACTGACTGAATGAAAGGAGCTGGCATCTCACTCTCTTTGAATCTTCTTTATCATGCTAGGATTAGCAGGAAAAAGCAAAAAATTTCAGAATTGCACCTTGCAATGTGGAGATATTACTGTTTGTGCATTTACAATATTCATTGATTTTTGCCATTGAAAAACATGTTTTTCATATACCAGAAATGTTTGAAGCTACTGACTGAATGAAAGGAGCTGGCATCTCACTCTCTTTGAATCTTCTTTATCATGCTAGGATTAACAGGAAAAAGCAAAAAATTTCAGAATTGCACCTTGCAATGTGGAGATATTACTGTTTGTGCATTTACAATATTCATTGATTTTTGCCATTGAAAAACGTCCAGAAATGTTTGAAGCTACTGACTGAATGAAAGGAGCTGGCATCTCACTCTCTTTGAATCTTCTTTATCATGCTAGGATTAGCAGGAAAAAGCAAAAAATTTCAGAATTGCACCTTGCAATGTGGAGATATTACTGTTTGTGCATTTACAATATTCATTGATTTTTGCCATTGAAAAACATGTTTTTCATATACCAGAAATGTTTGAAGCTACTGACTGAATGAAAGGAGCTGGCATCTCACTCTCTTTGAATCTTCTTTATCATGCTAGGATTAGCAGGAAAAAGCAAAAAATTTCAGAATTGCACCTTGCAATGTGGAGATATTACTGTTTGTGCATTTACAATATTCATTGATTTTTGCCATTGAAAAACGTCCAGAAATGTTTGAAGCTACTGACTGAATGAAAGGAGCTGGCATCTCACTCTCTTTGAATCTTCTTTATCATGCTAGGATTAGCAGGAAAAAGCAAAAAATTTCAGAATTGCACCTTGCAATGTGGAGATATTACTGTTTGTGCATTTACAATATTCATTGATTTTTGCCATTGAAAAACATGTTTTTCATATACCAGAAATGTTTGAAGCTACTGACTGAATGAAAGGAACTGGCATCTCACTCTCTTTGAATCTTCTTTATCATGCTAGGATTAGCAGGAAAAAGCAAAAAATTTCAGAATTGCACCTTGCAATGTGGAGATATTACTGTTTGTGCATTTACAATATTCATTGATTTTTGCCATTGAAAAACGTCCAGAAATGTTTGAAGCTACTGACTGAATGAAAGGAGCTGGCATCTCACTCTCTTTGAATCTTCTTTATCATGCTAGGATTAGCAGGAAAAAGCAAAAAATTTCAGAATTGCACCTTGCAATGTGGAGATATTACTGTTTGTGCATTTACAATATTCATTGATTTTTGCCATTGAAAAACGTTTTTCATATACCAGAAATGTTTGAAGCTACTGACTGAATGAAAGGAGCTGGCATCTCACTCTCTTTGAATCTTCTTTATCATGCTAGGATTAACAGGAAAAAGCAAAAAATTTCAGAATTGCACCTTGCAATGTGGAGATATTACTGTTTGTGCATTTACAATATTCATTGATTTTTGCCATTGAAAAACATGTTTTTCATATACCAGAAATGTTTGAAGCTACTGACTGAATGAAAGGAGCTGGCATCTCACTCTCTTTGAATCTTCTTTATCATGCTAGGATTAGCAGGAAAAAGCAAAAAATTTCAGAATTGCACCTTGCAATGTGGAGATATTACTGTTTGTGCATTTACAATATTCATTGATTTTTGCCATTGAAAAACATGTATTTCATATACCAGAAATGTTTGAAGCTACTGACTGAATGAAAGGAGCTGGCATCTCACTCTCTTTGAATCTTCTTTATCATGCTAGGATTAGCAGGAAAAAGCAAAAAATTTCAGAATTGCACCTTGCAATGTGGAGATATTACTGTTTGTGCATTTACAATATTCATTGATTTTTGCCATTGAAAAACGTCCAGAAATGTTTGAAGCTACTGACTGAATGAAAGGAGCTGGCATCTCACTCTCTTTGAATCTTCTTTATCATGCTAGGATTAACAGGAAAAAGCTAAAAATTTCAGAATTGCACCTTGCAATGTGGAGATATTACTGTTTGTGCATTTACAATATTCATTGATTTTTGCCATTGAAAAACATGTTTTTCATATACCAGAAATGTTTGAAGCTACTGACTGAATGAAAGGAGCTGGCATCTCACTCTCTTTGAATCTTCTTTATCATGCTAGGATCAGCAGGAAAAAGCAAAAAATTTCAGAATTGCACCTTGCAATGTGGAGATATTACTGTTTGTGCATTTACAATATTCATTGATTTTTGCCATTGAAAAACATGTATTTCATATACCAGAAATGTTTGAAGCTACTGACTGAATGAAAGGAGCTGGCATCTCACTCTCTTTGAATCTTCTTTATCATGCTAGGATTAGCAGGAAAAAGCAAAAAATTTCAGAATTGCACCTTGCAATGTGGAGATATTACTGTTTGTGCATTTACAATATTCATTGATTTTTGCCATTGAAAAACATGTTTTTCATATACCAGAAATGTTTGAAGCTACTGACTGAATGAAATGAGCTGGCATCTCACTCTCTTTGAATCTTCTTTATCATGCTAGGATTAGCAGGAAAAAGCAAAAAATTTCAGAATTGCACCTTGCAATGTGGAGATATTACTGTTTGTGCATTTACAATATTCATTGATTTTTGCCATTGAAAAACGTCCAGAAATGTTTGAAGCTACTGACTGAATGAAAGGAGCTGGCATCTCACTCTCTTTGAATCTTCTTTATCATGCTAGGATTAGCAGGAAAAAGCAAAAAATTTCAGAATTGCACCTTGCAATGTGGAGATATTACTGTTTGTGCATTTACAATATTCATTGATTTTTGCCATTGAAAAACATGTTTTTCATATACCAGAAATGTTTGAAGCTACTGACTGAATGAAAGGAGCTGGCATCTCACTCTCTTTGAATCTTCTTTATCATGCTAGGATTAGCAGGAAAAAGCAAAAAATTTCAGAATTGCACCTTGCAATGTGGAGATATTACTGTTTGTGCATTTACAATATTCATTGATTTTTGCCATTGAAAAACGTCCAGAAATGTTTGAAGCTACTGACTGAATGAAAGGAGCTGGCATCTCACTCTCTTTGAATCTTCTTTATCATGGTAGGATTAGCAGGAAAAAGCAAAAAATTTCAGAATTGCACCTTGCAATGTGGAGATATTACTGTTTGTGCATTTACAATATTCATTGATTTTTGCCATTGAAAAACGTTTTTCATATACCAGAAATGTTTGAAGCTACTGACTGAATGAAAGGAGCTGGCATGTCACTCTCTTTGAATCTTCTTTTTCATGCTAGGATTAACAGGAAAAAGCAAAAAATTTCAGAATTGCACCTTGCAATGTGGAGATATTACTGTTTGTGCATTTACAATATTCATTGATTTTTGCCATTGAAAAACGTCCAGAAATGTTTGAAGCTACTGACTGAATGAAAGGAGCTGGCATCTCGCTCTCTTTGAATCTTCTTTATCATGCTAGGATTAACAGGAAAAAGCTAAAAATTTCAGAATTGCACCTTGCAATGTGGAGATATTACTGTTTGTGCATTTACAATATTCATTGATTTTTGCCATTGAAAAACATGTTTTTCATATACCAGAAATGTTTGAAGCTACTGACTGAATGAAAGGAGCTGGCATCTCACTCTCTTTGAATCTTCTTTATCATGCTAGGATTAGCAGGAAAAAGCAAAAAATTTCAGAATTGCGCCTTGCAATGTGGAGATATTACTGTTTGTGCATTTACAATATTCATTGATTTTTGCCATTGAAAAACATGTTTTTCATATACCAGAAATGTTTGAAGCTACTGACTGAATGAAAGGAGCTGGCATCTCACTCTCTTTGAATCTTCTTTATCATGCTAGGATTAGCAGGAAAAAGCAAAAAATTTCAGAATTGCACCTTGCAATGTGGAGATATTACTGTTTGTGCATTTACAATATTCATTGATTTTTGCCATTGAAAAACATGTTTTTCATATACCAGAAATGTTTGAAGCTACTGACTGAATGAAAGGAGCTGGCATCTCACTCTCTTTGAATCTTCTTTATCATGCTAGGATTAACAGGAAAAAGCAAAAAATTTCAGAATTGCACCTTGCAATGTGGAGATATTACTGTTTGTGCATTTACAATATTCATTGATTTTTGCCATTGAAAAACGTCCAGAAATGTTTGAAGCTACTGACTGAATGAAAGGAGCTGGCATCTCACTCTCTTTGAATCTTCTTTATCATGCTAGGATTAGCAGGAAAAAGCAAAAAATTTCAGAATTGCACCTTGCAATGTGGAGATATTACTGTTTGTGCATTTACAATATTCATTGATTTTTGCCATTGAAAAACATGTTTTTCATATACCAGAAATGTTTGAAGCTACTGACTGAATGAAAGGAGCTGGCACCTCACTCTCTTTGAATCTTCTTTATCATTCTAGGATTAACAGGAAAAAGCAAAAAATTTCAGAATTGCACCTTGCAATGTGGAGATATTACTGTTTGTGCATTTACAATATTCATTGATTTTTGCCATTGAAAAACATGTTTTTCATATACCAGAAATGTTTGAAGCTACTGACTGAATGAAAGGAGCTGGCATCTCACTCTCTTTGAATCTTCTTTATCATGCTAGGATTAACAGGAAAAAGCAAAAAATTTCAGAATTGCACCTTGCAATGTGGAGATATTACTGTTTGTGCATTTACAATATTCATTGATTTTTGCCATTGAAAAACGTCCAGAAATGTTTGAAGCTACTGACTGAATGAAAGGAGCTGGCATCTCACTCTCTTTGAATCTTCTTTATCATGCTAGGATTAGCAGGAAAAAGCAAAAAATTTCTGAATTGCACCTTGCAATGTGGAGATATTACTGTTTGTGCATTTACAATATTCATTGATTTTTGCCATTGAAAAACATGTTTTTCATATACCAGAAATGTTTGAAGCTACTGACTGAATGAAAGGAGCTGGCATCTCACTCTCTTTGAATCTTCTTTATCATGCTAGGATTAGCAGGAAAAAGCAAAAAATTTCAGAATTGCACCTTGCAATGTGGAGATATTACTGTTTGTGCATTTACAATATTCATTGATTTTTGCCATTGAAAAACATGTTTTTCATATACCAGAAATGTTTGAAGCTACTGACTGAATGAAAGGAGCTGGCATCTCACTCTCTTTGAATCTTCTTTATCATGCTAGGATTAACAGGAAAAAGCAAAAAATTTCAGAATTGCACCTTGCAATGTGGAGATATTACTGTTTGTGCATTTACAATATTCATTGATTTTTCCCATTGAAAAACGTCCAGAAATGTTTGAAGCTACTGACTGAATGAAAGGAGCTGGCATCTCACTCTCTTTGAATCTTCTTTATCATGCTAGGATTAGCAGGAAAAAGCAAAAAATTTCAGAATTGCACCTTGCAATGTGGAGATATTACTGTTTGTGCATTTACAATATTCATTGATTTTTGCCATTGAAAAACATGTTTTTCATATACCAGAAATGTTTGAAGCTACTGACTGAATGAAAGGAGCTGGCATCTCACTCTCTTTGAATCTTCTTTATCATGCTAGGATTAGCAGGAAAAAGCAAAAAATTTCAGAATTGCACCTTGCAATGTGGAGATATTACTGTTTGTGCATTTACAATATTCATTGATTTTTGCCATTGAAAAACGTCCAGAAATGTTTGAAGCTACTGACTGAATGAAAGGAGCTGGCATCTCACTCTCTTTGAATCTTCTTTATCATGCTAGGATTAGCAGGAAAAAGCAAAAAATTTCAGAATTGCACCTTGCAATGTGGAGATATTACTGTTTGTGCATTTACAATATTCATTGATTTTTGCCATTGAAAAACATGTTTTTCATATACCAGAAATGTTTGAAGCTACTGACTGAATGAAAGGAGCTGGCATCTCATTCTCTTTGAATCTTCTTTATCATGCTAGGATTAGCAGGAAAAAGCAAAAAATTTCAGAATTGCACCTTGCAATGTGGAGATATTACTGTTTGTGCATTTACAATATTCATTGATTTTTGCCATTGAAAAACGTCCAGAAATGTTTGAAGCTACTGACTGAATGAAAGGAGCTGGCATCTCACTCTCTTTGAATCTTCTTTATCATGCTAGGATTAGCAGGAAAAAGCAAAAAATTTCAGAATTGCACCTTGCAATGTGGAGATATTACTGTTTGTGCATTTACAATATTCATTGATTTTTGCCATTGAAAAACGTTTTTCATATACCAGAAATGTTTGAAGCTACTGACTGAATGAAAGGAGCTGGCATCTCACTCTCTTTGAATCTTCTTTATCATGCTAGGATTAACAGGAAAAAGCAAAAAATTTCAGAATTGCACCTTGCAATGTGGAGATATTACTGTTTGTGCATTTACAATATTCATTGATTTTTGCCATTGAAAAACGTCCAGAAATGTTTGAAGCTACTGACTGAATGAAAGGAGCTGGCATCTCACTCTCTTTGAATCTTCTTTATCATGCTAGGATTAACAGGAAAAAGCTAAAAATTTCAGAATTGCACCTTGCAATGTGGAGATATTACTGTTTGTGCATTTACAATATTCATTGATTTTTGCCATTGAAAAACATGTTTTTCATATGCCAGAAATGTTTGAAGCTACTGACTGAATGAAAGGAGCTGGCATCTCACTCTATTTGAATCTTCTTTATCATGCTAGGATTAGCAGGAAAAAGCAAAAAATTTCAGAATTGCACCTTGCAATGTGGAGATATTACTGTTTGTGCATTTACAATATTCATTGATTTTTGCCATTGAAAAACATGTTTTTCATATACCAGAAATGTTTGAAGCTACTGACTGAATGAAAGGAGCTGGCATCTCACTCTCTTTGAATCTTCTTTATCATGCTAGGATTAGCAGGAAAAAGCAAAAAATTTCAGAATTGCACCTTGCAATGTGGAGATATTACTGTTTGTGCATTTACAATATTCATTGATTTTTGCCATTGAAAAACATGTTTTTCATATACCAGAAATGTTTGAAGCTACTGACTGAATGAAAGGAGCTGGCATCTCACTCTCTTTGAATCTTCTTTATCATGCTAGGATTAACAGGAAAAAGCAAAAAATTTCAGAATTGCACCTTGCAATGTGGAGATATTACTGTTTGTGCATTTACAATATTCATTGATTTTTGCCATTGAAAAACGTCCAGAAATGTTTGAAGCTACTGACTGAATGAAAGGAGCTGGCATCTCACTCTCTTTGAATCTTCTTTATCATGCTAGGATTAACAGGAAAAAGCTAAAAATTTCAGAATTGCACCTTGCAATGTGGAGATATTACTGTTTGTGCATTTACAATATTCATTGATTTTTGCCATTGAAAAACGTCCAGAAATGTTTGAAGCTACTGACTGAATGAAAGGAGCTGGCATCTCACTCTCTTTGAATCTTCTTTATCATGCTAGGATTAGCAGGAAAAAGCAAAAAATTTCTGAATTGCACCTTGCAATGTGGAGATATTACTGTTTGTGCATTTACAATATTCATTGATTTTTGCCATTGAAAAACATGTTTTTCATATACCAGAAATGTTTGAAGCTACTGACTGAATGAAAGGAGCTGGCATCTCACTCTCTTTGAATCTTCTTTATCATGCTAGGATTAGCAGGAAAAAGCAAAAAATTTCAGAATTGCACCTTGCAATGTGGAGATATTACTGTTTGTGCATTTACAATATTCATTGATTTTTGCCATTGAAAAACATGTTTTTCATATACCAGAAATGTTTGAAGCTACTGACTGAATGAAAGGAGCTGGCATCTCACTCTCTTTGAATCTTCTTTATCATGCTAGGATTAACAGGAAAAAGCAAAAAATTTCAGAATTGCACCTTGCAATGTGGAGATATTACTGTTTGTGCATTTACAATATTCATTGATTTTTCCCATTGAAAAACGTCCAGAAATGTTTGAAGCTACTGACTGAATGAAAGGAGCTGGCATCTCACTCTCTTTGAATCTTCTTTATCATGCTAGGATTAGCAGGAAAAAGCAAAAAATTTCAGAATTGCACCTTGCAATGTGGAGATATTACTGTTTGTGCATTTACAATATTCATTGATTTTTGCCATTGAAAAACATGTTTTTCATATACCAGAAATGTTTGAAGCTACTGACTGAATGAAAGGAGCTGGCATCTCACTCTCTTTGAATCTTCTTTATCATGCTAGGATTAGCAGGAAAAAGCAAAAAATTTCAGAATTGCACCTTGCAATGTGGAGATATTACTGTTTGTGCATTTACAATATTCATTGATTTTTGCCATTGAAAAACGTCCAGAAATGTTTGAAGCTACTGACTGAATGAAAGGAGCTGGCATCTCACTCTCTTTGAATCTTCTTTATCATGCTAGGATTAGCAGGAAAAAGCAAAAAATTTCAGAATTGCACCTTGCAATGTGGAGATATTACTGTTTGTGCATTTACAATATTCATTGATTTTTGCCATTGAAAAACATGTTTTTCATATACCAGAAATGTTTGAAGCTACTGACTGAATGAAAGGAGCTGGCATCTCACTCTCTTTGAATCTTCTTTATCATGCTAGGATTAGCAGGAAAAAGCAAAAAATTTCAGAATTGCACCTTGCAATGTGGAGATATTACTGTTTGTGCATTTACAATATTCATTGATTTTTGCCATTGAAAAACGTCCAGAAATGTTTGAAGCTACTGACTGAATGAAAGGAGCTGGCATCTCACTCTCTTTGAATCTTCTTTATCATGCTAGGATTAGCAGGAAAAAGCAAAAAATTTCAGAATTGCACCTTGCAATGTGGAGATATTACTGTTTGTGCATTTACAATATTCATTGATTTTTGCCATTGAAAAACATGTTTTTCATATACCAGAAATGTTTGAAGCTACTGACTGAATGAAAGGAGCTGGCATCTCACTCTCTTTGAATCTTCTTTATCATGCTAGGATTAGCAGGAAAAAGCAAAAAATTTCAGAATTGCACCTTGCAATGTGGAGATATTACTGTTTGTGCATTTACAATATTCATTGATTTTTGCCATTGAAAAACATGTTTTTCATATACCAGAAATGTTTGAAGCTACTGACTGAATGAAAGGAGCTGGCATATCACTCTCTTTGAATCTTCTTTATCATGCTAGGATTAACAGGAAAAAGCAAAAAATTTCAGAATTGCACCTTGCAATGTGGAGATATTACTGTTTGTGCATTTACAATATTCATTGATTTTTGCCATTGAAAAACGTCCAGAAATGTTTGAAGCTACTGACTGAATGAAAGGAGCTGGCATCTCACTCTCTTTGAATCTTCTTTATCATGCTAGGATTAACAGGAAAAAGCTAAAAATTTCAGAATTGCACCTTGCAATGTGGAGATATTACTGTTTGTGCATTTACAATATTCATTGATTTTTGCCATTGAAAAACATGTTTTTCATATACCAGAAATGTTTGAAGCTACTGACTGAATGAAAGGAGCTGGCATCTCACTCTCTTTGAATCTTCTTTATCATGCTAGGATTAGCAGGAAAAAGCAAAAAAATTCAGAATTGCACCTTGCAATGTGGAGATATTACTGTTTGTGCATTTACAATATTCATTGATTTTTGCCATTGAAAAACATGTTTTTCATATACCAGAAATGTTTGAAGCTACTGACTGAATGAAGGGAGCTGGCATCTCACTCTCTTTGAATCTTCTTTATCATGCTAGGATTAGCAGGAAAAAGCAAAAAATTTCAGAATTGCACCTTGCAATGTGGAGATATTACTGTTTGTGCATTTACAATATTCATTGATTTTTGCCATTGAAAAACATGTTTTTCATATACCAGAAATGTTTGAAGCTACTGACTGAATGAAAGAAGCTGGCATCTCACTCTCTTTGAATCTTCTTTATCATGCTAGGATTAACAGGAAAAAGCAAAAAATTTCAGAATTGCACCTTGCAATGTGGAGATATTACTGTTTGTGCATTTACAATATTCATTGATTTTTGCCATTGAAAAACGTCCAGAAATGTTTGAAGCTACTGACTGAATGAAAGGAGCTGGCATCTCACTCTCTTTGAATCTTCTTTATCATGCTAGGATTAGCAGGAAAAAGCAAAAAATTTCTGAATTGCACCTTGCAATGTGGAGATATTACTGTTTGTGCATTTACAATATTCATTGATTTTTGCCATTGAAAAACATGTTTTTCATATACCAGAAATGTTTGAAGCTACTGACTGAATGAAAGGAGCTGGCATCTCACTCTCTTTGAATCTTCTTTATCATGCTAGGATTAGCAGGAAAAAGCAAAAAATTTCAGAATTGCACCTTGCAATGTGGAGATATTACTGTTTGTGCATTTACAATATTCATTGATTTTTGCCATTGAAAAACATGTTTTTCATATACCAGAAATGTTTGAAGCTACTGACTGAATGAAAGGAGCTGGCATCTCACTCTCTTTGAATCTTCTTTATCATGCTAGGATTAACAGGAAAAAGCAAAAAATTTCAGAATTGCACCTTGCAATGTGGAGATATTACTGTTTGTGCATTTACAATATTCATTGATTTTTCCCATTGAAAAACGTCCAGAAATGTTTGAAGCTACTGACTGAATGAAAGGAGCTGGCATCTCACTCTCTTTGAATCTTCTTTATCATGCTAGGATTAGCAGGAAAAAGCAAAAAATTTCAGAATTGCACCTTGCAATGTGGAGATATTACTGTTTGTGCATTTACAATATTCATTGATTTTTGCCATTGAAAAACGTCCAGAAATGTTTGAAGCTACTGACTGAATGAAAGGAGCTGGCATCTCACTCTCTTTGAATCTTCTTTATCATGCTAGGATTAGCAGGAAAAAGCAAAAAATTTCAGAATTGCACCTTGCAATGTGGAGATATTACTGTTTGTGCATTTACAATATTCATTGATTTTTGCCATTGAAAAACATGTTTTTCATATACCAGAAATGTTTGAAGCTACTGACTGAATGAAAGGAGCTGGCATCTCACTCTCTTTGAATCTTCTTTATCATGCTAGGATTAGCAGGAAAAAGCAAAAAATTTCAGAATTGCACCTTGCAATGTGGAGATATTACTGTTTGTGCATTTACAATATTCATTGATTTTTGCCATTGAAAAACGTCCAGAAATGTTTGAAGCTACTGACTGAATGAAAGGAGCTGGCATCTCACTCTCTTTGAATCTTCTTTATCATGCTAGGATTAGCAGGAAAAAGCAAAAAATTTCAGAATTGCACCTTGCAATGTGGAGATATTACTGTTTGTGCATTTACAATATTCATTGATTTTTGCCATTGAAAAACATGTTTTTCATATACCAGAAATGTTTGAAGCTACTGACTGAATGAAAGGAGCTGGCATCTCACTCTCTTTGAATCTTCTTTATCATGCTAGGATTAACAGGAAAAAGCAAAAAATTTCAGAATTGCACCTTGCAATGTGGAGATATTACTGTTTGTGCATTTACAATATTCATTGATTTTTGCCATTGAAAAACGTCCAGAAATGTTTGAAGCTACTGACTGAATGAAAGGAGCTGGCATCTCACTCTCTTTGAATCTTCTTTATCATGCTAGGATTAACAGGAAAAAGCTAAAAATTTCAGAATTGCACCTTGCAATGTGGAGATATTACTGTTTGTGCATTTACAATATTCATTGATTTTTGCCATTGAAAAACATGTTTTTCATATACCAGAAATGTTTGAAGCTACTGACTGAATGAA
Organism: Phyllobates terribilis; assembly: GCF_046119375.1. Classification (NCBI taxonomy): domain Eukaryota; kingdom Metazoa; phylum Chordata; class Amphibia; order Anura; family Dendrobatidae; genus Phyllobates; species Phyllobates terribilis. The sequence goes on along the minus strand of NW_027364098.1, from coordinate 272,526 downwards.
AGGAGCTGGCATCTCACTCTCTTTGAATCTTCTTTATCATGCTAGGATTAGCAGGAAAAAGCAAAAAAATTCAGAATTGCACCTTGCAATGTGGAGATATTACTGTTTGTGCATTTACAATATTCATTGATTTTTGCCATTGAAAAACATGTTTTTCATATACCAGAAATGTTTGAAGCTACTGACTGAATGAAGGGAGCTGGCATCTCACTCTCTTTGAATCTTCTTTATCATGCTAGGATTAGCAGGAAAAAGCAAAAAATTTCAGAATTGCACCTTGCAATGTGGAGATATTACTGTTTGTGCATTTACAATATTCATTGATTTTTGCCATTGAAAAACATGTTTTTCATATACCAGAAATGTTTGAAGCTACTGACTGAATGAAAGAAGCTGGCATCTCACTCTCTTTGAATCTTCTTTATCATGCTAGGATTAACAGGAAAAAGCAAAAAATTTCAGAATTGCACCTTGCAATGTGGAGATATTACTGTTTGTGCATTTACAATATTCATTGATTTTTGCCATTGAAAAACGTCCAGAAATGTTTGAAGCTACTGACTGAATGAAAGGAGCTGGCATCTCACTCTCTTTGAATCTTCTTTATCATGCTAGGATTAGCAGGAAAAAGCAAAAAATTTCTGAATTGCACCTTGCAATGTGGAGATATTACTGTTTGTGCATTTACAATATTCATTGATTTTTGCCATTGAAAAACATGTTTTTCATATACCAGAAATGTTTGAAGCTACTGACTGAATGAAAGGAGCTGGCATCTCACTCTCTTTGAATCTTCTTTATCATGCTAGGATTAGCAGGAAAAAGCAAAAAATTTCAGAATTGCACCTTGCAATGTGGAGATATTACTGTTTGTGCATTTACAATATTCATTGATTTTTGCCATTGAAAAACATGTTTTTCATATACCAGAAATGTTTGAAGCTACTGACTGAATTAAAGGAGCTGGCATCTCACTCTCTTTGAATCTTCTTTATCATGCTAGGATTAACAGGAAAAAGCAAAAAATTTCAGAATTGCACCTTGCAATGTGGAGATATTACTGTTTGTGCATTTACAATATTCATTGATTTTTCCCATTGAAAAACGTCCAGAAATGTTTGAAGCTACTGACTGAATGAAAGGAGCTGGCATCTCACTCTCTTTGAATCTTCTTTATCATGCTAGGATTAGCAGGAAAAAGCAAAAAATTTCAGAATTGCACCTTGCAATGTGGAGATATTACTGTTTGTGCATTTACAATATTCATTGATTTTTGCCATTGAAAAACGTCCAGAAATGTTTGAAGCTACTGACTGAATGAAAGGAGCTGGCATCTCACTCTCTTTGAATCTTCTTTATCATGCTAGGATTAGCAGGAAAAAGCAAAAAATTTCAGAATTGCACCTTGCAATGTGGAGATATTACTGTTTGTGCATTTACAATATTCATTGATTTTTGCCATTGAAAAACATGTTTTTCATATACCAGAAATGTTTGAAGCTACTGACTGAATGAAAGGAGCTGGCATCTCACTCTCTTTGAATCTTCTTTATCATGCTAGGATTAGCAGGAAAAAGCAAAAAATTTCAGAATTGCACCTTGCAATGTGGAGATATTACTGTTTGTGCATTTACAATATTCATTGATTTTTGCCATTGAAAAACGTCCAGAAATGTTTGAAGCTACTGACTGAATGAAAGGAGCTGGCATCTCACTCTCTTTGAATCTTCTTTATCATGGTAGGATTAGCAGGAAAAAGCAAAAAATTTCAGAATTGCACCTTGCAATGTGGAGATATTACTGTTTGTGCATTTACAATATTCATTGATTTTTGCCATTGAAAAAGGTTTTTCATATACCAGAAATGTTTGAAGCTACTGACTGAATGAAAGGAGCTGGCATCTCACTCTCTTTGAATCTTCTTTATCATGCTAGGATTAACAGGAAAAAGCAAAAAATTTCAGAATTGCACCTTGCAATGTGGAGATATTACTGTTTGTGCATTTACAATATTCATTGATTTTTGCCATTGAAAAACGTCCAGAAATGTTTGAAGCTACTGACTGAATGAAAGGAGCTGGCATCTCACTCTCTTTGAATCTTCTTTATCATGCTAGGATTAGCAGGAAAAAGCAAAAAATTTCTGAATTGCACCTTGCAATGTGGAGATATTACTGTTTGTGCATTTACAATATTCATTGATTGTTGCCATTGAAAAACATGTTTTTCATATACCAGAAATGTTTGAAGCTACTGACTGAATGAAAGGAGCTGGCATCTCACTCTCTTTGAATCTTCTTTATCATGCTAGGATTAACAGGAAAAAGCAAAAAATTTCAGAATTGCACCTTGCAATGTGGAGATATTACTGTTTGTGCATTTACAATATTCATTGATTTTTCCCATTGAAAAACGTCCAGAAATGTTTGAAGCTACTGACTGAATGAAAGGAGCTGGCATCTCACTCTCTTTGAATCTTCTTTATCATGCTAGGATTAGCAGGAAAAAGCAAAAAATTTCAGAATTGCACCTTGCAATGTGGAGATATTACTGTTTGTGCATTTACAATATTCATTGATTTTTGCCATTGAAAAACATGTTTTTCATATACCAGAAATGTTTGAAGCTACTGACTGAATGAAAGGAGCTGGCATCTCACTCTCTTTGAATCTTCTTTATCATGCTAGGATTAGCAGGAAAAAGCAAAAAATTTCAGAATTGCACCTTGCAATGTGGAGATATTACTGTTTGTGCATTTACAATATTCATTGATTTTTGCCATTGAAAAACGTCCAGAAATGTTTGAAGCTACTGACTGAATGAAAGGAGCTGGCATCTCACTCTCTTTGAATCTTCTTTATCATGCTAGGATTAACAGGAAAAAGCTAAAAATTTCAGAATTGCACCTTGCAATGTGGAGATATTACTGTTTGTGCATTTACAATATTCATTGATTTTTGCCATTGAAAAACATGTTTTTCATATGCCAGAAATGTTTGAAGCTACTGACTGAATGAAAGGAGCTGGCATCTCACTCTCTTTGAATCTTCTTTATCATGCTAGGATTAGCAGGAAAAAGCAAAAAATTTCAGAATTGCACCTTGCAATGTGGAGATATTACTGTTTGTGCATTTACAATATTCATTGATTTTTGCCATTGAAAAACATGTTTTTCATATACCAGAAATGTTTGAAGCTACTGACTGAATGAAAGGAGCTGGCATCTCACTCTCTTTGAATCTTCTTTATCATGCTAGGATTAGCAGGAAAAAGCAAAAAATTTCAGAATTGCACCTTGCAATGTGGAGATATTACTGTTTGTGCATTTACAATATTCATTGATTTTTGCCATTGAAAAACATGTTTTTCATATACCAGAAATGTTTGAAGCTACTGACTGAATGAAAGGAGCTGGCATCTCACTCTCTTTGAATCTTCTTTATCATGCTAGGATTAACAGGAAAAAGCAAAAAATTTCAGAATTGCACCTTGCAATGTGGAGATATTACTGTTTGTGCATTTACAATATTCATTGATTTTTGCCATTGAAAAACGTCCAGAAATGTTTGAAGCTACTGACTGAATGAAAGGAGCTGGCATCTCACTCTCTTTGAATCTTCTTTATCATGCTAGGATTAACAGGAAAAAGCTAAAAATTTCAGAATTGCACCTTGCAATGTGGAGATATTACTGTTTGTGCATTTACAATATTCATTGATTTTTGCCATTGAAAAACATGTTTTTCATATACCAGAAATGTTTGAAGCTACTGACTGAATGAAAGGAGCTGGCATCTCACTCTCTTTGAATCTTCTTTATCATGCTAGGATTAGCAGGAAAAAGCAAAAAAATTCAGAATTGCACCTTGCAATGTGGAGATATTACTGTTTGTGCATTTACAATATTCATTGATTTTTGCCATTGAAAAACATGTTTTTCATATACCAGAAATGTTTGAAGCTACTGACTGAATGAAAGGAGCTGGCATCTCACTCTCTTTGAATCTTCTTTATCATGCTAGGATTAGCAGGAAAAAGCAAAAAATTTCAGAATTGCACCTTGCAATGTGGAGATATTACTGTTTGTGCATTTACAATATTCATTGATTTTTGCCATTGAAAAACATGTTTTTCATATACCAGAAATGTTTGAAGCTACTGACTGAATGAAAGAAGCTGGCATCTCACTCTCTTTGAATCTTCTTTATCATGCTAGGATTAACAGGAAAAAGCAAAAAATTTCAGAATTGCACCTTGCAATGTGGAGATATTACTGTTTGTGCATTTACAATATTCATTGATTTTTGCCATTGAAAAACGTCCAGAAATGTTTGAAGCTACTGACTGAATGAAAGGAGCTGGCATCTCACTCTCTTTGAATCTTCTTTATCATGCTAGGATTAGCAGGAAAAAGCAAAAAATTTCTGAATTGCACCTTGCAATGTGGAGATATTACTGTTTGTGCATTTACAATATTCATTGATTTTTGCCATTGAAAAACATGTTTTTCATATACCAGAAATGTTTGAAGCTACTGACTGAATGAAAGGAGCTGGCATCTCACTCTCTTTGAATCTTCTTTATCATGCTAGGATTAGCAGGAAAAAGCAAAAAATTTCAGAATTGCACCTTGCAATGTGGAGATATTACTGTTTGTGCATTTACAATATTCATTGATTTTTGCCATTGAAAAACATGTTTTTCATATACCAGAAATGTTTGAAGCTACTGACTGAATGAAAGGAGCTGGCATCTCACTCTCTTTGAATCTTCTTTATCATGCTAGGATTAACAGGAAAAAGCAAAAAATTTCAGAATTGCACCTTGCAATGTGGAGATATTACTGTTTGTGCATTTACAATATTCATTGATTTTTCCCATTGAAAAACGTCCAGAAATGTTTGAAGCTACTGACTGAATGAAAGGAGCTGGCATCTCACTCTCTTTGAATCTTCTTTATCATGCTAGGATTAGCAGGAAAAAGCAAAAAATTTCAGAATTGCACCTTGCAATGTGGAGATATTACTGTTTGTGCATTTACAATATTCATTGATTTTTGCCATTGAAAAACATGTTTTTCATATACCAGAAATGTTTGAAGCTACTGACTGAATGAAAGGAGCTGGCATCTCACTCTCTTTGAATCTTCTTTATCATGCTAGGATTAGCAGGAAAAAGCAAAAAATTTCAGAATTGCACCTTGCAATGTGGAGATATTACTGTTTGTGCATTTACAATATTCATTGATTTTTGCCATTGAAAAACGTCCAGAAATGTTTGAAGCTACTGACTGAATGAAAGGAGCTGGCATCTCACTCTCTTTGAATCTTCTTTATCATGCTAGGATTAGCAGGAAAAAGCAAAAAATTTCAGAATTGCACCTTGCAATGTAGAGATATTACTGTTTGTGCATTTACAATATTCATTGATTTTTGCCATTGAAAAACATGTTTTTCATATACCAGAAATGTTTGAAGCTACTGACTGAATGAAAGGAGCTGGCATCTCACTCTCTTTGAATCTTCTTTATCATGCTAGGATTAGCAGGAAAAAGCAAAAAATTTCAGAATTGCACCTTGCAATGTGGAGATATTACTGTTTGTGCATTTACAATATTCATTGATTTTTGCCATTGAAAAACGTCCAGAAATGTTTGAAGCTACAGACTGAATGAAAGGAGCTGGCATCTCACTCTCTTTGAATCTTCTTTATCATGTTAGGATTAGCAGGAAAAAGCAAAAAATTTCAGAATTGCACCTTGCAATGTGGAGATATTACTGTTTGTGCATTTACAATATTCATTGATTTTTGCCATTGAAAAACATGTTTTTCATATACCAGAAATGTTTGAAGCTACTGACTGAATGAAAGGAGCTGGCATCTCACTCTCTTTGAATCTTCTTTATCATGCTAGGATTAGCAGGAAAAAGCAAAAAATTTCAGAATTGCACCTTGCAATGTGGAGATATTACTGTTTGTGCATTTACAATATTCATTGATTTTTGCCATTGAAAAACATGTTTTTCATATACCAGAAATGTTTGAAGCTACTGACTGAATGAAAGGAGCTGGCATCTCACTCTCTTTGAATCTTCTTTATCATGCTAGGATTAACAGGAAAAAGCAAAAAATTTCAGAATTGCACCTTGCAATGTGGAGATATTACTGTTTGTGCATTTACAATATTCATTGATTTTTGCCATTGAAAAACGTCCAGAAATGTTTGAAGCTACTGACTGAATGAAAGGAGCTGGCATCTCACTCTCTTTGAATCTTCTTTATCATGCTAGGATTAGCAGGAAAAAGCAAAAAAATTTCTGAATTGCACCTTGCAATGTGGAGATATTACTGTTTGTGCATTTACAATATTCATTGATTTTTGCCATTGAAAAACATGTTTTTCATATACCAGAAATGTTTGAAGCTACTGACTGAATGAAAGGAGCTGGCATCTCACTCTCTTTGAATCTTCTTTATCATGCTAGGATTAGCAGGAAAAAGCAAAAAATTTCAGAATTGCACCTTGCAATGTGGAGATATTACTGTTTGTGCATTTACAATATTCATTGATTTTTGCCATTGAAAAACATGTTTTTCATATACCAGAAATGTTTGAAGCTACTGACTGAATGAAAGGAGCTGGCATCTCACTCTCTTTGAATCTTCTTTATCATGCTAGGATTAACAGGAAAAAGCAAAAAATTTCAGAATTGCACCTTGCAATGTGGAGATATTACTGTTTGTGCATTTACAATATTCATTGATTTTTCCCATTGAAAAACGTCCAGAAATGTTTGAAGCTACTGACTGAATGAAAGGAGCTGGCATCTCACTCTCTTTGAATCTTCTTTATCATGCTAGGATTAGCAGGAAAAAGCAAAAAATTTCAGAATTGCACCTTGCAATGTGGAGATATTACTGTTTGTGCATTTACAATATTCATTGATTTTTGCCATTGAAAAACATGTTTTTCATATACCAGAAATGTTTGAAGCTACTGACTGAATGAAAGGAGCTGGCATCTCACTCTCTTTGAATCTTCTTTATCATGCTAGGATTAGCAGGAAAAAGCAAAAAATTTCAGAATTGCACCTTGCAATGTGGAGATATTACTGTTTGTGCATTTACAATATTCATTGATTTTTGCCATTGAAAAACGTCCAGAAATGTTTGAAGCTACTGACTGAATGAAAGGAGCTGGCATCTCACTCTCTTTGAATCTTCTTTATCATGCTAGGATTAGCAGGAAAAAGCAAAAAATTTCAGAATTGCACCTTGCAATGTGGAGATATTACTGTTTGTGCATTTACAATATTCATTGATTTTTGCCATTGAAAAACATGTTTTTCACATACCAGAAATGTTTGAAGCTACTGACTGAATGAAAGGAGCTGGCATCTCACTCTCTTTGAATCTTCTTTATCATGCTAGGATTAGCAGGAAAAAGCAAAAAATTTCAGAATTGCACCTTGCAATGTGGAGATATTACTGTTTGTGCATTTACAATATTCATTGATTTTTGCCATTGAAAAACGTCCAGAAATGTTTGAAGCTACTGACTGAATGAAAGGAGCTGGCATCTCACTCTCTTTGAATCTTCTTTATCATGCTAGGATTAGCAGGAAAAAGCAAAAAATTTCAGAATTGCACCTTGCAATGTGGAGATATTACTGTTTGTGCATTTACAATATTCATTGATTTTTGCCATTGAAAAACGTTTTTCATATACCAGAAATGTTTGAAGCTACTGACTGAATGAAAGGAGCTGGCATCTCACTCTCTTTGAATCTTCTTTATCATGCTAGGATTAACAGGAAAAAGCAAAAAATTTCAGAATTGCACCTTGCAATGTGGAGATATTACTGTTTGTGCATTTACAATATTCATTGATTTTTGCCATTGAAAAACGTCCAGAAATGTTTGAAGCTACTGACTGAATGAAAGGAGCTGGCATCTCACTCTCTTTGAATCTTCTTTATCATGCTAGGATTAACAGGAAAAAGCTAAACATTTCAGAATTGCACCTTGCAATGTGGAGATATTACTGTTTGTGCATTTACAATATTCATTGATTTTTGCCATTGAAAAACATGTTTTTCATATGCCAGAAATGTTTGAAGCTACTGACTGAATGAAAGGAGCTGGCATCTCACTCTCTTTGAATCTTCTTTATCATGCTAGGATTAGCAGGAAAAAGCAAAAAATTTCAGAATTGCACCTTGCAATGTGGAGATATTACTGTTTGTGCATTTACAATATTCATTGATTTTTGCCATTGAAAAACATGTTTTTCATATACCAGAAATGTTTGAAGCTACTGACTGAATGAAAGGAGCTGGCATCTCACTCTCTTTGAATCTTCTTTATCATGCTAGGATTAGCAGGAAAAAGCAAAAAATTTCAGAATTGCACCTTGCAATGTGGAGATATTACTGTTTGTGCATTTACAATATTCATTGATTTTTGCCATTGAAAAACATGTTTTTCATATACCAGAAATGTTTGAAGCTACTGACTGAATGAAAGGAGCTGGCATCTCACTCTCTTTGAATCTTCTTTATCATGCTAGGATTAACAGGAAAAAGCAAAAAATTTCAGAATTGCACCTTGCAATGTGGAGATATTACTGTTTGTGCATTTACAATATTCATTGATTTTTGCCATTGAAAAACGTCCAGAAATGTTTGAAGCTACTGACTGAATGAAAGGAGCTGGCATCTCACTCTTTTTGAATCTTCTTTATCATGCTAGGATTAGCAGGAAAAAGCAAAAAAATTCAGAATTGCACCTTGCAATGTGGAGATATTACTGTTTGTGCATTTACAATATTCATTGATTTTTGCCATTGAAAAACATGTTTTTCATATACCAGAAATGTTTGAAGCTACTGACTGAATGAAAGGAGCTGGCATCTCACTCTCTTTGAATCTTCTTTATCATGCTAGGATTAGCAGGAAAAAGCAAAAAATTTCAGAATTGCACCTTGCAATGTGGAGATATTACTGTTTGTGCATTTACAATATTCATTGATTTTTGCCATTGAAAAACATCATGTTATTCATATACCAGAAATGTTTGAAGCTACTGACTGAATGAAAGGAGCTGGCATCTCACTCTCTTTGAATCTTCTTTATCATGCTAGGATTAGCAGGAAAAAGCAAAAAATTTCAGAATTGCACCTTGCAATGTGGAGAAATTACTGTTTGTGCATTTACAATATTCATTGATTTTTACCATTGAAAAACGTCCAGAAATGATTGAAGCTACTGACTGAATGAAAGTAACTGGCATCTCACTCTCTTTGAATCTTCTTTATCATGCTAAGAGGAGCAGGAAAAAGCAAAAAATTTCAGACTTGCACCTTGCAATGCGGAGAAATTACTGTTTGTGCATTTACAATATTCATTGATTTTTGCCATTGAAAAACATCATGTTATTCATATACCAGAAATGTTTGAAGCTACTGACTGAATGAAAGGAGCTGGCACCTCACTCTCTTTGAATCTTCTTTATCATGCTAAGAGGAGCGGGAAAAAGCAAAAAATTTCAGAATTGCACCTTGCAATGCGGAGAAATTACTGTTTGTGCATTTACAATATTCATTGATTTTTGCCATTGAAAAACGTCCAGAAATGATTGAAGGTACTGACTGAATGAAAGGAGCTGGCATCTCACTCTCTTTGAATCTTCTTTATCATGCTAAGAGGAGCAGGAAAAAGCAAAAAATTTCAGAATTGCACCTTGCAATGCGGAGAAATTACTGTTTGTGCATTTACAATATTCATTGATTTTTGCCACTGAAAAACGTCCAGAAATGATTGAAGCTACTGACTGAATGAAAGGAGCTGGCATCTCACTCTCTTTGAATCTTCTTTATCATGCTAAGAGGAGCAGGAAAAAGCAAAAAATTTCAGAATTGCACCTTGCAATGCGGAGAAATTACAGTTTGTGCATTTACAATATTCATTGATTTTTGCCATTGAAAAACATCCAGAAATGATTGAAGCTACTGACTGAATGAAAGGAGCTGGCATCTCACTCTCTTTGAATCTTCTTTATCATGCTAAGAGGAGCAGGAAAAAGCAAAAAATTTCAGAATTGCACCTTGCAATGCGGAGAAATTACTGTTTGTGCATTTACAATATTCATTGATTTTTGCCATTGAAAAACATCATGTTATTCATATACCAGAAATGTTTGAAGCTACTGACTGAATGAAAGGAGCTGGCATCTCACTCTCTTTGAATCTTCTTTATCATGCTAAGAGGAGCAGGAAAAAGCAAAAAATTTCAGAATTGCACCTTGCAATGTGGAGAAATTACTGTTTGTGCATTTACAATATTCATTGATTTTTACCATTGAAAAACGTCCAGAAATGATTGAAGCTACTGACAGAATGAAAGTAGCTGGCATCTCACTCTCTTTGAATCTTCTTTATCATGCTAAGAGGAGCAGGAAAAAGCAAAAAATTTCAGACTTGCACCTTGCAATGCGGAGAAATTACTGTTTGTGCATTTACAATATTCATTGATTTTTGCCATTGAAAAACATCATGTTATTCATATACCAGAAATGTTTGAAGCTACTGACTGAATGAAAGGAGCTGGCATCTCACTCTCTTTGAATCTTCTTTATCATGCTAAGAGGAGCAGGAAAAAGCAAAAAATTTCAGAATTGCACCTTGCAATGCGGAGAAATTACTGTTTGTGCATTTACAATATTCATTGATTTTTGCCATTGAAAAACATCATGTTATTCATATACCAGAAATGTTTGAAGCTACTGACTGAATGAAAGGAGCTGGCATCTCACTCTCTTTGAATCTTCTTTATCATGCTAAGAGGAGCAGGAAAAAGCAAAAAATTTCAGAATTGCACCTTGCAATGCGGAGAAATTACTGTTTGTGCATTTACAATATTCATTGATTTTTGACATTGAAAAACGTCCAGAAATGATTGAAGCTACTGACTGAATGAAAGGAGCCGGCATCTCACTCTCTTTGAATCTTCTTTATCATGCTAAGAGGAGCAGGAAAATTCAAAAAATTTCAGAATTGCACCTTGCAATGCGGAGAAATTACTGTTTGTGCATTTACAATATTCATTGATTTTTGCCATTGAAAAACATGTTATTCATATACCAGAAATGTTTGAAGCTACTGACTGAATGAAAGGAGCTGGCAACTCACTCTCTTTGAATCTTCTTTATCATGCTAAGAGGAGCGGGAAAAAGCAAAAAATTTCAGAATTGCACCTTGCAATGCGGAGAAATTACTGTTTGTGCATTTACAATATTCATTGATTTTTGCCATTGAAAAACATGTTATTCATATACCAGAAATGTTTGAAGCTACTGACTGAATGAAAGGAGCTGGCATCTCACTCTCTTTGAATCTTCTTTATCATGCTAAGAGGAGCAGGAATAAGCAAAAAATTTCAGAATTGCACCTTGCAATGCGGAGAAATTACAGTTTGTGCATTTACAATATTCATTGATTTTTGCCATTGAAAAACATCCAGAAATGTTTGAAGCTACTGACTGAATGAAAGGAGCTGGCATCTCACTCTCTTTGAATCTTCTTTATCATGCTAAGAGGAGCAGGAAAAAGCAAAAAATTTCAGAATTGCACCTTGCAATGCGGAGAAATTACTGTTTGTGCATTTACAATATTCATTGATTTTTGCCATTGAAAAACATCATGTTATTCATATACCAGAAATGTTTGAAGCTACTGACTGAATGAAAGGAGCTGGCATCTCACTCTCTTTGAATCTTCTTTATCATGCTAAGAGGAGCAGGAAAAAGCAAAAAATTTCAGAATTGCACCTTGCAATGTGGAGAAATTACTGTTTGTGCATTTACAATATTCATTGATTTTTACCATTGAAAAACGTCCAGAAATGATTGAAGCTACTGACTGAATGAAAGTAGCTGGCATCTCACTCTCTTTGAATCTTCTTTATCATGCTAAGAGGAGCAGGAAAAAGCAAAAAATTTCTGACTTGCACCTTGCAATGCGGAGAAATTACTGTTTGTGCATTTACAATATTCATTGATTTTTGCCATTGAAAAACATCATGTTATTCATATACCAGAAATGTTTGAAGCTACTGACTGAATGAAAGGAGCTGGCATCTCACTCTCTTTGAATCTTCTTTATCATGCTAAGAGGAGCAGGAAAAAGCAAAAAATTTCAGAATTGCACCTTGCAATGCGGAGAAATTACTGTTTGTGCATTTACAATATTCATTGATTTTTGCCATTGAAAAACATCATGTTATTCATATACCAGAAATGTTTGAAGCTACTGACTGAATGAAAGGAGCTGGCATCTCACTCTCTTTGAATCTTCTTTATCATGCTAAGAGGAGCAGGAAAAAGCAAAAAATTTCAGAATTGCACCTTGCAATGCGGAGAAATTACTGTTTGTGCATTTACAATATTCATTGATTTTTGCCATTGAAAAACGTCCAGAAATGATTGAAGCTACTGACTGAATGAAAGGAGCTGGCATCTCACTCTCTTTGAATCTTCTTTATCATGCTAAGAGGAGCAGGAAAAATCAAAAAATTTCAGAATTGCACCTTGCAATGCGGAGAAATTACTGTTTGTGCATTTACAATATTCATTGATTTTTGCCATTGAAAAACATGTTATTCATATACCAGAAATGTTTGAAGCTACTGACTGAATGAAAGGAGCTGGCACCTCACTCTCTTTGAATCTTCTTTATCATGCTAAGAGGAGCGGGAAAAAGCAAAAAATTTCAGAATTGCACCTTGCAATGCGGAGAAATTACTGTTTGTGCATTTACAATATTCATTGATTTTTGCCATTGAAAAACGTCCAGAAATGATTGAAGGTACTGACTGAATGAAAGGAGCTGGCATCTCACTCTCTTTGAATCTTCTTTATCATGCTAAGAGGAGCAGGAAAAAGCAAAAAATTTCAGAATTGCACCTTGCAATGCGGAGAAATTACTGTTTGTGCATTTACAATATTCATTGATTTTTGCCATTGAAAAACGTCCAGAAATGATTGAAGCTACTGACTGAATGAAAGGAGCTGGCATCTCACTCTCTTTGAATCTTCTTTATCATGCTAAGAGGAGCAGGAAAAAGGAAAAAATTTCAGAATTGCACCTTGCAATGCGGAGAAATTACAGTTTGTGCATTTACAATATTCATTGATTTTTGCCATTGAAAAACATCCAGAAATGATTGAAGCTACTGACTGAATGAAAGGAGCTGGCATCTCACTCTCTTTGAATCTTCTTTATCATGCTAAGAGGAGCAGGAAAAAGCAAAAAATTTCAGAATTGCACCTTGCAATGCGGAGAAATTACAGTTTGTGCATTTACAATATTCATTGATTTTTGCCATTGAAAAACATCATGTTATTCATATACCAGAAATGTTTGAAGCTACTGACTGAATGAAAGGAGCTGGCATCTCACTCTCTTTGAATCTTCTTTATCATGCTAAGAGGAGCAGGAAAAAGCAAAAAATTTCAGAATTGCACCTTGCAATGTGGAGAAATTACTGTTTGTGCATTTACAATATTCATTGATTTTTACCATTGAAAAACGTCCAGAAATGATTGAAGCTACTGACTGAATGAAAGTAGCTGGCATCTCACTCTCTTTGAATCTTCTTTATCATGCTAAGAGGAGCAGGAAAAAGCAAAAAATTTCAGACTTGCACCTTGCAATGCGGAGAAATTACTGTTTGTGCATTTACAATATTCATTGATTTTTGCCATTGAAAAACATTATGTTATTCATATACCAGAAATGTTTGAAGCTACTGACTGAATGAAAGTAGCTGGCATCTCACTCTCTTTGAATCTTCTTTATCATGCTAAGAGGAGCAGGAAAAATCAAAAAATTTCAGAATTGCACCTTGCAATGCGGAGAAATTACTGTTTGTGCATTTACAATATTCATTGATTTTTGCCATTGAAAAACGTCCAGAAATGATTGATGCTACTGACTGAATGAAAGGAGCTGGCATCTCACTCTCTTTGAATCTTCTTTATCATGCTAAGAGGAGCAGGAAAAAGCAAAAAATTTCAGAATTGCACCTTGCAATGCGGAGAAATTACTGTTTGTGCATTTACAATATTCATTGATTTTTGCCATTGAAAAACATCATGTTATTCATATACCAGAAATGATTGAAGCTACTGACTGAATGAAAGGAGCTGGCATCTCACTCTCTTTGAATCTTCTTTATCATGCTAAGAGGAGCAGGAAAAAGTAAAAAATTTCAGAATTGCACCTTGCAATGCGGAGAAATTACTGTTTGTGCATTTATAATATTCAATGATTTTTGCCATTGAAAAACGTCCAGAAATGATTGAAGCTACTGACTGAACGAAAGGAGCTGGCATCTCACTCTCTTTGAATCTTCTTTATCATGCTAAGAGGAGCAGGAAAAAGCAAAAAATTTCAGAATTGCACCTTGCAATGCAGAGAAATTACTGTTTGTGCATTTACAATATTCATTGATTTTTGCCATTGAAAAACGTCCAGAAATGATTGAAGCTACTGACTGAATGAAAGGAGCTGGCATCTCACTCTCTTTGAATCTTCTTTATCATGCTAAGAGGAGCAGGAAAAAGCAAAAAATTTCAGAATTGCACCTTGCAATGCGGAGAAATTACTGTTTGTGCATTTACAATATTCATTGATTTTTGCCATTGAAAAACATCATGTTATTCATATACCAGAAATGTTTGAAGCTACTGACTGAATGAAAGGAGCTGACATCTCACTCTCTTTGAATCTTCTTTATCATGCTAAGAGGAGCAGGAAAAAGCAAAAAATTTCAGAATTGCACCTTGCAATGCAGAGAAATTACTGTTTGTGCATTTACAATATTCATTGATTTTTGCCATTGAAAAACGTCCAGAAATGATTGAAGCTACTGACTGAATGAAAGGAGCTGGCATCTCACTCTCTTTGAATCTTCTTTATCATGCTAAGAGGAGCAGGAAAAAGCAAAAAATTTCAGAATTGCACCTTGCAATGCGGAGAAATTACTGTTTGTGCATTTACAATATTCATTGATTTTTGCCATTGAAAAACATCATGTTATTCATATACCAGAAATGTTTGAAGCTACTGACTGAATGAAAGGAGCTGGCATCTCACTCTCTTTGAATCTTCTTTATCATGCTAAGAGGAGCAGGAAAAAGCAAAAAATTTCAGAATTGCACCTTGCAATGCGGAGAAATTACTGTTTGTGCATTTACAATATTCATTGATTTTTGCCATTGAAAAACATCATGTTATTCATATACCAGAAATGTTTGAAGCTACTGACTGAATGAAAGGAGCTGGCATCTCACTCTCTTTGAATCTTCTTTATCATGCTAAAAGGAGCAGGAAAAAGCAAAAAATTTCAGAATTGCACCTTGCAATGTGGAGAAATTACTGTGCATTTACAATATTCATTGATTTTTACCATTGAAAAACGTCCAGAAATGATTGAAGCTACTGACTGAATGAAAGTAGCTGGCATCTCACTCTCTTTGAATCTTCTTTATCATGCTAAGAGGAGCAGGAAAAAGCAAAAAATTTCAGACTTGCACCTTGCAATGCGGAGAAATTACTGTTTGTGCATTTACAATATTCATTGATTTTTGACATTGAAAAACATCATGTTATTCATATACCAGAAATGTTTGAAGCTACTGACTGAATGAAAGGAGCTGGCATCTCACTCTCTTTGAATCTTCTTTATCATGCTAAGCGGAGCAGGAAAAAGCAAAAAATTTCAGAATTGCACCTTGCAATGCGGAGAAATTACTGTTTGTGCATTTACAATATTCATTGATTTTTGCCATTGAAAAACGTCCAGAAATGATTGAAAGTACTGACTGAATGAAAGGAGCTGGCATCTCACTCTCTTTGAATCTTCTTTATCATGCTAAGAGGAGCAGGAAAAAGCAAAAAATTTCAGAATTGCACCTTGCAATGCAGAGAAATTACTGTTTGTGCATTTACAATATTCATTGATTTTTGCCATTGAAAAACGTCCAGAAATGATTGAAGCTACTGACTGAATGAAAGGAGCTGGCATCTCACTCTCTTTGAATCTTCTTTATCATGCTAAGAGGAGCAGGAAAAAGTAAAAAATTTCAGAATTGCACCTTGCAATGCGGAGAAATTACAGTTTGTGCATTTACAATATTCATTGATTTTTGCCATTGAAAAACATCCAGAAATGATTGAAGCTACTGACTGAATGAAAGGAGCTGGCATCTCACTCTCTTTGATTCTTCTTTATCATGCTAAGAGGAGCAGGAAAAAGCAAAAAATTTCAGAATTGCACCTTGCAATGCGGAGAAATTACTGTTTGTGCATTTACAATATTCATTGATTTTTGCCATTGAAAAACATCATGTTATTCATATACCAGAAAAGTTTGAAGCTACTGACTGAATGAAAGGAGCTGGCATCTCACTCTCTTTGAATCTTCATTATCATGCTAAGAGGAGCAGGAAAAAGCAAAAAATTTCAGAATTGCACCTTGCAATGTGGAGAAATTACTGTTTGTGCATTTACAATATTCATTGATTTTTAACATTGAAAAACGTCCAGAAATGATTGAATCTTCTGACTGAATGAAAGTAGCTGGCATCTCACTCTCTTTGAATCTTCTTTATCATGCTAAGAGGAGCAGGAAAAAGCAAAAAATTTCAGACTTGCACCTTGCAATGGGGAGAAATTACTGTTTGTGCATTTACAATATTCATTGATTTTTGCCATTGAAAAACATCATGTTATTCATATACCAGAAATGTTTGAAGCTACTGACTGAATGAAAGGAGCTGGCATCTCACTCTCTTTGAATCTTCTTTATCATGCTAAGAGGAGCAGGAAAAAGCAAAAAATTTCAGAATTGCACCTTGCAATGCGGAGAATTTACTGTTTGTGCATTTACAATATTCATTGATTTTTGCCATTGAAAACATCATGTTATTCAAATACCAGAAATGTTTGAAGCTACTGACTGAATGAAAGGAGCTGGCATCTCACTCTCTTTGAATCTTCTTTATCATGCTAAGAGGAGCAGGAAAAAGCAAAAAATTTCAGAATTGCACCTTGCAATGTGGAGAAATTACTGTTTGTGCATTTACAATATTCATTGATTTTTACCATTGAAAAACGTCCAGAAATGATTGAAGCTACTGACTGAATGAAAGTAGCTGGCATCTCACTCTCTTTGAATCTTCTTTATCATGCTAAGAGGAGCAGGAAAAAGCAAAAAATTTCAGACTTGCACCTTGCAATGCGGAGAAATTGCTGTTTGTGCATTTACAATATTCATTGATTTTTGCCATTGAAAAACATCATGTTATTCATATACCAGAAATGTTTGAAGCTACTGACTGAATGAAAGGAGCTGGCATCTCACTCTCTTTGAATCTTCTTTATCATGCTAAGAGGAGCAGGAAAAAGCAAAAAATTTCAGAATTGCACCTTGCAATGCGGAGAAATTACTGTTTGTGCATTTACAATATTCATTGATTTTTGCATTGAAAAACGTCCAGAAATGATTGAAGCTACTGACTGAATGAAAGGAGCTGGCATCTCACTCTCTTTGAATCTTCTTTATCATGCTAAGAGGAGCAGGAAAAAGCAAAAAATTTCAGAATTGCACCTTGCAATGCGGAGAAATTACTGTTTGTGCATTTACAATATTCATTGATTTTTGCCATTGAAAAACGTCCAGAAATGATTGAAAGTACTGACTGAATGAAAGGAGCTGGCATCTCACTCTCTTTGAATCTTCTTTATCATGCTAAGCGGAGCAGGAAAAAGCAAAAAATTTCAGAATTGCACCTTGCAATGCGGAGAAATTACTGTTTGTGCATTTACAATATTCATTGATTTTTGCCATTGAAAAACGTCCAGAAATGATTGAAGCTACTGACTGAATGAAAGGAGCTGGCATCTCACTCTCTTTGAATCTTCTTTATCATGCTAAGAGGAGCAGGAAAAAGTAAAAAATTTCAGAATTGCACCTTGCAATGCGGAGAAATTAAAGTTTGTGCATTTACAATATTCATTGATTTTTGCCATTGAAAAACATCCAGAAATGATTGAAGCTACTGACTGAATGAAAGGAGCTGGCATCTCACTCTCTTTGAATCTTCTTTATCATGCTAAGAGGAGCAGGAAAAAGCAAAAAATTTCAGAATTGCACCTTGCAATGCGGAGAAATTACTGTTTGTGCATTTACAATATTCATTGATTTTTGCCATTTAAAAACATCATGTTATTCATATACCAGAAATGTTTGAAGCTACTGATTGAATGAAAGGAGCTGGCATCTCACTCTCTTTGAATCTTCATTATCATGCTAAGAGGAGCAGGAAAAAGCAAAAAATTTCAGAATTGCACCTTGCAATGTGGAGAAATTACTGTTTGTGCATTTACAATATTCATTGATTTTTAACATTGAAAAACGTCCAGAAATGATTGAATCTACTGACTGAATGAAAGTAGCTGGCATCTCACTCTCTTTGAATCTTCTTTATCATGCTAAGAGGAGCAGGAAAAAGCAAAAAATTTCAGACTTGCACCTTGCAATGCGGAGAAATTACTGTTTGTGCATTTACAATATTCATTGATTTTTGCCATTGAAAAACATCATGTTATTCATATACCAGAAATGTTTGAAGCTACTGACTGAATGAAAGGAGCTGGCATCTCACTCTCTTTGAATCTTCTTTATCATGCTAAGAGGAGCAGGAAAAAGCAAAAAATTTCAGAATTGCACCTTGCAATGCGGAGAATTTACTGTTTGTGCATTTACAATATTCATTGATTTTTGCCATTGAAAACATCATGTTATTCATATACCAGAAATGTTTGAAGCTACTGACTGAATGAAAGGAGCTGGCATCTCACTCTCTTTGAATCTTCTTTATCATGCTAAGAGGAGCAGGAAAAAGCAAAAAATTTCAGAATTGCACCTTGCAATGTGGAGAAATTACTGTTTGTGCATTTACAATATTCATTGATTTTTACCATTGAAAAACGTCCAGAAATGATTGAAGCTACTGACTGAATGAAAGTAGCTGGCATCTCACTCTCTTTGAATCTTCTTTATCATGCTAAGAGGAGCAGGAAAAAGCAAAAAATTTCAGACTTGCACCTTGCAATGCGGAGAAATTACTGTTTGTGCATTTACAATATTCATTGATTTTTGCCATTGAAAAACATCATGTTATTCATATACCAGAAATGTTTGAAGCTACTGACTGAATGAAAGGAGCTGGCATCTCACTCTCTTTGAATCTTCTTTATCATGCTAAGAGGAGCAGGAAAAAGCAAAAAATTTCAGAATTGCACCTTGCAATGCGGAGAAATTACTGTTTGTGCATTTACAATATTCATTGATTTTTGCCATTGAAAAACGTCCAGAAATGATTGAAGCTACTGACTGAATGAAAGGAGCTGGCATCTCACTCTCTTTGAATCTTCTTTATCATGCTAAGAGGAGCAGGAAAAAGCAAAAAATTTCAGAATTGCACCTTGCAATGCGGAGAAATTACTGTTTGTGCATTTACAATATTCATTGATTTTTGCCATTGAAAAACGTCCAGAAATGATTGAAGCTACTGACTGAATGAAAGGAGCTGGCATCTCACTCTCTTTGAATCTTCTTTATCATGCTAAGAGGAGCAGGAAAAAGCAAAAAATTTCACAATTGCACCTTGCAATGCGGAGAAATTACTGTTTGTGCATTTACAATATTCATTGATTTTTGCCATTGAAAAACATGTTATTCATATACCAGAAATGTTTGAAGCTACTGACTGAATGAAAGAAGCTGGCACCTCACTCTCTTTGAATCTTCTTTATCATGCTAAGAGGAGCAGGAAAAAGCAAAAAATTTCAGAATTGCACCTTGCAATGCGGAGAAATTACTGTTTGTGCATTTACAATATTCATTGATTTTTGCCATTGAAAAACATCATGTTATTCATATACCAGAAATGATTGAAGCTACTGACTGAATGAAAGTAGCTGGCATCTCACTCTCTTTGAATCGTCTTTATCATGCTAAGAGGAGCAGGAAAAAGCAAAAAATTTCAGAATTGCACCTTGCAATGCGGAGAAATTACTGTTTGTGCATTTACAATATTCATTGATTTTTGCAATTGAAAAACGTCCAGAAATGATTGAAGCTACTGACTGAATGAAAGCAGCTGGCAACTCACTCTCTTTGAATCATGTTTATCATGCTAAGAGGAGCAGGAAAAAGCAAAAAATTTCAGAATTGCACTTTGCAATGCGGAGAAATTACTGTTTGTGCATTTACAATATTCATTGATTTTTGCCATTGAAAAACGTCCAGAAATGATTGAAGCTACTGACTGAATGAAAGGAGCTGGCATCTCACTCTCTTTGAATCTTCTTTATCATGCTAAGAGGAGCAGGAAAAAGCAAAAAATTTCAGAATTGCACCTTGCAATGCGGAGAAATTACTGTTTGTGCATTTACAATATTCATTGATTTTTGCCATTGAAAAACGTCCAGAAATGATTGAAGCTACTGACTGAATGAAAGGAGCTGGCATCTCACTCTCTTTGAATCTTCTTTATCATGCTAAGAGGAGCAGGAAAAAGCAAAAAATTTCAGAATTGCACCTTGCAATGCGGAGAAATTACTGTTTGTGCATTTACAATATTCATTGATTTTTGCCATTGAAAAACGTCCAGAAATGATTGAAGCTACTGACTGAATGAAAGGAGCTGGCATCTCACTCTCTTTGAATCTTGTTTATCATGCTAAGAGGAGCAGGAAAAAGCAAAAAATTTCAGAATTGCACCTTGCAATGCGGAGAAATTACTGTTTGTGCATTTACAATATTCATTGATTTTTGCCATTGAAAAACGTCCAGAAATGATTGAAGCTACTGACTGAATGAAAGGAGCTGGCATCTCACTCTCTTTGAATCTTCTTTATCATGCTAAGAGGAGCAGGAAAAAGCAAAAAATTTCAGAATTGCACATTGCAATGCGGAGAAATTACTGTTTGTGCATTTACAATATTCATTGATTTTTGCCATTGAAAAACATCATGTTATTCATATACCAGAAATGATTGAAGCTACTGACTGAATGAAAGGAGCTGGCATCTCACTCTCTTTGAATCTTCTTTATCATGCTAAGAGGAGCAGGAAAAAGTAAGAAATTTCAGAATTGCACCTTGCAATGCGGAGAAATTACTGTTTGTGCATTTATAATATTCAATGATTTTTGCCATTGAAAAACGTCCAGAAATGATTGAAGCTACTGACTGAACGAAAGGAGCTGGTATCTCACTCTCTTTGAATCTTCTTTATCATGCTAAGAGGAGGAGGAAAAAGCAAAAAATTTCAGAATTGCACCTTGCAATGCGGAGAAATTACTGTTTGTGCATTTACAATATTCATTGATTTTTGCCATTGAAAAACGTCCAGAAATGATTGAAGCTACTGACTGAATGAAAGGAGCTGGCATCTCACTCTCTTTGAATCTTCTTTATCATGCTAAGAGGAGCAGGAAAAAGCAAAAAATTTCAGAATTGCACCTTGCAATGCGGAGAAATTACTGTTTGTGCATTTACAATATTCATTGATTTTTGCCATTGAAAAACATCATGTTATTCATATACCAGAAATGTTTGAAGCTAATGACTGAATGAAAGGAGCTGACATCTCACTCTCTTTGAATCTTCTTTATCATGCTAAGAGGAGCAGGAAAAAGCAAAAAATTTCAGAATTGCACCTTGCAATGCGGAGAAATTACTGTTTGTGCATTTACAATATTCATTGATTTTTGCCATTGAAAAACGTCCAGAAATGATTGAAGCTACTGACTGAATGAAAGGAGCTGGCATCTCACTCTCTTTGAATCTTCTTTATCATGCTAAGAGGAGCAGGAAAAAGCAAAAAATTTCACAATTGCACCTTGCAATGCGGAGAAATTACTGTTTGTGCATTTACAATATTCATTGATTTTTGCCATTGAAAAACATGTTATTCATATACCAGAAATGTTTGAAGCTACTGACTGAATGAAAGAAGCTGGCACCTCACTCTCTTTGAATCTTCTTTATCATGCTAAGAGGAGCAGGAAAAAGCAAAAAATTTCAGAATTGCACCTTGCAATGCGGAGAAATTACTGTTTGTGCATTTACAATATTCATTGATTTTTGCCATTGAAAAACATCATGTTATTCATATACCAGAAATGATTGAAGCTACTGACTGAATGAAAGTAGCTGGCATCTCACTCTCTTTGAATCGTCTTTATCATGCTAAGAGGAGCAGGAAAAAGCAAAAAATTTCAGAATTGCACCTTGCAATGCGGAGAAATTACTGTTTGTGCATTTACAATATTCATTGATTTTTGCAATTGAAAAACGTCCAGAAATGATTGAAGCTACTGACTGAATGAAAGGAGCTGGCAACTCACTCTCTTTGAATCATGTTTATCATGCTAAGAGGAGCAGGAAAAAGCAAAAAATTTCAGAATTGCACTTTGCAATGCGGAGAAATTACTGTTTGTGCATTTACAATATTCATTGATTTTTGCCATTGAAAAACGTCCAGAAATGATTGAAGCTACTGACTGAATGAAAGGAGCTGGCATCTCACTCTCTTTGAATCTTCTTTATCATGCTAAGAGGAGCAGGAAAAAGCAAAAAATTTCAGAATTGCACCTTGCAATGCGGAGAAATTACTGTTTGTGCATTTACAATATTCATTGATTTTTGCCATTGAAAAACATCATGTTATTCATATACCAGAAATGATTGAAGCTACTGACTGAATGAAAGGAGCTGGCATCTCACTCTCTTTGAATCTTCTTTATCATGCTAAGAGGAGCAGGAAAAAGCAAAAAATTTCAGAATTGCACCTTGCAATGCGGAGAAATTACTGTTTGTGCATTTACAATATTCATTGATTTTTGCCATTGAAAAACGTCCAGAAATGATTGAAGCTACTGACTGAATGAAAGGAGCTGGCATCTCACTCTCTTTGAATCTTCTTTATCATGCTAAGAGGAGCAGGAAAAAGCAAAAAATTTCAGAATTGCACCTTGCAATGCGGAGAAATTACTGTTTGTGCATTTACAATATTCATTGATTTTTGCCATTGAAAAATGTCCAGAAATGATTGAAGCTACTGACTGAATGAAAGGAGCTGGCATCTCACTCTCTTTGAATCTTGTTTATCATGCTAAGAGGAGCAGGAAAAAGCAAAAAATTTCAGAATTGCACCTTGCAATGCGGAGAAATTACTGTTTGTGCATTTACAATATTCATTGATTTTTGCCATTGAAAAACGTCCAGAAATGATTGAAGCTACTGACTGAATGAAAGGAGCTGGCATCTCACTCTCTTTGAATCTTCTTTATCATGCTAAGAGGAGCAGGAAAAAGCAAAAAATTTCAGAATTGCACATTGCAATGCGGAGAAATTACTGTTTGTGCATTTACAATATTCATTGATTTTTGCCATTGAAAAACATCATGTTATTCATATACCAGAAATGATTGAAGCTACTGACTGAATGA
Source organism: Phyllobates terribilis (assembly GCF_046119375.1). Classification (NCBI taxonomy): domain Eukaryota; kingdom Metazoa; phylum Chordata; class Amphibia; order Anura; family Dendrobatidae; genus Phyllobates; species Phyllobates terribilis. Next base: position 248,944 of record NW_027364098.1, on the reverse strand, counting down.
AAGGAGCTGGCATCTCACTCTCTTTGAATCTTCTTTATCATGCTAAGAGGAGCAGGAAAAAGTAAAAAATTTCAGAATTGCACCTTGCAATGCGGAGAAATTACTGTTTGTGCATTTATAATATTCAATGATTTTTGCCATTGAAAAACGTCCAGAAATGATTGAAGCTACTGACTGAACGAAAGGAGCTGGTATCTCACTCTCTTTGAATCTTCTTTATCATACTAAGAGGAGCAGGAAAAAGCAAAAAATTTCAGAATTGCACCTTGCAATGCGGAGAAATTACTGTTTGTGCATTTACAATATTCATTGATTTTTGCCATTGAAAAACGTCCAGAAATGATTGAAGCTACTGACTGAATGAAAGGAGCTGGCATCTCACTCTCTTTGAATCTTCTTTATCATGCTAAGAGGAGCAGGAAAAAGCAAAAAATTTCAGAATTGCACCTTGCAATGCGGAGAAATTACTGTTTGTGCATTTACAATATTCATTGATTTTTGCCATTGAAAAACATCATGTTATTCATATACCAGAAATGTTTGAAGCTAATGACTGAATGAAAGGAGCTGACATCTCACTCTCTTTGAATCTTCTTTATCATGCTAAGAGGAGCAGGAAAAAGCAAAAAATTTCAGAATTGCACCTTGCAATGCGGAGAAATTACTGTTTGTGCATTTACAATATTCATTGATTTTTGCCATTGAAAAACGTCCAGAAATGATTGAAGCTACTGACTGAATGAAAGGAGCTGGCATCTCACTCTCTTTGAATCTTCTTTATCATGCTAAGAGGAGCAGGAAAAAGCAAAAAATTTCAGAATTGCACCTTGCAATGCGGAGAAATTACTGTTTGTGCATTTACAATATTCATTGATTTTTGCCATTGAAAAACATCATGTTATTCATATACCAGAAATGTTTGAAGCTACTGACTGAATGAAAGGAGCTGGCATCTCACTCTCTTTGAATCTTCTTTATCATGCTAAGAGGAGCAGGAAAAAGCAAAAAATTTCAGAATTGCACCTTGCAATGCGGAGAAATTACTGTTTGTGCATTTACAATATTCATTGATTTTTGCCATTGAAAAACATCATGTTATTCATATATCAGAAATGTTTGAAGCTACTGACTGAATGAAAGGAGCTGGCATCTCACTCTCTTTGAATCTTCTTTATCATGCTAAGAGGAGCAGGAAAAAGCAAAAAATTTCAGAATTGCACCTTGCAATGTGGAGAAATTACTGTTTGTGCATTTACAAAATTCATTGATTTTTACCATTGAAAAACGTCCAGAAATGATTGAAGCTACTGACTGAATGAAAGTAGCTGGCATCTCACTCTCTTTGAATCTTCTTTATCATGCTAAGAGGAGCAGGAAAAAGCAAAAAATTTCAGACTTGCACCTTGCAATGCGGAGAAATTACTGTTTGTGCATTTACAATATTCATTGATTTTTGCCATTGAAAAACATCATGTTATTCATATACCAGAAATGTTTGAAGCTACTGACTGAATGAAAGGAGCTGGCATCTCACTCTCTTTGAATCTTCTTTATCATGCTAAGAGGAGCAAGAAAAAGCAAAAAATTTCAGAATTGCACCTTGCAATGCGGAGAAATTACTGTTTGTGCATTTACAATATTCATTGATTTTTGCCATTGAAAAACGTCCAGAAATGATTGAAGCTACTGACTGAATGAAAGGAGCTGGCATCTCTCTCTCTTTGAATCTTCTTTATCATGCTAAGAGGAGCAGGAAAAAGCAAAAAATTTCAGAATTGCACCTTGCAATGCGGAGAAATTACTGTTTGTGCATTTACAATATTCATTGATTTTTGCCATTGAAAAACGTCCAGAAATGATTGAAGCTACTGACTGAATGAAAGGAGCTGGCATCTCACTCTCTTTGAATCTTCTTTATCATGCTAAGAGGAGCAGGAAAAAGCAAAAAATTTCAGAATTGCACCTTGCAATGCGGAGAAATTACTGTTTGTGCATTTACAATATTCATTGATTTTTGCCATTGAAAAACATGTTATTCATATACCAGAAATGTTTGAAGCTACTGACTGAATGAAAGGAGCTGGCACCTCACTCTCTTTGAATCTTCTTTATCATGCTAAGAGGAGCGGGAAAAAGCAAAAAATTTCAGAATTGCACCTTGCAATGCGGAGAAATTACTGTTTGTGCATTTACAATATTCATTGATTTTTGCCATTGAAAAACGTCCAGAAATGATTGAAGGTACTGACTGAATGAAAGGAGCTGGCATCTCACTCTCTTTGAATCTTCTTTATCATGCTAAGAGGAGCAGGAAAAAGCAAAAAATTTCAGAATTGCACCTTGCAATGCGGAGAAATTACTGTTTGTGCATTTACAATATTCATTGATTTTTGCCATTGAAAAACGTCCAGAAATGATTGAAGCTACTGACTGAATGAAAGGAGCTGGCATCTCACTCTCTTTGAATCTTCTTTATCATGCTAAGAGGAGCAGGAAAAAGCAAAAAATTTCAGAATTGCACCTTGCAATGCGGAGAAATTACAGTTTGTGCATTTACAATATTCATTGATTTTTGCCATTGAAAAACATCCAGAAATGATTGAAGCTACTGACTGAATGAAAGGAGCTGGCATCTCACTCTCTTTGAATCTTCTTTATCATGCTAAGAGGAGCAGGAAAAAGCAAAAAATTTCAGAATAGCACCTTGCAATGCGGAGAAATTACTGTTTGTGCATTTACAATATTCATTGATTTTTGCCATTGAAAAACATCATGTTATTCATATACCAGAAATGTTTGAAGCTACTGACTGAATGAAAGGAGCTGGCATCTCACTCTCTTTGAATCTTCTTTATCATGCTAAGAGGAGCAGGAAAAAGCAAAAAATTTCAGAATTGCACCTTGCAATGTGGAGAAATTACTGTTTGTGCATTTACAATATTCATTGATTTTTACCATTGAAAAACGTCCAGAAATGATTGAAGCTACTGACTGAATGAAAGTAGCTGGCATCTCACTCTCTTTGAATCTTCTTTATCATGCTAAGAGGAGCAGGAAAAAGCAAAAAATTTCAGACTTGCACCTTGCAATGCGGAGAAATTACTGTTTGTGCATTTACAATATTCATTGATTTTTGCCATTGAAAAACATCATGTTATTCATATACCAGAAATGTTTGAAGCTACTGACTGAATGAAAGGAGCTGGCATCTCACTCTCTTTGAATCTTCTTTATCATGCTAAGAGGTGCAGGAAAAAGCAAAAAATTTCAGAATTGCACCTTGCAATGCGGAGAAATTACTGTTTGTGCATTTACAATATTCATTGATTTTTGCCATTGAAAAACATCATGTTATTCATATACCAGAAATGTTTGAAGCTACTGACTGAATGAAAGGAGCTGGCATCTCACTCTCTTTGAATCTTCTTTATCATGCTAAGAGGAGCAGGAAAAAGCAAAAAATTTCAGAATAGCACCTTGCAATGCGGAGAAATTACTGTTTGTGCATTTACAATATTCATTGATTTTTGCCATTGAAAAACATCATGTTATTCATATACCAGAAATGTTTGAAGCTACTGACTGAATGAAAGGAGCTGGCATCTCACTCTCTTTGAATCTTCTTTATCATGCTAAGAGGAGCAGGAAAAAGCAAAAAATTTCAGAATTGCACCTTGCAATGTGGAGAAATTACTGTTTGTGCATTTACAATATTCATTGATTTTTACCATTGAAAAACGTCCAGAAATGATTGAAGCTACTGACTGAATGAAAGTAGCTGGCATCTCACTCTCTTTGAATCTTCTTTATCATGCTAAGAGGAGCAGGAAAAAGCAAAAAATTTCAGACTTGCACCTTGCAATGCGGAGAAATTACTGTTTGTGCATTTACAATATTCATTGATTTTTGCCATTGAAAAACATCATGTTATTCATATACCAGAAATGTTTGAAGCTACTGACTGAATGAAAGGAGCTGGCATCTCACTCTCTTTGAATCTTCTTTATCATGCTAAGAGGAGCAGGAAAAAGCAAAAAATTTCAGAATTGCACCTTGCAATGCGGAGAAATTACTGTTTGTGCATTTACAATATTCATTGATTTTTGCCATTGAAAAACATCATGTTATTCATATACCAGAAATGTTTGAAGCTACTGACTGAATGAAAGGAGCTGGCATCTCACTCTCTTTGAATCTTCTTTATCATGCTAAGAGGAGCAGGAAAAAGCAAAAAATTTCAGAATTGCACCTTGCAATGTGGAGAAATTACTGTTTGTGCATTTACAATATTCATTGATTTTTACCATTGAAAAACGTCCAGAAATGATTGAAGCTACTGACTGAATGAAAGTAGCTGGCATCTCACTCTCTTTGAATCTTCTTTATCATGCTAAGAGGAGCAGGAAAAAGCAAAAAATTTCAGACTTGCACCTTGCAATGCGGAGAAATTACTGTTTGTGCATTTACAATATTCATTGATTTTTGCCATTGAAAAACATCATGTTATTCATATACCAGAAATGTTTGAAGCTACTGACTGAATGAAAGGAGCTGGCATCTCACTCTCTTTGAATCTTCTTTATCATGCTAAGAGGAGCAGGAAAAAGCAAAAAATTTCAGAATTGCACCTTGCAATGCGGAGAAATTACTGTTTGTGCATTTACAATATTCATTGATTTTTGCCATTGAAAAACATCATGTTATTCATATACCAGAAATGATTGAAGCTACTGACTGAATGAAAGGAGCTGGCATCTCACTCTCTTTGAATCTTCTTTATCATGCTAAGAGGAGCAGGAAAAAGTAAAAAATTTCAGAATTGCACCTTGCAATGCGGAGAAATTACTGTTTGTGCATTTATAATATTCAATGATTTTTGCCATTGAAAAACGTCCAGAAATGATTGAAGCTACTGACTGAACGAAAGGAGCTGGCATCTCACTCTCTTTGAATCTTCTTTATCATGCTAAGAGGAGCAGGAAAAAGCAAAAAATTTCAGAATTGCACCTTGCAATGCGGAGAAATTACTGTTTGTGCATTTACAATATTCATTGATTTTTGCCATTGAAAAACATCCAGAAATGATTGAAGCTACTGACTGAATGAAAGGAGCTGGCATCTCACTCTCTTTGAATCTTCTTTATCATGCAAAGAGGAGCAGGAAAATGCAAAAAATTTCAGAATTGCACCTTGCAATGCGGAGAAATTACTGTTTGTGCATTTACAATATTCATTGATTTTTGCCATTGAAAAACATCATGTTATTCATATACCAGAAATGTTTGAAGCTACTGACTGAATGAAAGGAGCTGACATCTCACTCTCTTTGAATCTTCTTTATCATGCTAAGAGGAGCTGGAAAAAGCAAAAAATTTCAGAATTGCACCTTGCAATGAGGAGAAATTACTGTTTGTGCATTTACAATATTCATTGATTTTTGCCATTGAAAAACATCCAGAAATGATTGAAGCTACTGACTGAATGAAAGGAGCTGGCATCTCACTCTCTTTGAATCTTCTTTATCATGCTAAGAGGAGCAGGAAAAAGCAAAAAATTTCAGAATTGCACCTTGCAATGCGGAGAAATTACTGTTTGTGCATTTACAATATTCATTGATTTTTGCCATTGAAAAACATGTTATTCATATACCAGAAATGTTTGAAGCTACTGACTGAATGAAAGGAGCTGGCACCTCACTCTCTTTGAATCTTCTTTATCATGCTAAGAGGAGCGGGAAAAAGCAAAAAATTTCAGAATTGCACCTTGCAATGCGGAGAAATTACTGTTTGTGCATTTATAATATTCAATGATTTTTGCCATTGAAAAACGTCCAGAAATGATTGAAGCTACTGACTGAACGAAAGGAGCTGGCATCTCACTCTCTTTGAATCTTCTTTATCATGCTAAGAGGAGCAGGAAAAAGCAAAAAATTTCAGAATTGCACCTTGCAATGCGGAGAAATTACTGTTTGTGCATTTACAATATTCATTGATTTTTGCCATTGAAAAACATCCAGAAATGATTGAAGCTACTGACTGAATGAAAGGAGCTGGCATCTCACTCTCTTTGAATCTTCTTTATCATGCTAAGAGGAGCAGGAAAAAGCAAAAAATTTCAGAATTGCACCTTGCAATGCGGAGAAATTACTGTTTGTGCATTTACAATATTCATTGATTTTTGCCATTGAAAAACATCATGTTATTCATATACCAGAAATGTTTGAAGCTACTGACTGAATGAAAGGAGCTGACATCTCACTCTCTTTGAATCTTCTTTATCATGCTAAGAGGAGCAGGAAAAAGCAAAAAATTTCAGAATTGCACCTTGCAATGCGGAGAAATTACTGTTTGTGCATTTACAATATTCATTGATTTTTGCCATTGAAAAACGTCCAGAAATGATTGAAGCTACTGACTGAATGAAAGGAGCTGGCATCTCACTCTCTTTGAATCTTCTTTATCATGCTAAGAGGAGCAGGAAAAAGCAAAAAATTTCAGAATTGCACCTTGCAATGCGGAGAAATTACTGTTTGTGCATTTACAATATTCATTGATTTTTGCCATTGAAAAACATGTTATTCATATACCAGAAATGTTTGAAGCTACTGACTGAATGAAAGGAGCTGGCACCTCACTCTCTTTGAATCTTCTTTATCATGCTAAGAGCAGCGGGAAAAAGCAAAAAATTTCAGAATTGCACCTTGCAATGCGGAGAAATTACTGTTTGTGCATTTACAATATTCATTGATTTTTGCCATTGAAAAACGTCCAGAAATGATTGAAGGTACTGACTGAATGAAAGGAGCTGTCATCTCACTCTCTTTGAATCTTCTTTATCATGCTAAGAGGAGCAGGAAAAAGCAAAAAATTTCAGAATTGCACCTTGCAATGCGGAGAAATTACTGTTTGTGCATTTACAATATTCATTGGTTTTTGCCATTGAAAAACGTCCAGAAATGATTGAAGCTACTGACTGAATGAAAGGAGCTGGCATCTCACTCTCTTTGAATCTTCTTTATCATGCTAAGAGGAGCAGGAAAAAGCAAAAAATTTCAGAATTGCACCTTGCAATGCGGAGAAATTACTGTTTGTGCATTTACAATATTCATTGATTTTTGCCATTGAAAAACGTCCAGAAATGATTGAAGCTACTGACTGAATGAAAGGAGCTGGCATCTCACTCTCTTTGAATCTTCTTTATCATGCTAAGAGGAGCAGGAAAAAGCAAAAAATTTCAGAATTGCACCTTGCAATGCGGAGAAATTACAGTTTGTGCATTTACAATATTCATTGATTTTTGCCATTGAAAAACATCCAGAAATGATTGAAGCTACTGACTGAATGAAAGGAGCTGGCATCTCACTCTCTTTGAATCTTCTTTATCATGCTAAGAGGAGCAGGAAAAAGCAAAAAATTTCAGAATAGCACCTTGCAATGCGGAGAAATTACTGTTTGTGCATTTACAATATTCATTGATTTTTGCCATTGAAAAACATCATGTTATTCATATACCAGAAATGTTTGAAGCTACTGACTGAATGAAAGGAGCTGGCATCTCACTCTCTTTGAATCTTCTTTATCATGCTAAGAGGAGCAGGAAAAAGCAAAAAATTTCAGAATTGCACCTTGCAATGTGGAGAAATTACTGTTTGTGCATTTACAATATTCATTGATTTTTACCATTGAAAAACGTCCAGAAATGATTGAAGCTACTGACTGAATGAAAGTAGCTGGCATCTCACTCTCTTTGAATCTTCTTTATCATGCTAAGAGGAGCAGGAAAAAGCAAAAAATTTCAGACTTGCACCTTGCAATGCGGAGAAATTACTGTTTGTGCATTTACAATATTCATTGATTTTTGCCATTGAAAAACATCATGTTATTCATATACCAGAAATGTTTGAAGCTACTGACTGAATGAAAGGAGCTGGCATCTCACTCTCTTTGAATCTTCTTTATCATGCTAAGAGGTGCAGGAAAAAGCAAAAAATTTCAGAATTGCACCTTGCAATGCGGAGAAATTACTGTTTGTGCATTTACAATATTCATTGATTTTTGCCATTGAAAAACATCATGTTATTCATATACCAGAAATGTTTGAAGCTACTGACTGAATGAAAGGAGCTGGCATCTCACTCTCTTTGAATCTTCTTTATCATGCTAAGAGGAGCAGGAAAAAGCAAAAAATTTCAGAATAGCACCTTGCAATGCGGAGAAATTACTGTTTGTGCATTTACAATATTCATTGATTTTTGCCATTGAAAAACATCATGTTATTCATATACCAGAAATGTTTGAAGCTACTGACTGAATGAAAGGAGCTGGCATCTCACTCTCTTTGAATCTTCTTTATCATGCTAAGAGGAGCAGGAAAAAGCAAAAAATTTCAGAATTGCACCTTGCAATGTGGAGAAATTACTGTTTGTGCATTTACAATATTCATTGATTTTTACCATTGAAAAACGTCCAGAAATGATTGAAGCTACTGACTGAATGAAAGTAGCTGGCATCTCACTCTCTTTGAATCTTCTTTATCATGCTAAGAGGAGCAGGAAAAAGCAAAAAATTTCAGACTTGCACCTTGCAATGCGGAGAAATTACTGTTTGTGCATTTACAATATTCATTGATTTTTGCCATTGAAAAACATCATGTTATTCATATACCAGAAATGTTTGAAGCTACTGACTGAATGAAAGGAGCTGGCATCTCACTCTCTTTGAATCTTCTTTATCATGCTAAGAGGAGCAGGAAAAAGCAAAAAATTTCAGAATTGCACCTTGCAATGCGGAGAAATTACTGTTTGTGCATTTACAATATTCATTGATTTTTGCCATTGAAAAACATCATGTTATTCATATACCAGAAATGTTTGAAGCTACTGACTGAATGAAAGGAGCTGGCATCTCACTCTCTTTGAATCTTCTTTATCATGCTAAGAGGAGCAGGAAAAAGCAAAACATTTCAGAATTGCACCTTGCAATGTGGAGAAATTACTGTTTGTGCATTTACAATATTCATTGATTTTTACCATTGAAAAACGTCCAGAAATGATTGAAGCTACTGACTGAATGAAAGTAGCTGGCATCTCACTCTCTTTGAATCTTCTTTATCATGCTAAGAGGAGCAGGAAAAAGCAAAAAATTTCAGACTTGCACCTTGCAATGCGGAGAAATTACTGTTTGTGCATTTACAATATTCATTGATTTTTGCCATTGAAAAACATCATGTTATTCATATACCAGAAATGTTTGAAGCTACTGACTGAATGAAAGGAGCTGGCATCTCACTCTCTTTGAATCTTCTTTATCATGCTAAGAGGAGCAGGAAAAAGCAAAAAATTTCAGAATTGCACCTTGCAATGCGGAGAAATTACTGTTTGTGCATTTACAATATTCATTGATTTTTGCCATTGAAAAACATCATGTTATTCATATACCAGAAATGATTGAAGCTACTGACTGAATGAAAGGAGCTGGCATCTCACTCTCTTTGAATCTTCTTTATCATGCTAAGAGGAGCAGGAAAAAGTAAAAAATTTCAGAATTGCACCTTGCAATGCGGAGAAATTACTGTTTGTGCATTTATAATATTCAATGATTTTTGCCATTGAAAAACGTCCAGAAATGATTGAAGCTACTGACTGAACGAAAGGAGCTGGCATCTCACTCTCTTTGAATCTTCTTTATCATGCTAAGAGGAGCAGGAAAAAGCAAAAAATTTCAGAATTGCACCTTGCAATGCGGAGAAATTACTGTTTGTGCATTTACAATATTCATTGATTTTTGCCATTGAAAAACATCATGTTATTCATATACCAGAAATGTTTGAAGCTACTGACTGAATGAAAGGAGCTGGCATCTCACTCTCTTTGAATCTTCTTTATCATGCTAAGAGGTGCAGGAAAAAGCAAAAAATTTCAGAATTGCACCTTGCAATGCGGAGAAATTACTGTTTGTGCATTTACAATATTCATTGATTTTTGCCATTGAAAAACATCATGTTATTCATATACCAGAAATGTTTGAAGCTACTGACTGAATGAAAGGAGCTGGCATCTCACTCTCTTTGAATCTTCTTTATCATGCTAAGAGGAGCAGGAAAAAGCAAAAAATTTCAGAATAGCACCTTGCAATGCGGAGAAATTACTGTTTGTGCATTTACAATATTCATTGATTTTTGCCATTGAAAAACATCATGTTATTCATATACCAGAAATGTTTGAAGCTACTGACTGAATGAAAGGAGCTGGCATCTCACTCTCTTTGAATCTTCTTTATCATGCTAAGAGGAGCAGGAAAAAGCAAAAAATTTCAGAATTGCACCTTGCAATGTGGAGAAATTACTGTTTGTGCATTTACAATATTCATTGATTTTTACCATTGAAAAACGTCCAGAAATGATTGAAGCTACTGACTGAATGAAAGTAGCTGGCATCTCACTCTCTTTGAATCTTCTTTATCATGCTAAGAGGAGCAGGAAAAAGCAAAAAATTTCAGACTTGCACCTTGCAATGCGGAGAAATTACTGTTTGTGCATTTACAATATTCATTGATTTTTGCCATTGAAAAACATCATGTTATTCATATACCAGAAATGTTTGAAGCTACTGACTGAATGAAAGGAGCTGGCATCTCACTCTCTTTGAATCTTCTTTATCATGCTAAGAGGAGCAGGAAAAAGCAAAAAATTTCAGAATTGCACCTTGCAATGCGGAGAAATTACTGTTTGTGCATTTACAATATTCATTGATTTTTGCCATTGAAAAACATCATGTTATTCATATACCAGAAATGTTTGAAGCTACTGACTGAATGAAAGGAGCTGGCATCTCACTCTCTTTGAATCTTCTTTATCATGCTAAGAGGAGCAGGAAAAAGCAAAAAATTTCAGAATTGCACCTTGCAATGTGGAGAAATTACTGTTTGTGCATTTACAATATTCATTGATTTTTACCATTGAAAAACGTCCAGAAATGATTGAAGCTACTGACTGAATGAAAGTAGCTGGCATCTCACTCTCTTTGAATCTTCTTTATCATGCTAAGAGGAGCAGGAAAAAGCAAAAAATTTCAGACTTGCACCTTGCAATGCGGAGAAATTACTGTTTGTGCATTTACAATATTCATTGATTTTTGCCATTGAAAAACATCATGTTATTCATATACCAGAAATGTTTGAAGCTACTGACTGAATGAAAGGAGCTGGCATCTCACTCTCTTTGAATCTTCTTTATCATGCTAAGAGGAGCAGGAAAAAGCAAAAAATTTCAGAATTGCACCTTGCAATGCGGAGAAATTACTGTTTGTGCATTTACAATATTCATTGATTTTTGCCATTGAAAAACATCATGTTATTCATATACCAGAAATGATTGAAGCTACTGACTGAATGAAAGGAGCTGGCATCTCACTCTCTTTGAATCTTCTTTATCATGCTAAGAGGAGCAGGAAAAAGTAAAAAATTTCAGAATTGCACCTTGCAATGCGGAGAAATTACTGTTTGTGCATTTATAATATTCAATGATTTTTGCCATTGAAAAACGTCCAGAAATGATTGAAGCTACTGACTGAACGAAAGGAGCTGGCATCTCACTCTCTTTGAATCTTCTTTATCATGCTAAGAGGAGCAGGAAAAAGCAAAAAATTTCAGAATTGCACCTTGCAATGCGGAGAAATTACTGTTTGTGCATTTACAATATTCATTGATTTTTGCCATTGAAAAACATCCAGAAATGATTGAAGCTACTGACTGAATGAAAGGAGCTGGCATCTCACTCTCTTTGAATCTTCTTTATCATGCAAAGAGGAGCAGGAAAAAGCAAAAAATTTCAGAATTGCACCTTGCAATGCGGAGAAATTACTGTTTGTGCATTTACAATATTCATTGATTTTTGCCATTGAAAAACATCATGTTATTCATATACCAGAAATGTTTGAAGCTACTGACTGAATGAAAGGAGCTGACATCTCACTCTCTTTGAATCTTCTTTATCATGCTAAGAGGAGCAGGAAAAAGCAAAAAATTTCAGAATTGCACCTTGCAATGAGGAGAAATTACTGTTTGTGCATTTACAATATTCATTGATTTTTGCCATTGAAAAACATCCAGAAATGATTGAAGCTACTGACTGAATGAAAGGAGCTGGCATCTCACTCTCTTTGAATCTTCTTTATCATGCTAAGAGGAGCAGGAAAAAGCAAAAAATTTCAGAATTGCACCTTGCAATGCGGAGAAATTACTGTTTGTGCATTTACAATATTCATTGATTTTTGCCATTGAAAAACATGTTATTCATATACCAGAAATGTTTGAAGCTACTGACTGAATGAAAGGAGCTGGCACCTCACTCTCTTTGAATCTTCTTTATCATGCTAAGAGGAGCGGGAAAAAGCAAAAAATTTCAGAATTGCACCTTGCAATGCGGAGAAATTACTGTTTGTGCATTTATAATATTCAATGATTTTTGCCATTGAAAAACGTCCAGAAATGATTGAAGCTACTGACTGAACGAAAGGAGCTGGCATCTCACTCTCTTTGAATCTTCTTTATCATGCTAAGAGGAGCAGGAAAAAGCAAAAAATTTCAGAATTGCACCTTGCAATGCGGAGAAATTACTGTTTGTGCATTTACAATATTCATTGATTTTTGCCATTGAAAAACATCCAGAAATGATTGAAGCTACTGACTGAATGAAAGGAGCTGGCATCTCACTCTCTTTGAATCTTCTTTATCATGCTAAGAGGAGCAGGAAAAAGCAAAAAATTTCAGAATTGCACCTTGCAATGCGGAGAAATTACTGTTTGTGCATTTACAATATTCATTGATTTTTGCCATTGAAAAACATCATGTTATTCATATACCAGAAATGTTTGAAGCTACTGACTGAATGAAAGGAGCTGACATCTCACTCTCTTTGAATCTTCTTTATCATGCTAAGAGGAGCAGGAAAAAGCAAAAAATTTCAGAATTGCACCTTGCAATGCGGAGAAATTACTGTTTGTGCATTTACAATATTCATTGATTTTTGCCATTGAAAAACGTCCAGAAATGATTGAAGCTACTGACTGAATGAAAGGAGCTGGCATCTCACTCTCTTTGAATCTTCTTTATCATGCTAAGAGGAGCAGGAAAAAGCAAAAAATTTCAGAATTGCACCTTGCAATGCGGAGAAATTACTGTTTGTGCATTTACAATATTCATTGATTTTTGCCATTGAAAAACATGTTATTCATATACCAGAAATGTTTGAAGCTACTGACTGAATGAAAGGAGCTGGCACCTCACTCTCTTTGAATCTTCTTTATCATGCTAAGAGCAGCGGGAAAAAGCAAAAAATTTCAGAATTGCACCTTGCAATGCGGAGAAATTACTGTTTGTGCATTTACAATATTCATTGATTTTTGCCATTGAAAAACGTCCAGAAATGATTGAAGGTACTGACTGAATGAAAGGAGCTGTCATCTCACTCTCTTTGAATCTTCTTTATCATGCTAAGAGGAGCAGGAAAAAGCAAAAAATTTCAGAATTGCACCTTGCAATGCGGAGAAATTACTGTTTGTGCATTTACAATATTCATTGGTTTTTGCCATTGAAAAACGTCCAGAAATGATTGAAGCTACTGACTGAATGAAAGGAGCTGGCATCTCACTCTCTTTGAATCTTCTTTATCATGCTAAGAGGAGCAGGAAAAAGCAAAAAATTTCAGAATTGCACCTTGCAATGCGGAGAAATTACAGTTTGTGCATTTACAATATTCATTGATTTTTGCCATTGAAAAACATCCAGAAATGATTGAAGCTACTGACTGAATGAAAGGAGCTGGCATCTCACTCTCTTTGAATCTTCTTTATCATGCTAAGAGGAGCAGGGAAAAGCAAAAAATTTCAGAATTGCACCTTGCAATGCGGAGAAATTACTGTTTGTGCATTTACAATATTCATTGATTTTTGCCATTGAAAAACATCATGTTATTCATATACCAGAAATGTTTGAAGCTACTGACTGAATGAAAGGAGCTGGCATCTCACTCTCTTTGAATCTTCTTTATCATGCTAAGAGGAGCAGGAAAAAGCAAAAAATTTCAGAATTGCACCTTGCAATGTGGAGAAATTACTGTTTGTGCATTTACAATATTCATTGATTTTTACCATTGAAAAACGTCCAGAAATGATTGAAGCTACTGACTGAATGAAAGTAGCTGGCATCTCACTCTCTTTGAATCTTCTTTATCATGCTAAGAGGAGCAGGAAAAAGCAAAAAATTTCAGACTTGCACCTTGCAATGCGGAGAAATTACTGTTTGTGCATTTACAATATTCATTGATTTTTGCCATTGAAAAACATCATGTTATTCATATACCAGAAATGTTTGAAGCTACTGACTGAATGAAAGGAGCTGGCATCTCACTCTCTTTGAATCTTCTTTATCATGCTAAGAGGAGCAGGAAAAAGTATAAAATTTCAGAATTGCACCTTGCAATGCGGAGAAATTACTGTTTGTGCATTTATAATATTCAATGATTTTTGCCATTGAAAAACGTCCAGAAATGATTGAAGCTACTGACTGAACGAAAGGAGCTGGCATCTCACTCTCTTTGAATCTTCTTTATCATGCTAAGAGGAGCAGGAAAAAGCAAAAAATTTCAGAATTGCACCTTGCAATGCGGAGAAATTACTGTTTGTGCATTTACAATATTCATTGATTTTTGCCATTGAAAAACATCCAGAAATGATTGAAGCTACTGACTGAATGAAAGGAGCTGGCATCTCACTCTCTTTGAATCTTCTTTATCATGCTAAGAGGAGCAGGAAAAAGCAAAAAATTTCAGAATTGCACCTTGCAATGCGGAGAAATTACTGTTTGTGCATTTACAATATTCATTGATTTTTGCCATTGAAAAACATGTTATTCATATACCAGAAATGTTTGAAGCTACTGACTGAATGAAAGGAGCTGGCACCTCACTCTCTTTGAATCTTCTTTATCATGCTAAGAGGAGCGGGAAAAAGCAAAAAATTTCAGAATTGCACCTTGCAATGCGGAGAAATTACTGTTTGTGCATTTATAATATTCAATGATTTTTGCCATTGAAAAACGTCCAGAAATGATTGAAGCTACTGACTGAACGAAAGGAGCTGGCATCTCACTCTCTTTGAATCTTCTTTATCATGCTAAGAGGAGCAGGAAAAAGCAAAAAATTTCAGAATTGCACCTTGCAATGCGGAGAAATTACTGTTTGTGCATTTACAATATTCATTGATTTTTGCCATTGAAAAACATCCAGAAATGATTGAAGCTACTGACTGAATGAAAGGAGCTGGCATCTCACTCTCTTTGAATCTTCTTTATCATGCTAAGAGGAGCAGGAAAAAGCAAAAAATTTCAGAATTGCACCTTGCAATGCGGAGAAATTACTGTTTGTGCATTTACAATATTCATTGATTTTTGCCATTGAAAAACATCATGTTATTCATATACCAGAAATGTTTGAAGCTACTGACTGAATGAAAGGAGCTGACATCTCACTCTCTTTGAATCTTCTTTATCATGCTAAGAGGAGCAGGAAAAAGCAAAAAATTTCAGAATTGCACCTTGCAATGCGGAGAAATTACTGTTTGTGCATTTACAATATTCATTGATTTTTGCCATTGAAAAACGTCCAGAAATGATTGAAGCTACTGACTGAATGAAAGGAGCTGGCATCTCACTCTCTTTGAATCTTCTTTATCATGCTAAGAGGAGCAGGAAAAAGCAAAAAATTTCAGAATTGCACCTTGCAATGCGGAGAAATTACTGTTTGTGCATTTACAATATTCATTGATTTTTGCCATTGAAAAACATGTTATTCATATACCAGAAATGTTTGAAGCTACTGACTGAATGAAAGGAGCTGGCACCTCACTCTCTTTGAATCTTATTTATCATGCTAAGAGGAGCGGGAAAAAGCAAAAAATTTCAGAATTGCACCTTGCAATGCGGAGAAATTACTGTTTGTGCATTTACAATATTCATTGATTTTTGCCAATGAAAAACGTCCAGAAATGATTGAAGGTACTGACTGAATGAAAGGAGCTGGCATCTCACTCTCTTTGAATCTTCTTTATCATGCTAAGAGGAGCAGGAAAAAGCAAAAAATTTCAGAATTGCACCTTGCAATGCGGAGAAATTACTGTTTGTGCATTTACAATATTCATTGGTTTTTGCCATTGAAAAACGTCCAGAAATGATTGAAGCTACTGACTGAATGAAAGGAGCTGGCATCTCACTCTCTTTGAATCTTCTTTATCATGCTAAGAGGAGCAGGAAAAAGCAAAAAATTTCAGAATTGCACCTTGCAATGCGGAGAAATTACAGTTTGTGCATTTACAATATTCATTGATTTTTGCCATTGAAAAACATCCAGAAATGATTGAAGCTACTGACTGAATGAAAGGAGCTGGCATCTCACTCTCTTTGAATCTTCTTTATCATGCTAAGAGGAGCAGGAAAAAGCAAAAAATTTCAGAATTGCACCTTGCAATGCGGAGAAATTACTGTTTGTGCATTTACAATATTCATTGATTTTTGCCATTGAAAGACATGTTATTCATATACCAGAAATGTTTGAAGCTACTGACTGAATGAAAGGAGCTGGCATCTCACTCTCTTTGAATCTTCTTTATCATGCTAAGAGGAGCAGGAAAAAGCAAAAAATTTCAGAATTGCACCTTGCAATGTGGAGAAATTACTGTTTGTGCATTTACAATATTCATTGATTTTTACCATTGAAAAACGTCCAGAAATGATTGAAGCTACTGACTGAATGAAAGTAGCTGGCATCTCACTCTCTTTGAATCTTCTTTATCATGCTAAGAGGAGCAGGAAAAAGCAAAAAATTTCAGACTTGCACCTTGCAATGCTGAGAAATTACTGTTTGTGCATTTACAATATTCATTGATTTTTGCCATTGAAAAACATCATGTTATTCATATACCAGAAATGTTTGAAGCTACTGACTGAATGAAAGGAGCTGGCATCTCACTCTCTTTGAATCTTCTTTATCATGCTAAGAGGAGCAGGAAAAAGCAAAAAAATTCAGAATTGCACCTTGCAATGCGGAGAAATTACTGTTTGTGCATTTACAATATTCATTGATTTTTGCCATTGAAAAACATCATGTTATTCATATACCAGAAATGTTTGAAGCTACTGACTGAATGAAAGGAGCTGGCATCTCACTCTCTTTGAATCTTCTTTATCATGCTAAGAGGAGCAGGAAAAAGCAAAAAATTTCAGAATTGCACCTTGCAATGTGGAGAAATTACTGTTTGTGCATTTACAATATTCATTGATTTTTACCATTGAAAAACGTCCAGAAATGATTGAAGCTACTGACTGAATGAAAGTAGCTGGCATCTCACTCTCTTTGAATCTTCTTTATCATGCTAAGAGGAGCAGGAAAAAGCAAAAAATTTCAGACTTGCACCTTGCAATGCGGAGAAATTACTGTTTGTGCATTTACAATATTCATTGATTTTTGCCATTGAAAAACATCATGTTATTCATATACCAGAAATGTTTGAAGCTACTGACTGAATGAAAGGAGCTGGCATCTCACTCTCTTTGAATCTTCTTTATCATGCTAAGAGGAGCAGGAAAAAGCAAAAAATTTCAGAATTGCACCTTGCAATGCGGAGAAATTACTGTTTGTGCATTTACAATTTTCATTGATTTTTGCCATTGAAAAACATCATGTTATTCATATACCAGAAATGATTGAAGCTACTGACTGAATGAAAGGAGCTGGCATCTCACTCTCTTTGAATCTTCTTTATCATGCTAAGAGGAGCAGGAAAAAGTAAAAAATTTCAGAATTGCACCTTGCAATGCGGAGAAATTACTGTTTGTGCATTTATAATATTCAATGATTTTTGCCATTGAAAAACGTCCAGAAATGATTGAAGCTACTGACTGAACGAAAGGAGCTGGCATCTCACTCTCTTTGAATCTTCTTTATCATGCTAAGAGGAGCAGGAAAAAGCAAAAAATTTCAGAATTGCACCTTGCAATGCGGAGAAATTACTGTTTGTGCATTTACAATATTCATTGATTTTTGCCATTGAAAAACATCCAGAAATGATTGAAGCTACTGACTGAATGAAAGGAGCTGGCATCTCACTCTCTTTGAATCTTCTTTATCATGCTAAGAGGAGCAGGAAAAAGCAAAAAATTTCAGAATTGCACCTTGCAATGCGGAGAAATTACTGTTTGTGCATTTACAATATTCATTGATTTTTGCCATTGAAAAACATCATGTTATTCATATACCAGAAATGTTTGAAGCTACTGACTGAATGAAAGGAGCTGACATCTCACTCTCTTTGAATCTTCTTTATCATGCTAAGAGGAGCAGGAAAAAGCAAAAAATTTCAGAATTGCACCTTGCAATGCGGAGAAATTACTGTTTGTGCATTTACAATATTCATTGATTTTTGCCATTGAAAAACGTCCAGAAATGATTGAAGCTACTGACTGAATGAAAGGAGCTGGCATCTCACTCTCTTTGAATCTTCTTTATCATGCTAAGAGGAGCAGGAAAAAGCAAAAAATTTCAGAATTGCACCTTGCAATGCGGAGAAATTACTGTTTGTGCATTTACAATATTCATTGATTTTTGCCATTGAAAAACATGTTATTCATGTACCAGAAATGTTTGAAGCTACTGACTGAATGAAAGGAGCTGGCACCTCACTCTCTTTGAATCTTCTTTATCATGCTAAGAGGAGCGGGAAAAAGCAAAAAATTTCAGAATTGCACCTTGCAATGCGGAGAAATTACTGTTTGTGCATTTACAATATTCATTGATTTTTGCCATTGAAAAACGTCCAGAAATGATTGAAGGTACTGACTGAATGAAAGGAGCTGGCATCTCACTCTCTTTGAATCTTCTTTATCATGCTAAGAGGAGCAGGAAAAAGCAAAAAATTTCAGAATTGCACCTTGCAATGCGGAGAAATTACTGTTTGTGCATTTACAATATTCATTGGTTTTTGCCATTGAAAAACGTCCAGAAATGATTGAAGCTACTGACTGAATGAAAGGAGCTGGCATCTCACTCTCTTTGAATCTTCTTTATCATGCTAAGAGGAGCAGGAAAAAGCAAAAAATTTCAGAATTGCACCTTGCAATGCGGAGAAATTACAGTTTGTGCATTTACAATATTCATTGATTTTTGCCATTGAAAAACATCCAGAAATGATTGAAGCTACTGACTGAATGAAAGGAGCTGGCATCTCACTCTCTTTGAATCTTCTTTATCATGCTAAGAGGAGCAGGAAAAAGCAAAAAATTTCAGAATTGCACCTTGCAATGCGGAGAAATTACTGCTTGTGCATTTACAATATTCATTGATTTTTGCCATTGAAAAACATCATGTTATTCATATACCAGAAATGTTTGAAGCTACTGACTGAATGAAAGGAGCTGGCATCTCACTCTCTTTGAATCTTCTTTATCATGCTAAGAGGAGCAGGAAAAAGCAAAAAATTTCAGAATTGCACCTTGCAATGTGGAGAAATTACTGTTTGTGCATTTACAATATTCATTGATTTTTACCATTGAAAAACGTCCAGAAATGATTGAAGCTACTGACTGAATGAAAGTAGCTGGCATCTCACTCTCTTTGAATCTTCTTTATCATGCTAAGAGGAGCAGGAAAAAGCAAAAAATTTCAGACTTGCACCTTGCAATGCGGAGAAATTACTGTTTGTGCATTTACAATATTCATTGATTTTTGCCATTGAAAAACATCATGTTATTCATATACCAGAAATGTTTGAAGCTACTGACTGAATGAAAGGAGCTGGCATCTCACTCTCTTTGAATCTTCTTTATCATGCTAAGAGGAGCAGGAAAAAGCCAAAAATTTCAGAATTGCACCTTGCAATGTGGAGAAATTACTGTTTGTGCATTTACAATATTCATTGATTTTTACCATTGAAAAACGTCCAGAAATGATTGAAGCTACTGACTGAATGAAAGTAGCTGGCATCTCACTCTCTTTGAATCTTCTTTATCATGCTAAGAGGAGCAGGAAAAAGCAAAAAATTTCAGACTTGCACCTTGCAATGTGGAGAAATTACTGTTTGTGCATTTACAATATTCATTGATTTTTGCCATTGAAAAACATCATGTTATTCATATACCAGAAATGATTGAAGCTACTGACTGAATGAAAGGAGCTGGCATCTCACTCTCTTTGAATCTTCTTTATCATGCTAAGAGGAGCAGGAAAAAGTAAAAAAAATTTCAGAATTGCACCTTGCAATGCGGAGAAATTACTGTTTGTGCATTTATAATATTCAATGATTTTTGCCATTGAAAAACGTCCAGAAATGATTGAAGCTACTGACTGAACGAAAGGAGCTGGCATCTCACTCTCTTTGAATCTTCTTTATCATGCTAAGAGGAGCAGGAAAAAGCAAAAAATTTCAGAATTGCACCTTGCAATGCGGAGAAATTACTGTTTGTGCATTTACAATATTCATTGATTTTTGCCATTGAAAAACATCATGTTATTCATATACCAGAAATGTTTGAAGCTACTGACTGAATGAAAGGAGCTGACATCTCACTCTCTTTGAATCTTCTTTATCATGCTAAGAGGAGCAGGAAAAAGCAAAAAATTTCAGAATTGCACCTTGCAATGCGGAGAAATTACTGTTTGTGCATTTACAATATTCATTGATTTTTGCCATTGAAAAACATCCAGAAATGATTGAAGCTACTGACTGAATGAAAGGAGCTGGCATCTCACTCTCTTTGAATCTTCTTTATCATGCTAAGAGGAGCAGGAAAAAGCAAAAAATTTCAGAATTGCACCTTGCAATGCGGAGAAATTACTGTTTGTGCATTTACAATATTCATTGATTTTTGCCATTGAAAAACATCATGTTATTCATATACCAGAAATGTTTGAAGCTACTGACTGAATGAAAGGAGCTGGCATCTCACTCTCTTTGAATCTTCTTTATCATGCTAAGAGGAGCAGGAAAAAGCAAAAAATTTCAGAATTGCACCTTGCAATGCGGAGAAATTACTGTTTGTGCATTTACAATATTCATTGATTTTTGCCATTGAAAAACGTCCAGAAATGATTGAAGTTACTGACTGAATGAAAGGAGCTGGCATCTCACTCTCTTTGAATCTTCTTTATCATGCTAAGAGGAGCAGGAAAAAGCAAAAAATTTCAGAATTGCACCTTGCAATGCGGAGAAATTACTGTTTGTGCATTTACAATATTCATTGGTTTTTGCCATTGAAAAACGTCCAGAAATGATTGAAGCTACTGACTGAATGAAAGGAGCTGGCATCTCACTCTCTTTGAATCTTCTTTATCATGCTAAGAGGAGCAGGAAAAAGCAAAAAATTTCAGAATTGCACCTTGCAATGCGGAGAAATTACAGTTTGTGCATTTACAATATTCATTGATTTTTGCCATTTAAAAACATCCAGAAATGATTGAAGCTACTGACTGAATGAAAGGAGCTGGCATCTCACTCTCTTTGAATCTTCTTTATCATGCTAAGAGGAGCAGGAAAAAGCAAAAAATTTCAGAATTGCACCTTGCAATGCGGAGAAATTACTGTTTGTGCATTTACAATATTCATTGATTTTTGCCATTGAAAAACATCATGTTATTCATATACCAGAAATGTTTGAAGCTACTGACTGAATGAAAGGAGCTGGCATCTCACTCTCTTTGAATCTTCTTTATCATGCTAAGAGGAGCAGGAAAAAGCAAAAAATTTCAGAATTGCACCTTGCAATGTGGAGAAATTACTGTTTGTGCATTTACAATATTCATTGATTTTTACCATTGAAAAACGTCCAGAAATGATTGAAACTACTGACTGAATGAAAGTAGCTGGCATCTCACTCTCTTTCAATCTTCTTTATCATGCTAAGAGGAGCAGGAAAAAGCAAAAAATTTCAGACTTGCACCTTGCAATGCGGAGAAATTACTGTTTGTGCATTTACAATATTCATTGATTTTTGCCATTGAAAAACATCATGTTATTCATATACCAGAAATGTTTGAAGCTACTGACTGAATGAAAGGAGCTGGCATCTCACTCTCTTTGAATCTTCTTTATCATGCTAAGAGGAGCAGGAAAAAGCAAAAAATTTCAGAATTGCACCTTGCAATGCGGAGAAATTACTGTTTGTGCATTTACAATATTCATTGATTTTTGCCATTGAAAAACATCATGTTATTCATATACCAGAAATGATTGAAGCTACTGACTGAATGAAAGGAGCTGGCATCTCACTCTCTTTGAATCTTCTTTATCATGCTAAGAGGAGCAGGAAAAAGTAAAAAATTTCAGAATTGCACCTTGCAATGCGGAGAAATTACTGTTTGTGCATTTATAATATTCAATGATTTTTGCCATTGAAAAACGTCCAGAAATGATTGAAGCTACTGACTGAACGAAAGGAGCTGGCATCTCACTCTCTTTGAATCTTCTTTATCATGCTAAGAGGAGCAGGAAAAAGCAAAAAATTTCAGAATTGCACCTTGCAATGCGGAGAAATTACTGTTTGTGCATTTACAATATTCATTGATTTTTGCCATTGAAAAACATCCAGAAATGATTGAAGCTACTGACTGAATGAAAGGAGCTGGCATCTCACTCTCTTTGAATCTTCTTTATCATGCTAAGAGGAGCAGGAAAAAGCAAAAAATTTCAGAATTGCACCTTGCAATGCGGAGAAATTACTGTTTGTGCATTTACAATATTCATTGATTTTTGCCATTGAAAAACATGTTATTCATATACCAGAAATGTTTGAAGCTACTGACTGAATGAAAGGAGCTGGCACCTCACTCTCTTTGAATCTTCTTTATCATGCTAAGAGGAGCGGGAAAAAGAAAAAATTTCAGAATTGCACCTTGCAATGCGGAGAAATTACTGTTTGTGCATTTATAATATTCAATGATTTTTGCCATTGAAAAACGTCAAGAAATGATTGAAGCTACTGACTGAACGAAAGGAGCTGGCATCTCACTCTCTTTGAATCTTCTTTATCATGCTAAGAGGAGCAGGAAAAAGCAAAAAATTTCAGAATTGCACCTTGCAATGCGGAGAAATTACTGTTTGTGCATTTACAATATTCATTGATTTTTGCCATTGAAAAACATCCAGAAATGATTGAAGCTACTGACTGAATGAAAGGAGCTGGCATCTCACTCTCTTTGAATCTTCTTTATCATGCTAAGAGGAGCAGGAAAAAGCAAAAAATTTCAGAATTGCACCTTGCAATGCGGAGAAATTACTGTTTGTGCATTTACAATATTCATTGATTTTTGCCATTGAAAAACATCATGTTATTCATATACCAGAAATGTTTGAAGCTACTGACTGAATGAAAGGAGCTGACATCTCACTCTCTTTGAATCTTCTTTATCATGCTAAGAGGAGCAGGAAAAAGCAAAAAATTTCAGAATTGCACCTTGCAATGCGGAGAAATTGCTGTTTGTGCATTTACAATATTCATTGATTTTTGCCATTGAAAAACGTCCAGAAATGATTGAAGCTACTGACTGAATGAAAGGAGCTGGCATCTCACTCTCTTTGAATCTTCTTTATCATGCTAAGAGGAGCAGGAAAAAGCAAAAAATTTCAGAATTGCACCTTGCAATGCGGAGAAATTACTGTTTGTGCATTTACAATATTCATTGATTTTTGCCATTGAAAAACATGTTATTCATATACCAGAAATGTTTGAAGCTACTGACTGAATGAAAGGAGCTGGCACCTCACTCTCTTTGAATCTTCTTTATCATGCTAAGAGGAGCGGGAAAAAGCAAAAAATTTCAGAATTGCACCTTGCAATGCGGAGAAATTACTGTTTGTGCATTTACAATATTCATTGATTTTTGCCATTGAAAAACGTCCAGAAATGATTGAAGGTACTGACTGAATGAAAGGAGCTGGCATCTCACTCTCTTTGAATCTTCTTTATCATGCTAAGAGGAGCAGGAAAAAGCAAAAAATTTCAGAATTGCACCTTGCAATGCGGAGAAATTACAGTTTGTGCATTTACAATATTCATTGATTTTTGCCATTGAAAAACATCCAGAAATGATTGAAGCTACTGACTGAATGAAAGGAGCTGGCATCTCACTCTCTTTGAATCTTCTTTATCATGCTAAGAGGAGCAGGAAAAAGCAAAAAATTTCAGAATTGCACCTTGCAATGCGGAGAAATTACTGTTTGTGCATTTACAATATTCATTGATTTTTGCCATTGAAAAACATCATGTTATTCATATACCAGAAATGTTTGAAGCTACTGACTGAATGAAAGGAGCTGACATCTCACTCTCTTTGAATCTTCTTTATCATGCTAAGAGGAGCAGGAAAAAGCAAAAAATTTCAGAATTGCACCTTGCAATGCGGAGAAATTACTGTTTGTGCATTTACAATATTCATTGATTTTTGCCATTGAAAAACATGTTATTCATATACCAGAAATGTTTGAAGCTACTGACTGAATGAAAGGAGCTGGCACCTCACTCTCTTTGAATCTTCTTTATCATGCTAAGAGGAGCGGGAAAAAGAAAAAATTTCAGAATTGCACCTTGCAATGCGGAGAAATTACTGTTTGTGCATTTATAATATTCAATGATTTTTGCCATTGAAAAACGTCAAGAAATGATTGAAGCTACTGACTGAACGAAAGGAGCTGGCATCTCACTCTCTTTGAATCTTCTTTATCATGCTAAGAGGAGCAGGAAAAAGCAAAAAATTTCAGAATTGCACCTTGCAATGCGGAGAAATTACTGTTTGTGCATTTACAATATTCATTGATTTTTGCCATTGAAAAACATCCAGAAATGATTGAAGCTACTGACTGAATGAAAGGAGCTGGCATCTCACTCTCTTTGAATCTTCTTTATCATGCTAAGAGGAGCAGGAAAAAGCAAAAAATTTCAGAATTGCACCTTGCAATGCGGAGAAATTACTGTTTGTGCATTTACAATATTCATTGATTTTTGCCATTGAAAAACATCATGTTATTCATATACCAGAAATGTTTGAAGCTACTGACTGAATGAAAGGAGCTGACATCTCACTCTCTTTGAATCTTCTTTATCATGCTAAGAGGAGCAGGAAAAAGCAAAAAATTTCAGAATTGCACCTTGCAATGCGGAGAAATTGCTGTTTGTGCATTTACAATATTCATTGATTTTTGCCATTGAAAAACGTCCAGAAATGATTGAAGCTACTGACTGAATGAAAGGAGCTGGCATCTCACTCTCTTTGAATCTTCTTTATCATGCTAAGAGGAGCAGGAAAAAGCAAAAAATTTCAGAATTGCACCTTGCAATGCGGAGAAATTACTGTTTGTGCATTTACAATATTCATTGATTTTTGCCATTGAAAAACATGTTATTCATATACCAGAAATGTTTGAAGCTACTGACTGAATGAAAGGAGCTGGCACCTCACTCTCTTTGAATCTTCTTTATCATGCTAAGAGGAGCGGGAAAAAGCAAAAAATTTCAGAATTGCACCTTGCAATGCGGAGAAATTACTGTTTGTGCATTTACAATATTCATTGATTTTTGCCATTGAAAAACGTCCAGAAATGATTGAAGGTACTGACTGAATGAAAGGAGCTGGCATCTCACTCTCTTTGAATCTTCTTTATCATGCTAAGAGGAGCAGGAAAAAGCAAAAAATTTCAGAATTGCACCTTGCAATGCGGAGAAATTACAGTTTGTGCATTTACAATATTCATTGATTTTTGCCATTGAAAAACATCCAGAAATGATTGAAGCTACTGACTGAATGAAAGGAGCTGGCATCTCACTCTCTTTGAATCTTCTTTATCATGCTAAGAGGAGCAGGAAAAAGCAAAAAATTTCAGAATTGCACCTTGCAATGCGGAGAAATTACTGTTTGTGCATTTACAATATTCATTGATTTTTGCCATTGAAAAACATCATGTTATTCATATACCAGAAATGTTTGAAGCTACTGACTGAATGAAAGGAGCTGGCATCTCACTCTCTTTGAATCTTCTTTATCATGCTAAGAGGAGCAGGAAAAAGCAAAAAATTTCAGAATTGCACCTTGCAATGTGGAGAAATTACTGTTTGTGCATTTACAATATTCATTGATTTTTACCATTGAAAAACGTCCAGAAATGATTGAAGCTACTGACTGAATGAAAGTAGCTGGCATCTCACTCTCTTTGAATCTTCTTTATCATGCTAAGAGGAGCAGGAAAAAGCAAAAAATTTCAGACTTGCACCTTGCAATGCGGAGAAATTACTGTTTGTGCATTTACAATATTCATTGATTTTTGCCATTGAAAAACATCATGTTATTCATATACCAGAAATGTTTGAAGCTACTGACTGAATGAAAGGAGCTGGCATCTCACTCTCTTTGAATCTTCTTTATCATGCTAAGAGGAGCAGGAAAAAGCAAAAAATTTCAGAATTGCACCTTGCAATGCGGAGAAATTACTGTTTGTGCATTTATAATATTCAATGATTTTTGCCATTGAAAAACGTCCAGAAATGATAGAAGCTACTGACTGAACGAAAGGAGCTGGCATCTCACTCTCTTTGAATCTTCTTTATCATGCTAAGAGGAGCAGGAAAAAGCAAAAAATTTCAGAATTGCACCTTGCAATGCGGAGAAATTACTGTTTGTGCATTTACAATATTCATTGATTTTTGCCATTGAAAAACATCCAGAAATGATTGAAGCTACTGACTGAATGAAAGGAGCTGGCATCTCACTCTCTTTGAATCTTCTTTATCATGCTAAGAGGAGCAGGAAAAAGCAAAAAATTTCAGAATTGCACCTTGCAATGCGGAGAAATTACTGTTTGTGCATTTACAATATTCATTGATTTTTGCCATTGAAAAACATCATGTTATTCATATACCAGAAATGTTTGAAGCTACTGACTGAATGAAAGGAGCTGACATCTCACTCTCTTTGAATCTTCTTTATCATGCTAAGAGGAGCAGGAAAAAGCAAAAAATTTCAGAATTGCACCTTGCAATGCGGAGAAATTACTGTTTGTGCATTTACAATATTCATTGATTTTTGCCATTGAAAAACATCATGTTATTCATATACCAGAAATGTTTGAAGCTACTGACTGAATGAAAGGAGCTGGCATCTCACTCTCTTTGAATCTTCTTTATCATGCTAAGAGGAGCAGGAAAAAGCAAAAAATTTCAGAATTGCACCTTGCAATGTGGAGAAATTACTGTTTGTGCATTTACAATATTCATTGATTTTTACCATTGAAAAACGTCCAGAAATGATTGAAGCTACTGACTGAATGAAAGTAACTGGCATCTCACTCTCTTTGAATCTTCTTTATCATGCTAAGAGGAGCAGGAAAAAGCAAAAAATTTCAGAATTGCACCTTGCAATGCGGAGAAATTACTGTTTGTGCATTTACAATATTCATTGATTTTTGCCATTGAAAAACATCATGTTATTCATATACCAGAAATGTTTGAAGCTACTGACTGAATGAAAGGAGCTGGCATCTCTCTCTCTTTGAATCTTCTTTATCATGCTAAGAGGAGCAGGAAAAAGCAAAAAATTTCAGAATTGCACCTTGCAATGCGGAGAAATTACTGTTTGTGCATTTACAATATTCATTGATTTTTGCCATTGAAAAACGTCCAGAAATGATTGAAGCTACTGACTGAATGAAAGGAGCTGGCATCTCACTCTCTTTGAATCTTCTTTATCATGCTAAGAGGAGCAGGAAAAAGCAAAAAATTTCAGAATTGCACCTTGCAATGCGGAGAAATTACTGTTTGTGCATTTACAATCTTCATTAATTTTTGCCATTGAAAAACGTCCAGAAATGATTGAAGCTACTGACTGAATGAAAGGAGCTGGCATCTCACTCTCTTTGAATCTTCTTTATCATGCTAAGAGGAGCAGGAAAAAGCAAAAAAATTTCAGACTTGCACCTTGCAATGCAGAGAAATTACTGTTTGTGCATTTACAATATTCATTGATTTTTGCCATTGAAAAACATCATGTTATTCATATACCAGAAATGTTTGAAGCTACTGACTGAATGAAAGGAGCTGGCATCTCACTCTCTTTGAATCTTCTTTATCATGCTAAGAGGAGCAGGAAAAAGCAAAAAATTTCAGAATTGCACCTTGCAATGCGGAGAAATTACTGTTTGTGCATTTACAATATTCATTGATTTTTGCCATTGAAAAACATCATGTTATTCATATACCAGAAATGATTGAAGCTACTGACTGAATGAAAGGAGCTGGCATCTCACTCTCTTTGAATTTTCTTTATCATGCTAAGAGGAGCAGGAAAAAGTAAAAAATTTCAGAATTGCACCTTGCAATGCGGAGAAATTACTGTTTGTGCATTTATAATATTCATTGATTTTTGCCATTGAAAAACGTCCAGAAATGATAGAAGCTACTGACTGAACGAAAGGAGCTGGCATCTCACTCTCTTTGAATCTTCTTTATCATGCTAAGAGGAGCAGGAAAAAGCAAAAAATTTCAGAATTGCACCTTGCAATGCGGAGAAATTACTGTTTGTGCATTTACAATATTCATTGATTTTTGCCATTGAAAAACATCCAGAAATGATTGAAGCTACTGACTGAATGAAAGGAGCTGGCATCTCACTCTCTTTGAATCTTCTTTATCATGCTAAGAGGAGCAGGAAAAAGCAAAAAATTTCAGAATTGCACCTTGCAATGCGGAGAAATTACTGTTTGTGCATTTACAATATTCATTGATTTTTGCCATTGAAAAACATCATGTTATTCATATACCAGAAATGTTTGAAGCTACTGACTGAATGAAAGGAGCTGACATCTCACTCTCTTTGAATCTTCTTTATCATGCTAAGAGGAGCAGGAAAAAGCAAAAAATTTCAGAATTGCACCTTGCAATGCGGAGAAATTACTGTTTGTGCATTTACAATATTCATTGATTTTTGCCATTGAAAAACATCCAGAAATGATTGAAGCTACTGACTGAATGAAAGGAGCTGGCATCTCACTCTCTTTGAATCTTCTTTATCATGCTAAGAGGAGCAGGAAAAAGCAAAAAATTTCAGAATTGCACCTTGCAATGCGGAGAAATTACTGTTTGTGCATTTACAATATTCATTGATTTTTGCCATTGAAAAACATCATGTTATTCATATACCAGAAATGTTTGAAGCTACTGACTGAATGAAAGGAGCTGGCATCTCACTCTCTTTGAATCTTCTTTATCATGCTAAGAGGAGCAGGAAAAAGCAAAAAATTTCAGAATTGCACCTTGCAATGCGGAGAAATTACTGTTTGTGCATTTACAATATTCATTGATTTTTGCCATTGAAAAACATAATGTTATTCATATACCAGAAATGTTTGAAGCTACTGACTGAATGAAAGGAGCTGGCATCTCACTCTCTTTGAATCTTCTTTATCATGCTAAGAGGAGCAGGAAAAAGCAAAAAATTTCAGAATTGCACCTTGCAATGTGGAGAAATTACTGTTTGTGCATTTACAATATTCATTGATTTTTACCATTGAAAAACGTCCAGAAATGATTGAAGCTACTGACTGAATGAAAGTAACTGGCATCTCACTCTCTTTGAATCTTCTTTATCATGCTAAGAGGAGCAGGAAAAAGCAAAAAATTTCAGAATTGCACCTTGCAATGCGGAGAAATTACTGTTTGTGCATTTACAATATTCATTGATTTTTGCCATTGAAAAACATCATGTTATTCATATACCAGAAATGTTTGAAGCTACTGACTGAATGAAAGGAGCTGGCATCTCACTCTCTTTGAATCTTCTTTATCATGCTAAGAGGAGCAGGAAAAAGCAAAAAATTTCAGAATTGCACCTTGCAATGCGGAGAAATTACTGTTTGTGCATTTACAATATTCATTGATTTTTGCCATTGAAAAACGTCCAGAAATGATTGAAGCTACTGACTGAATGAAAGGAGCTGGCATCTCACTCTCTTTGAATCTTCTTTATCATGCTAAGAGGAGCAGGAAAAAGCAAAAAATTTCAGAATTGCACCTTGCAATGCGGAGAAATTACTGTTTGTGCATTTACAATCTTCATTAATTTTTGCCATTGAAAAACGTCCAGAAATGATTGAAGCTACTGACTGAATGAAAGGAGCTGGCATCTCACTCTCTTTGAATCTTCTTTATCATGCTAAGAGGAGCAGGAAAAATCAAAAAATTTCAGAATTGCACCTTGCAATGCGGAGAAATTACTGTTTGTGCATTTACAATATTCATTGATTTTTGCCATTGAAAAACATGTTATTCATATACCAGAAATGTTTGAAGCTACTGACTGAATGAAAGGAGCTGGCACCTCACTCTCTTTGAATCTTCTTTATCATGCTAAGAGGAGCGGGAAAAAGCAAAAAATTTCAGAATTGCACCTTGCAATGCGGAGAAATTACTGTTTGTGCATTTACAATATTCATTGATTTTTGCCATTGAAAAACGTCCAGAAATGATTGAAGGTACTGACTGAATGAAAGGAGCTGGCATCTCACTCTCTTTGAATCTTCTTTATCATGCTAAGAGGAGCAGGAAAAAGCAAAAAATTTCAGAATTGCACCTTGCAATGCGGAGAAATTACTGTTTGTGCATTTACAATATTCATTGATTTTTGCCATTGAAAAACATCATGTTATTCATATACCAGAAATGATTGAAGCTACTGACTGAATGAAAGGAGCTGGCATCTCACTCTCTTTGAATCTTCTTTATCATGCTAAGAGGAGCAGGAAAAAGTAAAAAATTTCAGAATTGCACCTTGCAATGCGGAGAAATTACTGTTTGTGCATTTATAATATTCAATGATTTTTGCCATTGAAAAACGTCCAGAAATGATAGAAGCTACTGACTGAACGAAAGGAGCTGGCATCTCACTCTCTTTGAATCTTCTTTATCATGCTAAGAGGAGCAGGAAAAAGCAAAAAATTTCAGAATTGCACCTTGCAATGCGGAGAAATTACTGTTTGTGCATTTACAATATTCATTGATTTTTGCCATTGAAAAACATCATGTTATTCATATACCAGAAATGTTTGAAGCTACTGACTGAATGAAAGGAGCTGACATCTCACTCTCTTTGAATCTTCTTTATCATGCTAAGAGGAGCAGGAAAAAGCAAAAAATTTCAGAATTGCACCTTGCAATGCGGAGAAATTACTGTTTGTGCATTTACAATATTCATTGATTTTTGCCATTGAAAAACATCCAGAAATGATTGAAGCTACTGACTGAATTAAAGGAGCTGGCATCTCACTCTCTTTGAATCTTCTTTATCATGCTAAGAGGAGCAGGAAAAAGCAAAAAATTTCAGAATTGCACCTTGCAATGCGGAGAAATTACTGTTTGTGCATTTACAATATTCATTGATTTTTGCCATTGAAAAACATCATGTTATTCATATACCAGAAATGTTTGAAGCTACTGACTGAATGAAAGGAGCTGGCATCTCACTCTCTTTGAATCTTCTTTATCATGCTAAGAGGAGCAGGAAAAAGCAAAAAATTTCAGAATTGCACCTTGCAATGCGGAGAAATTACTGTTTGTGCATTTACAATATTCATTGATTTTTGCCATTGAAAAACGTCCAGAAATGATTGAAGCTACTGACTGAATGAAAGGAGCTGGCATCTCACTCTCTTTGAATCTTCTTTATCATGCTAAGAGGAGCAGGAAAAAGCAAAAAATTTCAGAATTGCACCTTGCAATGCGGAGAAATTACTGTTTGTGCATTTACAATCTTCATTAATTTTTGCCATTGAAAAACGTCCAGAAATGATTGAAGCTACTGACTGAATGAAAGGAGCTGGCATCTCACTCTCTTTGAATCTTCTTTATCATGCTAAGAGGAGCAGGAAAAATCAAAAAATTTCAGAATTGCACCTTGCAATGCGGAGAAATTACTGTTTGTGCATTTACAATATTCATTGATTTTTGCCATTGAAAAACATGTTATTCATATACCAGAAATGTTTGAAGCTACTGACTGAATGAAAGGAGCTGGCACCTCACTCTCTTTGAATCTTCTTTATCATGCTAAGAGGAGCGGGAAAAAGCAAAAAATTTCAGAATTGCACCTTGCAATGCGGAGAAATTACTGTTTGTGCATTTACAATATTCATTGATTTTTGCCATTGAAAAACGTCCAGAAATGATTGAAGGTACTGACTGAATGAAAGGAGCTGGCATCTCACTCTCTTTGAATCTTCTTTATCATGCTAAGAGGAGCAGGAAAAAGCAAAAAATTTCAGAATTGCACCTTGCAATGCGGAGAAATTACTGTTTGTGCATTTACAATATTCATTGATTTTTGCCATTGAAAAACATCATGTTATTCATATACCAGAAATGATTGAAGCTACTGACTGAATGAAAGGAGCTGGCATCTCACTCTCTTTGAATCTTCTTTATCATGCTAAGAGGAGCAGGAAAAAGTAAAAAATTTCAGAATTGCACCTTGCAATGCGGAGAAATTACTGTTTGTGCATTTATAATATTCAATGATTTTTGCCATTGAAAAACGTCCAGAAATGATAGAAGCTACTGACTGAACGAAAGGAGCTGGCATCTCACTCTCTTTGAATCTTCTTTATCATGCTAAGAGGAGCAGGAAAAAGCAAAAAATTTCAGAATTGCACCTTGCAATGCGGAGAAATTACTGTTTGTGCATTTACAATATTCATTGATTTTTGCCATTGAAAAACATCATGTTATTCATATACCAGAAATGTTTGAAGCTACTGACTGAATGAAAGGAGCTGACATCTCACTCTCTTTGAATCTTCTTTATCATGCTAAGAGGAGCAGGAAAAAGCAAAAAATTTCAGAATTGCACCTTGCAATGCGGAGAAATTACTGTTTGTGCATTTACAATATTCATTGATTTTTGCCATTGAAAAACATCCAGAAATGATTGAAGCTACTGACTGAATGAAAGGAGCTGGCATCTCACTCTCTTTGAATCTTCTTTATCATGCTAAGAGGAGCAGGAAAAAGCAAAAAATTTCAGAATTGCACCTTGCAATGCGGAGAAATTACTGTTTGTGCATTTACAATATTCATTGATTTTTGCCATTGAAAAACATCATGTTATTCATATACCAGAAATGTTTGAAGCTACTGACTGAATGAAAGGAGCTGGCATCTCACTCTCTTTGAATCTTCTTTATCATGCTAAGAGGAGCAGGAAAAAGCAAAAAATTTCAGAATTGCACCTTGCAATGCGGAGAAATTACTGTTTGTGCATTTACAATATTCATTGATTTTTGCCATTGAAAAACATCATGTTATTCATATACCAGAAATGTTTGAAGCTACTGACTGAATGAAAGGAGCTGGCATCTCACTCTCTTTGAATCTTCTTTATCATGCTAAGAGGAGCAGGAAAAAGCAAAAAATTTCAGAATTGCACCTTGCAATGTGGAGAAATTACTGTTTGTGCATTTACAATATTCATTGATTTTTACCATTGAAAAACGTCCAGAAATGATTGAAGCTACTGACTGAATGAAAGTAACTGGCATCTCACTCTCTTTGAATCTTCTTTATCATGCTAAGAGGAGCAGGAAAAAGCAAAAAATTTCAGACTTGCACCTTGCAATGCGGAGAAATTACTGTTTGTGCATTTACAATATTCATTGATTTTTGCCATTGAAAAACATCATGTTATTCATATACCAGAAATGTTTGAAGCTACTGACTGAATGAAAGGAGCTGGCATCTCACTCTCTTTGAATCTTCTTTATCATGCTAAGAGGAGCAGGAAAAAGCAAAAAATTTCAGAATTGCACCTTGCAATGCGGAGAAATTACTGTTTGTGCATTTACAATATTCATTGATTTTTGCCATTGAAAAACGTCCAGAAATGATTGAAGCTACTGACTGAATGAAAGGAGCTGGCATCTCACTCTCTTTGAATCTTCTTTATCATGCTAAGAGGAGCAGGAAAAAGCAAAAAATTTCAGAATTGCACCTTGCAATGCGGAGAAATTACTGTTTGTGCATTTACAATCTTCATTAATTTTTGCCATTGAAAAACGTCCAGAAATGATTGAAGCTACTGACTGAATGAAAGGAGCTGGCATCTCACTCTCTTTGAATCTTCTTTATCATGCTAAGAGGAGCAGGAAAAATCAAAAAATTTCAGAATTGCACCTTGCAATGCGGAGAAATTACTGTTTGTGCATTTACAATATTCATTGATTTTTGCCATTGAAAAACATGTTATTCATATACCAGAAATGTTTGAAGCTACTGACTGAATGAAAGGAGCTGGCACCTCACTCTCTTTGAATCTTCTTTATCATGCTAAGAGGAGCGGGAAAAAGCAAAAAATTTCAGAATTGCACCTTGCAATGCGGAGAAATTACTGTTTGTGCATTTACAATATTCATTGATTTTTGCCATTGAAAAACGTCCAGAAATGATTGAAGGTACTGACTGAATGAAAGGAGCTGGCATCTCACTCTCTTTGAATCTTCTTTATCATGCTAAGAGGAGCAGGAAAAAGCAAAAAATTTCAGAATTGCACCTTGCAATGCGGAGAAATTACTGTTTGTGCATTTACAATATTCATTGATTTTTGCCACTGAAAAACGTCCAGAAATGATTGAAGCTACTGACTGAATGAAAGGAGCTGGCATCTCACTCTCTTTGAATCTTCTTTATCATGCTAAGAGGAGCAGGAAAAAGCAAAAAATTTCAGAATTGCACCTTGCAATGCGGAGAAATTACAGTTTGTGCATTTACAATATTCATTGATTTTTGCCATTGAAAAACATCCAGAAATGATTGAAGCTACTGACTGAATGAAAGGAGCTGGCATCTCACTCTCTTTGAATCTTCTTTATCATGCTAAGAGGAGCAGGAAAAAGCAAAAAATTTCAGAATTGCACCTTGCAATGCGGAGAAATTACTGTTTGTGCATTTACAATATTCATTGATTTTTGCCATTGAAAAACATCATGTTATTCATATACCAGAAATGTTTGAAGCTACTGACTGAATGAAAGGAGCTGGCATCTCACTCTCTTTGAATCTTCTTTATCATGCTAAGAGGAGCAGGAAAAAGCAAAAAATTTCAGAATTGCACCTTGCAATGTGGAGAAATTACTGTTTGTGCATTTACAATATTCATTGATTTTTACCATTGAAAAACGTCCAGAAATGATTGAAGCTACTGACTGAATGAAAGTAGCTGGCATCTCACTCTCTTTGAATCTTCTTTATCATGCTAAGAGGAGCAGGAAAAAGCAAAAAATTTCAGACTTGCACCTTGCAATGCGGAGAAATTACTGTTTGTGCATTTACAATATTCATTGATTTTTGCCATTGAAAAACATCATGTTATTCATATACCAGAAATGTTTGAAGCTACTGACTGAATGAAAGGAGCTGGCATCTCACTCTCTTTGAATCTTCTTTATCATGCTAAGAGGAGCAGGAAAAAGCAAAAAATTTCAGAATTGCACCTTGCAATGTGGAGAAATTACTGTTTGTGCATTTACAATATTCATTGATTTTTACCATTGAAAAACGTCCAGAAATGATTGAAGCTACTGACTGAATGAAAGTAGCTGGCATCTCACTCTCTTTGAATCTTCTTTATCATGCTAAGAGGAGCAGGAAAAAGCAAAAAATTTCAGACTTGCACCTTGCAATGCGGAGAAATTACTGTTTGTGCATTTACAATATTCATTGATTTTTGCCATTGAAAAACATCATGTTATTCATATACCAGAAATGTTTGAAGCTACTGACTGAATGAAAGGAGCTGGCATCTCACTCTCTTTGAATCTTCTTTATCATGCTAAGAGGAGCAGGAAAAAGCAAAAAATTTCAGAATTGCACCTTGCAATGCGGAGAAATTACTGTTTGTGCATTTACAATATTCATTGATTTTTGCCATTGAAAAACGTCCAGAAATGATTGAAGCTACTGACTGAATGAAAGGAGCTGGCATCTCACTCTCTTTGAATCTTCTTTATCATGCTAAGAGGAGCAGGAAAAAGCAAAAAATTTCAGAATTGCACCTTGCAATGCGGAGAAATAACTGTTTGTGCATTTACAATCTTCATTAATTTTTGCCATTGAAAAACGTCCAGAAATGATTGAAGCTACTGACTGAATGAAAGGAGCTGGCATCTCACTCTCTTTGAATCTTCTTTATCATGCTAAGAGGAGCAGGAAAAATCAAAAAATTTCAGAATTGCACCTTGCAATGCGGAGAAATTACTGTTTGTGCATTTACAATATTCATTGATTTTTGCCATTGAAAAACATGTTATTCATATACCAGAAATGTTTGAAGCTACTGACTGAATGAAAGGAGCTGGCACCTCACTCTCTTTGAATCTTCTTTATCATGCTAAGAGGAGCGGGAAAAAGCAAAAAATTTCAGAATTGCACCTTGCAATGCGGAGAAATTACTGTTTGTGCATTTACAATATTCATTGATTTTTGCCATTGAAAAACGTCCAGAAATGATTGAAGGTACTGACTGAATGAAAGGAGCTGGCATCTCACTCTCTTTGAATCTTCTTTATCATGCTAAGAGGAGCAGGAAAAAGCAAAAAATTTCAGAATTGCACCTTGCAATGCGGAGAAATTACTGTTTGTGCATTTACAATATTCATTGATTTTTGCCACTGAAAAACGTCCAGAAATGATTGAAGCTACTGACTGAATGAAAGGAGCTGGCATCTCACTCTCTTTGAATCTTCTTTATCATGCTAAGAGGAGCAGGAAAAAGCAAAAAATTTCAGAATTGCACCTTGCAATGCGGAGAAATTACAGTTTGTGCATTTACAATATTCATTGATTTTTGCCATTGAAAAACATCCAGAAATGATTGAAGCTACTGACTGAATGAAAGGAGCTGGCATCTCACTCTCTTTGAATCTTCTTTATCATGCTAAGAGGAGCAGGAAAAAGCAAAAAATTTCAGAATTGCACCTTGCAATGCGGAGAAATTACTGTTTGTGCATTTACAATATTCATTGATTTTTGCCATTGAAAAACATCATGTTATTCATATACCAGAAATGTTTGAAGCTACTGACTGAATGAAAGGAGCTGGCATCTCACTCTCTTTGAATCTTCTTTATCATGCTAAGAGGAGCAGGAAAAAGCAAAAAATTTCAGAATTGCACCTTGCAATGTGGAGAAATTACTGTTTGTGCATTTACAATATTCATTGATTTTTACCATTGAAAAACGTCCAGAAATGATTGAAGCTACTGACTGAATGAAAAGAGCTGGCATCTCACTCTCTTTGAATCTTCTTTATCATGCTAAGAGGAGCAGGAAAAAGCAAAAAATTTCAGAATTGCACCTTGCAATGCGGAGAAATTACTGTTTGTGCATTTACAATATTCATTGATTTTTGCCATTGAAAAACATCATGTTATTCATATACCAGAAATGTTTGAAGCTACTGACTGAATGAAAGGAGCTGGCATCTCACTCTCTTTGAATCTTCTTTATCATGCTAAGAGGAGCAGGAAAAAGCAAAAAATTTCAGAATTGCACCTTGCAATGCGGAGAAATTACTGTTTGTGCATTTACAATATTCATTGGTTTTTGCCATTGAAAAACGTCCAGAAATGATTGAAGCTACTGACTGAATGAAAGGAGCTGGCATCTCACTCTCTTTGAATCTTCTTTATCGTGCTAAGAGGAGCAGGAAAAAGCAAAAAATTTCAGAATTGCACCTTGCAATGCGGAGAAATTACAGTTTGTGCATTTACAATATTCATTGA
The DNA here is from genome assembly GCF_046119375.1 of Phyllobates terribilis. Lineage (NCBI taxonomy): Eukaryota > Metazoa > Chordata > Amphibia > Anura > Dendrobatidae > Phyllobates > Phyllobates terribilis. Next base: position 211,098 of record NW_027364098.1, on the reverse strand, counting down.
TTTTTGCCATTGAAAAACATCCAGAAATGATTGAAGCTACTGACTGAATGAAAGGAGCTGGCATCTCACTCTCTTTGAATCTTCTTTATCATGCTAAGAGGAGCAGGAAAAAGCAAAAAATTTCAGAATTGCACCTTGCAATGCGGAGAAATTACTGTTTGTGCATTTACAATATTCATTGATTTTTGCCATTGAAAAACATCATGTTATTCATATACCAGAAATGTTTGAAGCTACTGACTGAATGAAAGGAGCTGGCATCTCACTCTCTTTGAATCTTCTTTATCATGCTAAGAGGAGCAGGAAAAAGCAAAAAATTTCAGAATTGCACCTTGCAATGTGGAGAAATTACTGTTTGTGCATTTACAATATTCATTGATTTTTACCATTGAAAAACGTCCAGAAATGATTGAAGCTACTGACTGAATGAAAGTAGCTGGCATCTCACTCTCTTTGAATCTTCTTTATCATGCTAAGAGGAGCAGGAAAAAGCAAAAAATTTCAGACTTGCACCTTGCAATGCGGAGAAATTACTGTTTGTGCATTTACAATATTCATTGATTTTTGCCATTGAAAAACATCATGTTATTCATATACCAGAAATGTTTGAAGCTACTGACTGAATGAAAGGAGCTGGCATCTCACTCTCTTTGAATCTTCTTTATCATGCTAAGAGGAGCAGGAAAAAGCAAAAAATTTCAGAATTGCACCTTGCAATGCGGAGAAATTACTGTTTGTGCATTTACAATATTCATTGATTTTTGCCATTGAAAAACATCATGTTATTCATATACCAGAAATGTTTGAAGCTACTGACTGAATGAAAGGAGCTGGCATCTCACTCTCTTTGAATCTTCTTTATCATGCTAAGAGGAGCAGGAAAAAGCAAACAATTTCAGAATTGCACCTTGCAATGTGGAGAAATTACTGTTTGTGCATTTACAATATTCATTGATTTTTACCATTGAAAAACGTCCAGAAATGATTGAAGCTACTGACTGAATGAAAGAAGCTGGCATCTCACTCTCTTTGAATCTTCTTTATCATGCTAAGAGGAGCAGGAAAAAGCAAAAAATTTCAGACTTGCACCTTGCAATGCGGAGAAATTACTGTTTGTGCATTTACAATATTCATTGATTTTTGCCATTGAAAAACATCATGTTATTCATATACCAGAAATGTTTGAAGCTACTGACTGAATGAAAGGAGCTGGCATCTCACTCTCTTTGAATCTTCTTTATCATGCTAAGAGGAGCAGGAAAAAGTAAAAAATTTCAGAATTGCACCTTGCAATGCGGAGAAATTACTGTTTGTGCATTTATAATATTCAATGATTTTTGCCATTGAAAAACGTCCAGAAATGATTGAAGCTACTGACTGAACGAAAGGAGCTGGCATCTCACTCTCTTTGAATCTTCTTTATCATGCTAAGAGGAGCAGGAAAAAGCAAAAAATTTCAGAATTGCACCTTGCAATGCGGAGAAATTACTGTTTGTGCATTTACAATATTCATTGATTTTTGCCATTGAAAAACATCCAGAAATGATTGAAGCTACTGACTGAATGAAAGGAGCTGGCATCTCACTCTCTTTGAATCTTCTTTATCATGCTAAGAGGAGCAGGAAAAAGCAAAAAATTTCAGAATTGCACCTTGCAATGCGGAGAAATTACTGTTTGTGCATTTACAATATTCATTGATTTTTGCCATTGAAAAACATCATGTTATTCATATACCAGAAATGTTTGAAGCTACTGACTGAATGAAAGGAGCTGACATCTCACTCTCTTTGAATCTTCTTTATCATGCTAAGAGGAGCAGGAAAAATCAAAAAATTTCAGAATTGCACCTTGCAATGCGGAGAAATTACTGTTTGTGCATTTACAATATTCATTGATTTTTGCCATTGAAAAACGTCCAGAAATGATTGAAGCTACTGACTGAATGAAAGGAGCTGGCATCTCACTCTCTTTGAATCTTCTTTATCATGCTAAGAGGAGCAGGAAAAAGCAAAAAATTTCAGAATTGCACCTTGCAATGCGGAGAAATTACTGTTTGTGCATTTACAATATTCATTGATTTTTGCCATTGAAAAACATGTTATTCATATACCAGAAATGTTTGAAGCTACTGACTGAATGAAAGGAGCTGGCACCTCACTCTCTTTGAATCTTCTTTATCATTCTAAGAGGAGCGGGAAAAAGCAAAAAATTTCAGAATTGCACCTTGCAATGCGGAGAAATTACTGTTTGTGCATTTATAATATTCAATGATTTTTGCCATTGAAAAACGTCCAGAAATGATTGAAGCTACTGACTGAACGAAAGGAGCTGGCATCTCACTCTCTTTGAATCTTCTTTATCATGCTAAGAGGAGCAGGAAAAAGCAAAAAATTTCAGAATTGCACCTTGCAATGCGGAGAAATTACTGTTTGTGCATTTACAATATTCATTGATTTTTGCCATTGAAAAACATCATGTTATTCATATACCAGAAATGTTTGAAGCTACTGACTGAATGAAAGGAGCTGACATCTCACTCTCTTTGAATCTTCTTTATCATGCTAAGAGGAGCAGGAAAAAGCAAAAAATTTCAGAATTGCACCTTGCAATGCGGAGAAATTACTGTTTGTGCATTTACAATATTCATTGATTTTTACCATTGAAAAACGTCCAGAAATGATTGAAGCTACTGACTGAATGAAAGTAGCTGGCATCTCACTCTCTTTGAATCTTCTTTATCATGCTAAGAGGAGCAGGAAAAAGCAAAAAATTTCAGACTTGCACCTTGCAATGCGGAGAAATTACTGTTTGTGCATTTACAATATTCATTGATTTTTGCCATTGAAAAACATCATGTTATTCATATACCAGAAATGTTTGAAGCTACTGACTGAATGAAAGGAGCTGGCATCTCACTCTCTTTGAATCTTCTTTATCATGCTAAGAGGAGCAGGAAAAAGCAAAAAATTTCAGAATTGCACCTTGCAATGCGGAGAAATTACTGTTTGTGCATTTACAATATTCATTGATTTTTGCCATTGAAAAACATCCAGAAATGATTGAAGCTACTGACTGAATGAAAGGAGCTGGCATCTCACTCTCTTTGAATCTTCTTTATCATGCTAAGAGGAGCAGGAAAAAGCAAAAAATTTCAGAATTGCACCTTGCAATGCGGAGAAATTACTGTTTGTGCATTTACAATATTCATTGATTTTTGCCATTGAAAAACATCATGTTATTCATATACCAGAAATGTTTGAAGCTACTGACTGAATGAAAGGAGCTGACATCACACTCTCTTTGAATCTTCTTTATCATGCTAAGAGGAGCAGGAAAAAGCAAAAAATTTCAGAATTGCACCTTGCAATGCGGAGAAATTACTGTTTGTGCATTTACAATATTCATTGATTTTTGCCATTGAAAAACATCCAGAAATGATTGAAGCTACTGACTGAATGAAAAGAGCTGGCATCTCACTCTCTTTGAATCTTCTTTATCATGCTAAGAGGAGCAGGAAAAAGCAAAAAATTTCAGAATTGCACCTTGCAATGCGGAGAAATTACTGTTTGTGCATTTACAATATTCATTGATTTTTGCCATTGAAAAACATCATGTTATTCATATACCAGAAATGTTTGAAGCTACTGACTGAATGAAAGGAGCTGGCATCTCACTCTCTTTGAATCTTCTTTATCATGCTAAGAGGAGCAGGAAAAAGCAAAAAATTTCAGAATTGCACCTTGCAATGCGGAGAAATTACTGTTTGTGCATTTACAATATTCATTGATTTTTGCCATTGAAAAACGTCCAGAAATGATTGAAGGTACTGACTGAATGAAAGGAGCTGGCATCTCACTCTCTTTGAATCTTCTTTATCATGCTAAGAGGAGCAGGAAAAAGCAAAAAATTTCAGAATTGCACCTTGCAATGCGGAGAAATTACTGTTTGTGCATTTACAATATTCATTGGTTTTTGCCATTGAAAAACGTCCAGAAATGATTGAAGCTACTGACTGAATGAAAGGAGCTGGCATCTCACTCTCTTTGAATCTTCTTTATCATGCTAAGAGGAGCAGGAAAAAGCAAAAAATTTCAGAATTGCACCTTGCAATGCGGAGAAATTACAGTTTGTGCATTTACAATATTCATTGATTTTTGCCATTGAAAAACATCCAGAAATGATTGAAGCTACTGACTGAATGAAAGGAGCTGGCATCTCACTCTCTTTGAATCTTCTTTATCATGCTAAGAGGAGCAGGAAAAAGCAAAAAATTTCAGAATTGCACCTTGCAATGTGGAGAAATTACTGTTTGTGCATTTACAATATTCATTGATTTTTACCATTGAAAAACGTCCAGAAATGATTGAAGCTACTGACTGAATGAAAGTAGCTGGCATCTCACTCTCTTTGAATCTTCTTTATCATGCTAAGAGGAGCAGGAAAAAGCAAAAAATTTCAGACTTGCACCTTGCAATGCGGAGAAATTACTGTTTGTGCATTTACAATATTCATTGATTTTTGCCATTGAAAAACATCATGTTATTCATATACCAGAAATGTTTGAAGCTACTGACTGAATGAAAGGAGCTGGCATCTCACTCTCTTTGAATCTTCTTTATCATGCTAAGAGGAGCAGGAAAAAGCAAAAAATTTCAGAATTGCACCTTGCAATGCGGAGAAATTACTGTTTGTGCATTTACAATATTCATTGATTTTTGCCATTGAAAAACATCATGTTATTCATATACCAGAAATGTTTGAAGCTACTGACTGAATGAAAGGAGCTGGCATCTCACTCTCTTTGAATCTTCTTTATCATGCTAAGAGGAGCAGGAAAAAGCAAAAAATTTCAGAATTGCACCTTGCAATGTGGAGAAATTACTGTTTGTGCATTTACAATATTCATTGATTTTTACCATTGAAAAACGTCCAGAAATGATTGAAGCTACTGACTGAATGAAAGTAGCTGGCATCTCACTCTCTTTGAATCTTCTTTATCATGCTAAGAGGAGCAGGAAAAAGCAAAAAATTTCAGACTTGCACCTTGCAATGCGGAGAAATTACTGTTTGTGCATTTACAATATTCATTGATTTTTGCCATTGAAAAACATCATGTTATTCATATACCAGAAATGTTTGAAGCTACTGACTGAATGAAAGGAGCTGGCATCTCACTCTCTTTGAATCTTCTTTATCATGCTAAGAGGAGCAGGAAAAAGCAAAAAATTTCAGAATTGCACCTTGCAATGCGGAGAAATTACTGTTTGTGCATTTACAATATTCATTGATTTTTGCCATTGAAAAACATCATGTTATTCATATACCAGAAATGATTGAAGCTACTGACTGAATGAAAGGAGCTGGCATCTCACTCTCTTTGAATCTTCTTTATCATGCTAAGAGGAGCAGGAAAAAGTAAAAAATTTCAGAATTGTACCTTGCAATGCGGAGAAATTACTGTTTGTGCATTTATAATATTCAATGATTTTTGCCATTGAAAAACGTCCAGTAATGATTGAAGCTACTGACTGAACGAAAGGAGCTGGCATCTCACTCTCTTTGAATCTTCTTTATCATGCTAAGAGGAGCAGGAAAAAGCAAAAAATTTCAGAATTGCACCTTGCAATGCGGAGAAATTACTGTTTGTGCATTTACAATATTCATTGATTTTTGCCATTGAAAAACATCCAGAAATGATTGAAGCTACTGACTGAATGAAAGGAGCTGGCATCTCACTCTCTTTGAATCTTCTTTATCATGCTAAGAGGAGCAGGAAAAAGCAAAAAATTTCAGAATTGCACCTTGCAATGCGGAGAAATTACTGTTTGTGCATTTACAATATTCATTGATTTTTGCCATTGAAAAACATCATGTTATTCATATACCAGAAATGTTTGAAGCTACTGACTGAATGAAAGGAGCTGACATCTCACTCTCTTTGAATCTTCTTTATCATGCTAAGAGGAGCAGGAAAAAGCAAAAAATTTCAGAATTGCACCTTGCAATGCGGAGAAATTACTGTTTGTGCATTTACAATATTCATTGATTTTTGCCATTGAAAAACGTCCAGAAATGATTGAAGCTACTGACTGAATGAAAGGAGCTGGCATCTCACTCTCTTTGAATCTTCTTTATCATGCTAAGAGGAGCAGGAAAAAGCAAAAAATTTCAGAATTGCACCTTGCAATGCGGAGAAATTACTGTTTGTGCATTTACAATATTCATTGATTTTTGCCATTGAAAAACATGTTATTCATATACCAGAAATGTTTGAAGCTACTGACTGAATGAAAGGAGCTGGCACCTCACTCTCTTTGAATCTTCTTTATCATGCTAAGAGGAGCGGGAAAAAGCAAAAAATTTCAGAATTGCACCTTGCAATGCGGAGAAATTACTGTTTGTGCATTTATAATATTCAATGATTTTTGCCATTGCAAAACGTCCAGAAATGATTGAAGCTACTGACTGAACGAAAGGAGCTGGCATCTCACTCTCTTTGAATCTTCTTTATCATGCTAAGAGGAGCAGGAAAAAGCAAAAAATTTCAGAATTGCACCTTGCAATGCGGAGAAATTACTGTTTGTGCATTTACAATATTCATTGATTTTTGCCATTGAAAAACGTCCAGAAATGATTGAAGGTACTGACTGAATGAAAGGAGCTGGCATCTCACTCTCTTTGAATCTTCTTTATCATGCTAAGAGGAGCAGGAAAAAGCAAAAAATTTCAGAATTGCACCTTGCAATGCGGAGAAATTACTGTTTGTGCATTTACAATATTCATTGGTTTTTGCCATTGAAAAACGTCCAGAAATGATTGAAGCTACTGACTGAATGAAAGGAGCTGGCATCTCACTCTCTTTGAATCTTCTTTATCATGCTAAGAGGAGCAGGAAAAAGCAAAAAATTTCAGAATTGCACCTTGCAATGCGGAGAAATTACAGTTTGTGCATTTACAATATTCATTGACTTTTGCCATTGAAAAACATCCAGAAATGATTGAAGCTACTGACTGAATGAAAGGAGCTGGCATCTCACTCTCTTTGAATCTTCTTTATCATGCTAAGAGGAGCAGGAAAAAGCAAAAAATTTCAGAATTGCACCTTGCAATGCGGAGAAATTACTGTTTGTTCATTTACAATATTCATTGATTTTTGCCATTGAAAAACATCATGTTATTCATATACCAGAAATGTTTGAAGCTACTGACTGAATGAAAGGAGCTGGCATCTCACTCTCTTTGAATCTTCTTTATCATGCTAAGAGGAGCAGGAAAAAGCAAAAAATTTCAGAATTGCACCTTGCAATGTGGAGAAATTACTGTTTGTGCATTTACAATATTCATTGATTTTTACCATTGAAAAACGTCTAGAAATGATTGAAGCTACTGACTGAATGAAAGTAGCTGGCATCTCACTCTCTTTGAATCTTCTTTATCATGCTAAGAGGAGCAGGAAAAAGCAAAAAATTTCAGACTTGCACCTTGCAATGCGGAGAAATTACTGTTTGTGCATTTACAATATTCATTGATTTTTGCCATTGAAAAACATCATGTTATTCATATACCAGAAATGTTTGAAGCTACTGACTGAATGAAAGGAGCTGGCATCTCACTCTCTTTGAATCTTCTTTATCATGCTAAGAGGAGCAGGAAAAAGCAAAAAATTTCAGAATTGCACCTTGCAATGCGGAGAAATTACTGTTTGTGCATTTACAATATTCATTGATTTTTGCCATTGAAAAACATCATGTTATTCATATACCAGAAATGTTTGAAGCTACTGACTGAATGAAAGGAGCTGGCATCTCACTCTCTTTGAATCTTCTTTATCATGCTAAGAGGAGCAGGAAAAAGCAAAAAATTTCAGAATTGCACCTTGCAATGTGGAGAAATTACTGTTTGTGCATTTACAATATTCATGGATTTTTACCATTGAAAAACGTCCAGAAATGATTGAAGCTACTGACTGAATGAAAGTAGCTGGCATCTCACTCTCTTTGAATCTTCTTTATCATGCTAAGAGGAGCAGGAAAAAGCAAAAAAATTTCAGACTTGCACCTTGCAATGCGGAGAAATTACTGTTTGTGCATTTACAATATTCATTGATTTTTGCCATTGAAAAACATCATGTTATTCATATGCCAGAAATGTTTGAAGCTACTGACTGAATGAAAGGAGCTGGCATCTCACTCTCTTTGAATCTTCTTTATCATGCTAAGAGGAGCAGGAAAAAGCAAAAAATTTCAGAATTGCACCTTGCAATGCGGAGAAATTACTGTTTGTGCATTTACAATATTCATTGATTTTTGCCATTGAAAAACATCCAGAAATGATTGAAGCTACTGACTGAATGAAAGGAGCTGGCATCTCACTCTCTTTGAATCTTCTTTATCATGCTAAGAGGAGCAGGAAAAAGCAAAAAATTTCAGAATTGCACCTTGCAATGCGGAGAAATTACTGTTTGTGCATTTACAATATTCATTGATTTTTGCCATTGAAAAACATCATGTTATTCATATACCAGAAATGTTTGAAGCTACTGACTGAATGAAAGGAGCTGACATCTCACTCTCTTTGAATCTTCTTTATCATGCTAAGAGGAGCAGGAAAAAGCAAAAAATTTCAGAATTGCACCTTGCAATGCGGAAAAATTACTGTTTGTGCATTTACAATATTCATTGATTTTTGCCATTGAAAAACATCCAGAAATGATTGAAGCTACTGACTGAATGAAAGGAGCTGGCATCTCACTCTTTTTGAATCTTCTTTATCATGCTAAGAGGAGCAGGAAAAAGCAAAAAATTTCAGAATTGCACCTTGCAATGCGGAGAAATTACTGTTTGTGCATTTACAATATTCATTGATTTTTGCCATTGAAAAACATGTTATTCATATACCAGAAATGTTTGAAGCTACTGACTGAATGAAAGGAGCTGGCACCTCACTCTCTTTGAATCTTCTTTATCATGCTAAGAGGAGCGGGAAAAAGCAAAAAATTTCAGAATTGCACCTTGCAATGCGGAGAAATTACTGTTTGTGCATTTACAATATTCATTGATTTTTGCCATTGAAAAACGTCCAGAAATGATTGAAGGTACTGACTGAATGAAAGGAGCTGGCATCTCACTCTCTTTGAATCTTCTTTATCATGCTAAGAGGAGCAGGAAAAAGCAAAAAATTTCAGAATTGCACCTTGCAATGCGGAGAAATTACTGTTTGTGCATTTACAATATTCATTGGTTTTTGCCATTGAAAAACGTCCAGAAATGATTGAAGCTACTGACTGAATGAAAGGAGCTGGCATCTCACTCTCTTTGAATCTTCTTTATCATGCTAAGAGGAGCAGGAAAAAGCAAAAAATTTCAGAATTGCACCTTGCAATGCGGAGAAATTACAGTTTGTGCATTTACAATATTCATTGACTTTTGCCATTGAAAAACATCCAGAAATGATTGAAGCTACTGACTGAATGAAAGGAGCTGGCATCTCACTCTCTTTGAATCTTCTTTATCATGCTAAGAGGAGCAGGAAAAAGCAAAAAATTTCAGAATTGCACCTTGCAATGCGGAGAAATTACTGTTTGTTCATTTACAATATTCATTGATTTTTGCCATTGAAAAACATCATGTTATTCATATACCAGAAATGTTTGAAGCTACTGACTGAATGAAAGGAGCTGGCATCTCACTCTCTTTGAATCTTCTTTATCATGCTAAGAGGAGCAGGAAAAAGCAAAAAATTTCAGAATTGCACCTTGCAATGTGGAGAAATTACTGTTTGTGCATTTACAATATTCATTGATTTTTACCATTGAAAAACGTCTAGAAATGATTGAAGCTACTGACTGAATGAAAGTAGCTGGCATCTCACTCTCTTTGAATCTTCTTTATCATGCTAAGAGGAGCAGGAAAAAGCAAAAAATTTCAGACTTGCACCTTGCAATGCGGAGAAATTACTGTTTGTGCATTTACAATATTCATTGATTTTTGCCATTGAAAAACATCATGTTATTCATATACCAGAAATGTTTGAAGCTACTGACTGAATGAAAGGAGCTGGCATCTCACTCTCTTTGAATCTTCTTTATCATGCTAAGAGGAGCAGGAAAAAGCAAAAAATTTCAGAATTGCACCTTGCAATGCGGAGAAATTACTGTTTGTGCATTTACAATATTCATTGATTTTTGCCATTGAAAAACATCATGTTATTCATATACCAGAAATGTTTGAAGCTACTGACTGAATGAAAGGAGCTGGCATCTCACTCTCTTTGAATCTTCTTTATCATGCTAAGAGGAGCAGGAAAAAGCAAAAAATTTCAGAATTGCACCTTGCAATGTTGAGAAATTACTGTTTGTGCATTTACAATATTCATGGATTTTTACCATTGAAAAACGTCCAGAAATGATTGAAGCTACTGACTGAATGAAAGTAGCTGGCATCTCACTCTCTTTGAATCTTCTTTATCATGCTAAGAGGAGCAGGAAAAAGCAAAAAAATTTCAGACTTGCACCTTGCAATGCGGAGAAATTACTGTTTGTGCATTTACAATATTCATTGATTTTTGCCATTGAAAAACATCATGTTATTCATATGCCAGAAATGTTTGAAGCTACTGACTGAATGAAAGGAGCTGGCATCTCACTCTCTTTGAATCTTCTTTATCATGCTAAGAGGAGCAGGAAAAAGCAAAAAATTTCAGAATTGCACCTTGCAATGCGGAGAAATTACTGTTTGTGCATTTACAATATTCATTGATTTTTGCCATTGAAAAACATCCAGAAATGATTGAAGCTACTGACTGAATGAAAGGAGCTGGCATCTCACTCTCTTTGAATCTTCTTTATCATGCTAAGAGGAGCAGGAAAAAGCAAAAAATTTCAGAATTGCACCTTGCAATGCGGAGAAATTACTGTTTGTGCATTTACAATATTCATTGATTTTTGCCATTGAAAAACATCATGTTATTCATATACCAGAAATGTTTGAAGCTACTGACTGAATGAAAGGAGCTGACATCTCACTCTCTTTGAATCTTCTTTATCATGCTAAGAGGAGCAGGAAAAAGCAAAAAATTTCAGAATTGCACCTTGCAATGCGGAGAAATTACTGTTTGTGCATTTACAATATTCATTGATTTTTGCCATTGAAAAACATCCAGAAATGATTGAAGCTACTGACTGAATGAAAGGAGCTGGCATCTCACTCTTTTTGAATCTTCTTTATCATGCTAAGAGGAGCAGGAAAAAGCAAAAAATTTCAGAATTGCACCTTGCAATGCGGAGAAATTACTGTTTGTGCATTTACAATATTCGTTGATTTTTGCCATTGAAAAACATCATGTTATTCATATACCAGAAATGTTTGAAGCTACTGACTGAATGAAAGGAGCTGGCATCTCACTCTCTTTGAATCTTCTTTATCATGCTAAGAGGAGCAGGAAAAAGCAAAAAATTTCAGAATTGCACCTTGCAATGCGGAGAAATTACTGTTTGTGCATTTACAATATTCATTGATTTTTGCCATTGAAAAACATCCAGAAATGATTGAAGCTACTGACTGAATGAAAGGAGCTGGCATCTCACTCTCTTTGAATCTTCTTTATCATGCTAAGAGGAGCAGGAAAAAGCAAAAAATTTCAGAATTGCACCTTGCAATGCGGAGAAATTACTGTTTGTGCATTTACAATATTCATTGATTTTTGCCATTGAAAAACATCATGTTATTCATATACCAGAAATGTTTGAAGCTACTGACTGAATGAAAGGAGCTGACATCTCACTCTCTTTGAATCTTCTTTATCATGCTAAGAGGAGCAGGAAAAAGCAAAAAATTTCAGAATTGCACCTTGCAATGCGGAGAAATTACTGTTTGTGCATTTACAATATTCATTGATTTTTGCCATTGAAAAACATCCAGAAATGATTGAAGCTACTGACTGAATGAAAGGAGCTGGCATCTCACTCTCTTTGAATCTTCTTTATCATGCTAAGAGGAGCAGGAAAAAGCAAAAAATTTCAGAATTGCACCTTGCAATGCGGAGAAATTACTGTTTGTGCATTTACAATATTCAATGATTTTTGCCATTGAAAAACATCATGTTATTCATATACCAGAAATGTTTGAAGCTACTGACTGAATGAAAGGAGCTGGCATCTCACTCTCTTTGAATCTTCTTTATCATGCTAAGAGGAGCAGGAAAAAGCAAAAAATTTCAGAATTGCACCTTGCAATGTGGAGAAATTACTGTTTGTGCATTTACAATATTCATTGATTTTTACCATTGAAAAACGTCCAGAAATGATTGAAGCTACTGACTGAATGAAAGTAACTGGCATCTCACTCTCTTTGAATCTTCTTTATCATGCTAAGAGGAGCAGGAAAAAGCAAAAAATTTCAGACTTGCACCTTGCAATGCGGAGAAATTACTGTTTGTGCATTTACAATATTCATTGAGTTTTGCCATTGAAAAACATCATGTTATTCATATACCAGAAATGATTGAAGCTACTGACTGAATGAAAGGAGCTGGCATCTCACTCTCTTTGAATCTTCTTTATCATGCTAAGAGGAGCAGGAAAAAGCAAAAAATTTCAGAATTGCACCTTGCAATGCGGAGAAATTACTGTTTGTGCATTTACAATATTCATTGATTTTTGCCATTGAAAAACATCCAGAAATGATTGAAGCTACTGACTGAATGAAAGGAGCTGGCATCTCACTCTTTTTGAATCTTCTTTATCATGCTAAGAGGAGCAGGAAAAAGCAAAAAATTTCAGAATTGCACCTTGCAATGCGGAGAAATTACTGTTTGTGCATTTACAATATTCGTTGATTTTTGCCATTGAAAAACATCATGTTATTCATATACCAGAAATGTTTGAAGCTACTGACTGAATGAAAGGAGCTGGCATCTCACTCTCTTTGAATCTTCTTTATCATGCTAAGAGGAGCAGGAAAAAGCAAAAAATTTCAGAATTGCACCTTGCAATGCGGAGAAATTACTGTTTGTGCATTTACAATATTCATTGATTTTTGCCATTGAAAAACATCATGTTATTCATATACCAGAAATGTTTGAAGCTACTGACTGAATGAAAGGAGCTGGCATCTCACTCTCTTTGAATCTTCTTTATCATGCTAAGAGGAGCAGGAAAAAGCAAAAAATTTCAGAATTGCACCTTGCAATGCGGAGAAATTACTGTTTGTGCATTTACAATATTCATTGATTTTTGCCATTGAAAAACGTCCAGAAATGATTGAAGCTACTGACTGAATGAAAGGAGCTGGCATGTCACTCTCTTTGAATCTTCTTTATCATGCTAAGAGGAGCAGGAAAAATCAAAAAATTTCAGAATTGCACCTTGCAATGCGGAGAAATTACTGTTTGTGCATTTACAATATTCATTGATTTTTGCCATTGAAAAACATGTTATTCATATACCAGAAATGTTTGAAGCTACTGACTGAATGAAAGGAGCTGGCACCTCACTCTCTTTGAATCTTCTTTATCATGCTAAGAGGAGTGGGAAAAAGCAAAAAATTTCAGAATTGCACCTTGCAATGCGGAGAAATTACTGTTTGTGCATTTACAATATTCATTGATTTTTGCCATTGAAAAACGTCCAGAAATGATTGAAGGTACTGACTGAATGAAAGGAGCTGGCATCTCACTCTCTTTGAATCTTCTTTATCATGCTAAGAGGAGCAGGAAAAAGCAAAAAATTTCAGAATTGCACCTTGCAATGCGGAGAAATTACTGTTTGTGCATTTACAATATTCATTGATTTTTGCCACTGAAAAACGTCCAGAAATGATTGAAGCTACTGACTGAATGAAAGTAGCTGGCATCTCACTCTCTTTGAATCTTCTTTATCATGCTAAGAGGAGCAGGAAAAAGCAAAAAAATTTCAGACTTGCACCTTGCAATGCGGAGAAATTACTGTTTGTGCATTTACAATATTCATTGATTTTTGCCATTGAAAAACATCATGTTATTCATATACCAGAAATGTTTGAAGCTACTGACTGAATGAAAGGAGCTGGCATCTCACTCTCTTTGAATCTTCTTTATCATGCTAAGAGGAGCAGGAAAAAGCAAAAAATTTCAGAATTGCACCTTGCAATGCGGAGAAATTACTGTTTGTGCATTTACAATATTCATTGATTTTTGCCATTGAAAAACATCCAGAAATGATTGAAGCTACTGAGTGAATGAAAGGAGCTGGCATCTCACTCTCTTTGAATCTTCTTTATCATGCTAAGAGGAGCAGGAAAAAGCAAAAAATTTCAGAATTGCACCTTGCAATGCGGAGAAATTACTGTTTGTGCATTTACAATATTCATTGATTTTTGCCATTGAAAAACATCATGTTATTCATATACCAGAAATGTTTGAAGCTACTGACTGAATGAAAGGAGCTGACATCTCACTCTCTTTGAATCTTCTTTATCATGCTAAGAGGAGCAGGAAAAAGCAAAAAATTTCAGAATTGCACCTTGCAATGCGGAGAAATTACTGTTTGTGCATTTACAATATTCATTGATTTTTGCCATTGAAAAACATCCAGAAATGATTGAAGCTACTGACTGAATGAAAGGAGCTGGCATCTCACTCTTTTTGAATCTTCTTTATCATGCTAAGAGGAGCAGGAAAAAGCAAAAAAATTTCAGAATTGCACCTTGCAATGCGGAGAAATTACTGTTTGTGCATTTACAATATTCATTGATTTTTGCCATTGAAAAACGTCCAGAAATGATTGAAGCTACTGACTGAATGAAAGTAACTGGCATCTCACTCTCTTTGAATCTTCTTTATCATGCTAAGAGGAGCAGGAAAAAGCAAAAAATGTCAGACTTGCACCTTGCAATGCGGAGAAATTACTGTTTGTGCATTTACAATATTCATTGATTTTTGCCATTGAAAAACATCATGTTATTCATATACCAGAAATGTTTGAAGCTACTGACTGAATGAAAGGAGCTGGCATCTCACTCTCTTTGAATCTTCTTTATCATGCTAAGAGGAGCAGGAAAAAGCAAAAAATTTCAGAATTGCACCTTGCAATGCGGAGAAATTACTGTTTGTGCATTTACAATATTCATTGATTTTTGCCATTGAAAAACGTCCAGAAATGATTGAAGCTACTGACTGAATGAAAGGAGCTGGCATCTCACTCTCTTTGAATCTTCTTTATCATGCTAAGAGGAGCAGGAAAAAGCAAAAAATTTCAGAATTGCACCTTGCAATGCGGAGAAATTACTGTTTGTGCATTTACAATATTCATTGATTTTTGCCATTGAAAAACGTCCAGAAATGATTGAAGCTACTGACTGAATGAAAGGAGCTGGCATGTCACTCTCTTTGAATCTTCTTTATCATGCTAAGAGGAGCAGGAAAAATCAAAAAATTTCAGAATTGCACCTTGCAATGCGGAGAAATTACTGTTTGTGCATTTACAATATTCATTGATTTTTGCCATTGAAAAACATGTTATTCATATACCAGAAATGTTTGAAGCTACTGACTGAATGAAAGGAGCTGGCACCTCACTCTCTTTGAATCTTCTTTATCATGCTAAGAGGAGCGGGAAAAAGCAAAAAATTTCAGAATTGCACCTTGCAATGCGGAGAAATTACTGTTTGTGCATTTACAATATTCATTGATTTTTGCCATTGAAAAACGTCCAGAAATGATTGAAGGTACTGACTGAATGAAAGGAGCTGGCATCTCACTCTCTTTGAATCTTCTTTATCATGCTAACAGGAGCAGGAAAAATCAAAAAATTTCAGAATTGCACCTTGCAATGCGGAGAAATTACTGTTTGTGCATTTACAATATTCATTGATTTTTGCCACTGAAAAACGTCCAGAAATGATTGAAGCTACTGACTGAATGAAAGGAGCTGGCATCTCACTCTCTTTGAATCTTCTTTATCATGCTAAGAGGAGCAGGAAAAAGCAAAAAATTTCAGAATTGCACCTTGCAATGCGGAGAAATTACAGTTTGTGCATTTACAATATTCATTGATTTTTGCCATTGAAAAACATCCAGAAATGATTGAAGCTACTGACTGAATGAAAGGAGCTGGCATCTCACTCTCTTTGAATCTGCTTTATCATGCTAAGAGGAGCAGGAAAAAGCAAAAAATTTCAGAATTGCACCTTGCAATGCGGAGAAATTACTGTTTGTGCATTTACAATATTCATTGATTTTTGCCATTGAAAAACATCATGTTATTCATATACCAGAAATGTTTGAAGCTACTGACTGAATGAAAGGAGCTGGCATCTCACTCTCTTTGAATCTTCTTTATCATGCTAAGAGGAGCAGGAAAAAGCAAAAAATTTCAGAATTGCACCTTGCAATGTGGAGAAATTACTGTTTGTGCATTTACAATATTCATTGATTTTTACCATTGAAAAACGTCCAGAAATGATTGAAGCTACTGACTGAATGAAAGTAGCTGGCATCTCACTCTCTTTGAATCTTCTTTATCATGCTAAGAGGAGCAGGAAAAAGCAAAAAATTTCAGACTTGCACCTTGCAATGCGGAGAAATTACTGTTTGTGCATTTACAATATTCATTGATTTTTGCCATTGAAAAACATCATGTTATTCATATACCAGAAATGTTTGAAGCTACTGACTGAATGAAAGGAGCTGGCATCTCACTCTCTTTGAATCTTCTTTATCATGCTAAGAGGAGCAGGAAAAAGCAAAAAATTTCAGAATTGCACCTTGCAATGCGGAGAAATTACTGTTTGTGCATTTACAATATTCATTGATTTTTGCCATTGAAAAACATCATGTTATTCATATACCAGAAATGTTTGAAGCTACTGACTGAATGAAAGGAGCTGGCATCTCACTCTCTTTGAATCTTCTTTATCATGCTAAGAGGAGCAGGAAAAAGCAAAAAATTTCAGAATTGCACCTTGCAATGCGGAGAAATTACTGTTTGTGCTTTTACAATATTCATTGATTTTTGCCATTGAAAAACGTCCAGAAATGATTGAAGCTACTGACTGAATGAAAGGAGCTGGCATCTCACTCTCTTTGAATCTTCTTTATCATGCTAAGAGGAGCAGGAAAAATCAAAAAATTTCAGAATTGCACCTTGCAATGCGGAGAAATTACTGTTTGTGCATTTACAATATTCATTGATTTTTGCCATTGAAAAACATGTTATTCATATACCAGAAATGTTTGAAGCTACTGACTGAATGAAAGGAGCTGGCACCTCACTCTCTTTGAATCTTCTTTATCATGCTAAGAGGAGCGGGAAAAAGCAAAAAATTTCAGAATTGCACCTTGCAATGCGGAGAAATTACTGTTTGTGCATTTACAATATTCATTGATTTTTGCCATTGAAAAACGTCCAGAAATGATTGAAGCTACTGACTGAATGAAAGGAGCTGGCATCTCACTCTCTTTGAATCTTCTTTATCATGCTAAGAGGAGCAGGAAAAAGCAAAAAATTTCAGAATTGCACCTTGCAATGCGGAGAAATTACTGTTTGTGCATTTACAATATTCATTGATTTTTGCCATTGAAAAACGTCCAGAAATGATTGAAGCTACTAACTGAATGAAAGGAGCTGGCATCTCACTCTCTTTGAATCTTCTTTATCATGCTAAGAGGAGCAGGAAAAAGCAAAAAATTTCAGAATTGCACCTTGCAATGCGGAGAAATTACAGTTTGTGCATTTACAATATTCATTGATTTTTGCCATTGAAAAACATCCAGAAATGATTGAAGCTACTGACTGAATGAAAGGAGCTGGCATCTCACTCTCTTTGAATCTTCTTTATCATGCTAAGAGGAGCAGGAAAAAGCAAAAAATTTCAGAATTGCACCTTGCAATGCGGAGAAATTACTGTTTGTGCATTTACAATATTCATTGATTTTTGCCATTGAAAAACATCATGTTATTCATATACCAGAAATGTTTGAAGCTACTGACTGAATGAAAGGAGCTGGCATCTCACTCTCTTTGAATCTTCTTTATCATGCTAAGAGGAGCAGGAAAAAGCAAAAAATTTCAGAATTGCACCTTGCAATGTGGAGAAATTACTGTTTGTGCATTTACAATATTCATTGATTTTTACCATTGAAAAACGTCCAGAAATGATTGAAGCTACTGACTGAATGAAAGTAGCTGGCATCTCACTCTCTTTGAATCTTCTTTATCATGCTAAGAGGAGCAGGAAAAAGCAAAAAATTTCAGACTTGCACCTTGCAATGCGGAGAAATTACTGTTTGTGCATTTACAATATTCATTGATTTTTGCCATTGAAAAACGTCCAGAAATGATTGAAGGTACTGACTGAATGAAAGGAGCTGGCATCTCACTCTCTTTGAATCTTCTTTATCATGCTAAGAGGAGCAGGAAAAAGCAAAAAATTTCAGAATTGCACCTTGCAATGCGGAGAAATTACTGTTTGTGCATTTACAATATTCATTGATTTTTGCCACTGAAAAACGTCCAGAAATGATTGAAGCTACTGACTGAATGAAAGGAGCTGGCATCTCACTCTCTTTGAATCTTCTTTATCATGCTAAGAGGAGCAGGAAAAAGCAAAAAATTTCAGAATTGCACCTTGCAATGCGGAGAAATTACAGTTTGTGCATTTACAATATTCATTGATTTTTGCCATTGAAAAACATCCAGAAATGATTGAAGCTACTGACTGAATGAAAGGAGCTGGCATCTCACTCTCTTTGAATCTTCTTTATCATGCTAAGAGGAGCAGGAAAAAGCAAAAAATTTCAGAATTGCACCTTGCAATGCGGAGAAATTACTGTTTGTGCATTTACAATATTCATTGATTTTTGCCATTGAAAAACATCATGTTATTCATATACCAGAAATGTTTGAAGCTACTGACTGAATGAAAGGAGCTGGCATCTCACTCTCTTTGAATCTTCTTTATCATGCTAAGAGGAGCAGGAAAAAGCAAAAAATTTCAGAATTGCACCTTGCAATGTGGAGAAATTACTGTTTGTGCATTTACAATATTCATTGATTTTTACCATTGAAAAACGTCCAGAAATGATTGAAGCTACTGACTGAATGAAAGTAGCTGGCATCTCACTCTCTTTGAATCTTCTTTATCATGCTAAGAGGAGCAGGAAAAAGCAAAAAATTTCAGACTTGCACCTTGCAATGCGGAGAAATTACTGTTTGTGCATTTACAATATTCATTGATTTTTGCCATTGAAAAACATCATGTTATTCATATACCAGAAATGTTTGAAGCTACTGACTGAATGAAAGGAGCTGGCATCTCACTCTCTTTGAATCTTCTTTATCATGCTAAGAGGAGCAGGAAAAAGCAAAAAATTTCAGAATTGCACCTTGCAATGCGGAGAAATTACTGTTTGTGCATTTACAATATTCATTGATTTTTGCCATTGAAAAACATCATGTTTTTCATATACCAGAAATGTTTGAAGCTACTGACTGAATGAAAGGAGCTGGCATCTCACTCTCTTTGAATCTTCTTTATCATGCTAAGAGGAGCAGGAAAAAGCAAAAAATTTCAGAATTGCACCTTGCAATGCGGAGAAATTACTGTTTGTGCATTTACAATATTCATTGATTTTTGCCATTGAAAAACGTCCAGAAATGATTGCAGCTACTGACTGAATGAAAGGAGCTGGCATCTCACTCTCTTTGAATCTTCTTTATCATGCTAAGAGGAGCAGGAAAAATCAAAAAATTTCAGAATTGCACCTTGCAATGCGGAGAAATTACTGTTTGTGCATTTACAATATTCATTGATTTTTGCCATTGAAAAACATGTTATTCATATACCAGAAATGTTTGAAGCTACTGACTGAATGAAAGGAGCTGGCACCTCACTCTCTTTGAATCTTCTTTATCATGCTAAGAGGAGCGGGAAAAAGCAAAAAATTTCAGAATTGCACCTTGCAATGCGGAGAAATTACTGTTTGTGCATTTACAATATTCATTGATTTTTGCCATTGAAAAACGTCCAGAAATGATTGAAGGTACTGACTAAATGAAAGGAGCTGGCATCTCACTCTCTTTGAATCTTCTTTATCATGCTAAGAGGAGCAGGAAAAAGCAAAAAATTTCAGAATTGCACCTTGCAATGCGGAGAAATTACTGTTTGTGCATTTACAATATTCATTGATTTTTGCCATTGAAAAACGTCCAGAAATGATTGAAGCTACTGACTGAATGAAAGGAGCTGGCATCTCACTCTCTTTGAATCTTCTTTATCATGCTAAGAGGAGCAGGAAAAAGCAAAAAATTTCAGAATTGCACCTTGCAATACGGAGAAATTACAGTTTGTGCATTTACAATATTCATTGATTTTTGCCATTGAAAAACATCCAGAAATGATTGAAGCTACTGACTGAATGAAAGGAGCTGGCATCTCACTCTCTTTGAATCTTCTTTATCATGCTAAGAGGAGCAGGAAAAAGCAAAAAATTTCAGACTTGCACCTTGCAATGCGGAGAAATTACTGTTTGTGCATTTACAATATTCATTGATTTTTGCCATTGAAAAACATCATGTTATTCATATACCAGAAATGTTTGAAGCTACTGACTGAATGAAAGGAGCTGGCATCTCACTCTCTTTGAATCTTCTTTATCACGCTAAGAGGAGCAGGAAAAAGCAAAAAATTTCAGAATTGCACCTTGCAATGCGGAGAAATTACTGTTTGTGCATTTACAATATTCATTGATTTTTGCCATTGAAAAACGTCCAGAAATGATTGAAGCTACTGACTGAATGAAAGGAGCTGGCATCTCACTCTCTTTGAATCTTGTTTATCATGCTAAGAGGAGCAGGAAAAAGCAAAAAATTTCAGAATTGCACCTTGCAATGCGGAGAAATTACTGTTTGTGCATTTACAATATTCATTGATTTTTGCCATTGAAAAACGTCCAGAAATGATTGAAGCTACTGACTGAATGAAAGGAGCTGGCATCTCACTCTCTTTGAATCTTCTTTATCATGCTAAGAGGAGCAGGAAAAAGCAAAAAATTTCAGAATTGCACCTTGCAATGCGGAGAAATTACTGTTTGTGCATTTACAATATTCATTGATTTTTACCATTGAAAAACATCATGTTATTCATATACCAGAAATGATTGAAGCTACTGACTGAATGAAAGGAGCTGGCATCTCACTCTCTTTGAATCTTCTTTATCATGCTAAGAGGAGCAGGAAAAAGTAAAAAATTTCAGAATTGCACCTTGCAATGCGGAGAAATTACTGTTTGTGCATTTATAATATTCAATGATTTTTGCCATTGAAAAACGTCCAGAAATGATTGAAGCTACTGACTGAACGAAAGGAGCTGGCATCTCACTCTCTTTGAATCTTCTTTATCATGCTAAGAGGAGCAGGAAAAAGCAAAAAATTTCAGAATTGCACCTTGCAATGCGGAGAAATTACTGTTTGTGCATTTACAATATTCATTGATTTTTGCCATTGAAAAACGTCCAGAAATGATTGAAGCTACTGACTGAATGAAAGGAGCTGGCATCTCACTCTCTTTGAATCTTCTTTATCATGCTAAGAGGAGCAGGAAAAAGCAAAAAATTTCAGAATTGCACCTTGCAATGCGGAGAAATTACTGTTTGTGCATTTACAATATTCATTGATTTTTGCCATTGAAAAACATCATGTTATTCATATACCAGAAATGTTTGAAGCTACTGACTGAATGAAAGGAGCTGACATCTCACTCTCTTTGAATCTTCTTTATCATGCTAAGAGGAGCAGGAAAAAGCAAAAAATTTCAGAATTGCACCTTGCAATGCGGAGAAATTACTGTTTGTGCATTTACAATATTCATTGATTTTTGCCATTGAAAAACGTCCAGAAATGATTGAAGCTACTGACTGAATGAAAGGAGCTGGCATCTCACTCTCTTTGAATCTTCTTTATCATGCTAAGAGGAGCAGGAAAAAGCAAAAAATTTCAGAATTGCACCTTGCAATGCGGAGAAATTACTGTTTGTGCATTTACAATATTCATTGATTTTTGCCATTGAAAAACGTCCAGAAATGATTGAAGCTACTGACTGAATGAAAGGAGCTGGCATCTCACTCTCTTTGAATCTTCTTTATCATGCTAAGAGGAGCAGGAAAAAGCAAAAAATTTCAGAATTGCACCTTGCAATGCGGAGAAATTACTGTTTGTGCATTTACAATATTCATTGATTTTTGCCATTGAAAAACATCATGTTATTCATATACCAGAAATGTTTGAAGCTACTGACTGAATGAAAGGAGCTGGCATCTCACTCTCTTTGAATCTTCTTTATCATGCTAAGAGGAGCAGGAAAAAGCAAAAAATTTCAGAATTGCACCTTGCAATGTGGAGAAATTACTGTTTGTGCATTTACAATATTCATTGATTTTTGCCATTGAAAAACATCATGTTATTCATATACCAGAAATGTTTGAAGCTACTGACTGAATGAAAGGAGCTGGCATCTCACTCTCTTTGAATCTTCTTTATCATGCTAAGAGGAGCAGGAAAAAGCAAAAAATTTCAGAATTGCACCTTGCAATGTGGAGAAATTACTGTTTGTGCATTTACAATATTCATTGATTTTTACCATTGAAAAACGTCCAGAAATGATTGAAGCTACTGACTGAATGAAAGTAGCTGGCATCTCACTCTCTTTGAATCTTCTTTATCATGCTAAGAGGAGCAGGAAAAAGCAAAAAATTTCAGACTTGCACCTTGCAATGCGGAGAAATTACTGTTTGTGCATTTACAATATTCATTGATTTTTGCCATTGAAAAACATCATGTTATTCATATACCAGAAATGTTTGAAGCTACTGACTGAATCAAAGGAGCTGGCATCTCACTCTCTTTGAATCTTCTTTATCATGCTAAGAGGAGCAGGAAAAAGCAAAAAATTTCAGAATTGCACCTTGCAATGCGGAGAAATTACTGTTTGTGCATTTACAATATTCATTGATTTTTGCCATTGAAAAACGTCCAGAAATGATTGAAGCTACTGACTGAATGAAAGGAGCTGGCATCTCACTCTCTTTGAATCTTCTTTATCATGCTAAGAGGAGCAGGAAAAAGCAAAAAATTTCAGAATTGCACCTTGCAATGCGGAGAAATTACTGTTTGTGCATTTACAATATTCATTGATTTTTGCCATTGAAAAACGTCCAGAAATGATTGAAGCTACTGATTGAATGAAAGGAGCTGGCATCTCACTCTCTTTGAATCTTCTTTATCATGCTAAGAGGAGCAGGAAAAAGCAAAAAATTTCAGAATTGCACCTTGCAATGCGGAGAAATTACTGTTTGTGCATTTACAATATTCATTGGTTTTTGCCATTGAAAAACATGTTATTCATATACCAGAAATGTTTGAAGCTACTGACTGAATGAAAGGAGCTGGCACCTCACTCTCTTTGAATCTTCTTTATCATGCTAAGAGGAGCAGGAAAAAGCAAAAAATTTCAGAATTGCACCTTGCAATGCGGAGAAATTACTGTTTGTGCATTTACAATATTCATTGATTTTTGCCATTGAAAAACATCATGTTATTCATATACCAGAAATGTTTGAAGCTACTGACTGAATGAAAGGAGTTGGCATCTCACTCTCTTTGAATCTTCTTTATCATGCTAAGAGGAGCAGGAAAAAGCAAAAAATTTCAGAATTGCACCTTGCAATGCGGAGAAATTACTGTTTGTGCATTTACAATATTCATTGATTTTTGCCATTGAAAAACATCATGTTATTCATATACCAGAAATGTTTGAAGCTACTGACTGAATGAAAGGAGCTGACATCTCACTCTCTTTGAATCTTCTTTATCATGCTAAGAGGAGCAGGAAAAAGCAAAAAATTTCAGAATTGCACCTTGCAATGCGGAGAAATTACTGTTTGTGCATTTACAATATTCATTGATTTTTGCCATTGAAAAACGTCCAGAAATGATTGAAGCTACTGACTGAATGAAAGGAGCTGGCATCTCACTCTCTTTGAATCTTCTTTATCATGCTAAGAGGAGCAGGAAAAAGCAAAAAATTTCAGAATTGCACCTTGCAATGCGGAGAAATTACTGTTTGTGCATTTACAATATTCATTGATTTTTGCCATTGAAAAACATCATGTTATTCATATACCAGAAATGTTTGAAGCTACTGACTGAATGAAAGGAGCTGGCATCTCACTCTCTTTGAATCTTCTTTATCATGCTAAGAGGAGCAGGAAAAAGCAAAAAATTTCAGAATTGCACCTTGCAATGTGGAGAAATTACTGTTTGTGCATTTACAATATTCATTGATTTTTGCCATTGAAAAACATCATGTTATTCATATACCAGAAATGTTTGAAGCTACTGACTGAATGAAAGGAGCTGGCATCTCACTCTCTTTGAATCTTCTTTATCATGCTAAGAGGAGCAGGAAAAAGCAAAAAATTTCAGAATTGCACCTTGCAATGTGGAGAAATTACTGTTTGTGCATTTACAATATTCATTGATTTTTACCATTGAAAAACGTCCAGAAATGATTGAAGCTACTGACTGAATGAAAGTAGCTGGCATCTCACTCTCTTTGAATCTTCTTTATCATGCTAAGAGGAGCAGGAAAAAGCAAAAATTTTCAGACTTGCACCTTGCAATGCGGAGAAATTACTGTTTGTGCATTTACAATATTCATTGATTTTTGCCATTGAAAAACATCATGTTATTCATATACCAGAAATGTTTGAAGCTACTGACTGAATGAAAGGAGCTGGCATCTCACTCTCTTTGAATCTTCTTTATCATGCTAAGAGGAGCAGGAAAAAGCAAAAAATTTCAGAATTGCACCTTGCAATGTGGAGAAATTACTGTTTGTGCATTTACAATATTCATTGATTTTTACCATTGAAAAACGTCCAGAAATGATTGAAGCTACTGACTGAATGAAAGTAGCTGGCATCTCACTCTCTTTGAATCTTCTTTATCATGCTAAGAGGAGCAGGAAAAAGCAAAAAATTTCAGACTTGCACCTTGCAATGCGGAGAAATTACTGTTTGTGCATTTACAATATTCATTGATTTTTGCCATTGAAAAACATCATGTTATTCATATACCAGAAATGTTTGAAGCTACTGACTGAATCAAAGGAGCTGGCATCTCACTCTCTTTGAATCTTCTTTATCATGCTAAGAGGAGCAGGAAAAAGCAAAAAATTTCAGAATTGCACCTTGCAATGCGGAGAAATTACTGTTTGTGCATTTACAATATTCATTGATTTTTGCCATTGAAAAACGTCCAGAAATGATTGAAGCTACTGACTGAATGAAAGGAGCTGGCATCTCACTCTCTTTGAATCTTCTTTATCATGCTAAGAGGAGCAGGAAAAAGCAAAAAATTTCAGAATTGCACCTTGCAATGCGGAGAAATTACTGTTTGTGCATTTACAATATTCATTGATTTTTGCCATTGAAAAACGTCCAGAAATGATTGAAGCTACTGATTGAATGAAAGGAGCTGGCATCTCACTCTCTTTGAATCTTCTTTATCATGCTAAGAGGAGCAGGAAAAAGCAAAAAATTTCAGAATTGCACCTTGCAATGCGGAGAAATTACTGTTTGTGCATTTACAATATTCATTGATTTTTGCCATTGAAAAACGTCCAGAAATGATTGAAGCTACTGACTGAATGAAAGGAGCTGGCATCTCACTCTCTTTGAATCTTCTTTATCATGCTAAGAGGAGCAGGAAAAAGCAAAAAATTTCAGAATTGCACCTTGCAATGCGGAGAAATTACTGTTTGTGCATTTACAATATTCATTGATTTTTGCCATTGAAAAACATCATGTTATTCATATACCAGAAATGTTTGAAGCTACTGACTGAATGAAAGGAGCTGGCATCTCACTCTCTTTGAATCTTCTTTATCATGCTAAGAGGAGCAGGAAAAAGCAAAAAATTTCAGAATTGCACCTTGCAATGTGGAGAAATTACTGTTTGTGCATTTACAATATTCATTGATTTTTGCCATTGAAAAACATCATGTTATTCATATACCAGAAATGTTTGAAGCTACTGACTGAATGAAAGGAGCTGGCATCTCACTCTCTTTGAATCTTCTTTATCATGCTAAGAGGAGCAGGAAAAAGCAAAAAATTTCAGAATTGCACCTTGCAATGTGGAGAAATTACTGTTTGTGCATTTACAATATTCATTGATTTTTACCATTGAAAAACGTCCAGAAATGATTGAAGCTACTGACTGAATGAAAGTAGCTGGCATCTCACTCTCTTTGAATCTTCTTTATCATGCTAAGAGGAGCAGGAAAAAGCAAAAAATTTCAGACTTGCACCTTGCAATGCGGAGAAATTACTCTTTGTGCATTTACAATATTCATTGATTTTTGCCATTGAAAAACATCATGTTATTCATATACCAGAAATGTTTGAAGCTACTGACTGAATGAAAGGAGCTGGCATCTCACTCTCTTTGAATCTTCTTTATCATGCTAAGAGGAGCAGGAAAAAGCAAAAAATTTCAGAATTGCACCTTGCAATGTGGAGAAATTACTGTTTGTGCATTTACAATATTCATTGATTTTTACCATTGAAAAACGTCCAGAAATGATTGAAGCTACTGACTGAATGAAAGTAGCTGGCATCTCACTCTCTTTGAATCTTCTTTATCATGCTAAGAGGAGCAGGAAAAAGCAAAAAATTTCAGACTTGCACCTTGCAATGCGGAGAAATTACTGTTTGTGCATTTACAATATTCATTGATTTTTGCCATTGAAAAACATCATGTTATTCATATACCAGAAATGTTTGAAGCTACTGACTGAATGAAAGGAGCTGGCATCTCACTCTCTTTGAATCTTGTTTATCATGCTAAGAGGAGCAGGAAAAAGCAAAAAATTTCAGAATTGCACCTTGCAATGCGGAGAAATTACTGTTTGTGCATTTACAATATTCATTGATTTTTGCCATTGAAAAACGTCCAGAAATGATTGAAGCTACTGACTGAATGAAAGGAGCTGGCATCTCACTCTCTTTGAATCTTCTTTATCATGCTAAGAGGAGCAGGAAAAAGCAAAAAATTTCAGAATTGCACCTTGCAATGCGGAGAAATTACTGTTTGTGCATTTACAATATTCATTGATTTTTGCCATTGAAAAACGTCCAGAAATGATTGAAGCTACTGATTGAATGAAAGGAGCTGGCATCTCACTCTCTTTGAATCTTCTTTATCATGCTAAGAGGAGCAGGAAAAAGCAAAAAATTTCAGAATTGCACCTTGCAATGCGGAGAAATTACTGTTTGTGCATTTACAATATTCATTGATTTTTGCCATTGAAAAACATGTTATTCATATACCAGAAATGTTTGAAGCTACTGACTGAATGAAAGGAGCTGGCACCTCACTCTCTTTGAATCTTCTTTATCATGCTAAGAGGAGCAGGAAAAAGCAAAAAATTTCAGAATTGCACCTTGCAATGCGGAGAAATTACTGTTTGTGCATTTACAATATTCATTGATTTTTGCCATTGAAAAACATCATGTTATTCATATACCAGAAATGTTTGAAGCTACTGACTGAATGAAAGGAGCTGGCATCTCACTCTCTTTGAATCTTCTTTATCATGCTAAGAGGAGCAGGAAAAAGCAAAAAATTTCAGAATTGCACCTTGCAATGCGGAGAAATTACAGTTTGTGCATTTACAATATTCATTGACTTTTGCCATTGAAAAACATCCAGAAATGATTGAAGCTACTGACTGAATGAAAGGAGCTGGCATCTCACTCTCTTTGAATCTTCTTTATCATGCTAAGAGGAGCAGGAAAAAGCAAAAAATTTCAGAATTGCACCTTGCAATGCGGAGAAATTACTGTTTGTGCATTTACAATATTCATTGATTTTTGCCATTGAAAAACATCATGTTATTCATATACCAGAAATGTTTGAAGCTACTGACTGAATGAAAGGAGCTGGCATCTCACTCTCTTTGAATCTTCTTTATCATGCTAAGAGGAGCAGGAAAACGCAAAAAATTTCAGAATTGCACCTTGCAATGTGGAGAAATTACTGTTTGTGCATTTACAATATTCATTGATTTTTACCATTGAAAAACGTCTAGAAATGATTGAAGCTACTGACTGAATGAAAGTAGCTGGCATCTCACTCTCTTTGAATCTTCTTTATCATGCTAAGAGGAGCAGGAAAAAGCAAAAAATTTCAGACTTGCACCTTGCAATGCGGAGAAATTACTGTTTGTGCATTTACAATATTCATTGATTTTTGCCATTGAAAAACATCATGTTATTCATATACCAGAAATGTTTGAAGCTACTGACTGAATGAAAGGAGCTGGCATCTCACTCTCTTTGAATCTTCTTTATCATGCTAAGAGGAGCAGGAAAAAGCAAAAAATTTCAGAATTGCACCTTGCAATGCGGAGAAATTACTGTTTGTGCATTTACAATATTCATTGATTTTTGCCATTGAAAAACATCATGTTATTCATATACCAGAAATGTTTGAAGCTACTGACTGAATGAAAGGAGCTGGCATCTCACTCTCTTTGAATCTTCTTTATCATGCTAAGAGGAGCAGGAAAAAGCAAAAAATTTCAGAATTGCACCTTGCAATGTGGAGAAATTACTGTTTGTGCATTTACAATATTCATTGATTTTTACCATTGAAAAACGTCCAGAAATGATTGAAGCTACTGACTGAATGAAAGTAGCTGGCATCTCACTCTCTTTGAATCTTCTTTATCATGCTAAGAGGAGCAGGAAAAAGCAAAAAAATTTCAGACTTGCACCTTGCAATGCGGAGAAATTACTGTTTGTGCATTTACAATATTCATTGATTTTTGCCATTGAAAAACATCATGTTATTCATATACCAGAAATGTTTGAAGCTACTGACTGAATGAAAGGAGCTGACATCTCACTCTCTTTGAATCTTCTTTATCATGCTAAGAGGAGCAGGAAAAAGCAAAAAATTTCAGAATTGCACCTTGCAATGCGGAGAAATTACTGTTTGTGCATTTACAATATTCATTGATTTTTGCCATTGAAAAACGTCCAGAAATGATTGAAGCTACTGATTGAATGAAAGGAGCTGGCATCTCACTCTCTTTGAATCTTCTTTATCATGCTAAGAGGAGCAGGAAAAAGCAAAAAATTTCAGAATTGCACCTTGCAATGCGGAGAAATTACTGTTTGTGCATTTACAATATTCATTGATTTTTGCCATTGAAAAACATGTTATTCATATACCAGAAATGTTTGAAGCTACTGACTGAATGAAAGGAGCTGGCACCTCACTCTCTTTGAATCTTCTTTATCATGCTAAGAGGAGCAGGAAAAAGCAAAAAATTTCAGAATTGCACCTTGCAATGCGGAGAAATTACTGTTTGTGCATTTACAATATTCATTGATTTTTGCCATTGAAAAACATCATGTTATTCATATACCAGAAATGTTTGAAGCTACTGACTGAATGAAAGGAGCTGGCATCTCACTCTCTTTGAATCTTCTTTATCATGCTAAGAGGAGCAGGAAAAAGCAAAAAATTTCAGAATTGCACCTTGCAATGCGGAGAAATTACAGTTTGTGCATTTACAATATTCATTGACTTTTGCCATTGAAAAACATCCAGAAATGATTGAAGCTACTGACTGAATGAAAGGAGCTGGCATCTCACTCTCTTTGAATCTTCTTTATCATGCTAAGAGGAGCAGGAAAAAGCAAAAAATTTCAGAATTGCACCTTGCAATGCGGAGAAATTACTGTTTGTGCATTTACAATATTCATTGATTTTTGCCATTGAAAAACATCATGTTATTCATATACCAGAAATGTTTGAAGCTACTGACTGAATGAAAGGAGCTGGCATCTCACTCTCTTTGAATCTTCTTTATCATGCTAAGAGGAGCAGGAAAAAGCAAAAAATTTCAGAATTGCACCTTGCAATGTGGAGAAATTACTGTTTGTGCATTTACAATATTCATTGATTTTTACCATTGAAAAACGTCTAGAAATGATTGAAGCTACTGACTGAATGAAAGTAGCTGGCATCTCACTCTCTTTGAATCTTCTTTATCATGCTAAGAGGAGCAGGAAAAAGGAAAAAATTTCAGACTTGCACCTTGCAATGCGGAGAAATTACTGTTTGTGCATTTACAATATTCATTGATTTTTGCCATTGAAAAACATCATGTTATTCATATACCAGAAATGTTTGAAGCTACTGACTGAATGAAAGGAGCTGGCATCTCACTCTCTTTGAATCTTCTTTATCATGCTAAGAGGAGCAGGAAAAAGCAAAAAATTTCAGAATTGCACCTTGCAATGCGGAGAAATTACTGTTTGTGCATTTACAATATTCATTGATTTTTGCCATTGAAAAACATCATGTTATTCATATACCAGAAATGTTTGAAGCTACTGACTGAATGAAAGGAGCTGGCATCTCACTCTCTTTGAATCTTCTTTATCATGCTAAGAGGAGCAGGAAAAAGCAAAAAATTTCAGAATTGCACCTTGCAATGTGGAGAAATTACTGTTTGTGCATTTACAATATTCATTGATTTTTACCATTGAAAAACGTCCAGAAATGATTGAAGCTACTGACTGAATGAAAGTAGCTGGCATCTCACTCTCTTTGAATCTTCTTTATCATGCTAAGAGGAGCAGGAAAAAGCAAAAAAATTTCAGACTTGCACCTTGCAATGCGGAGAAATTACTGTTTGTGCATTTACAATATTCATTGATTTTTGCCATTGAAAAACATCATGTTATTCATATGCCAGAAATGTTTGAAGCTACTGACTGAATGAAAGGAGCTGGCATCTCACTCTCTTTGAATCTTCTTTATCATGCTAAGAGGAGCAGGAAAAAGCAAAAAATTTCAGAATTGCACCTTGCAATGCGGAGAAATTACTGTTTGTGCATTTACAATATTCATTGATTTTTGCCATTGAAAAACATCATGTTATTCATATACCAGAAATGTTTGAAGCTACTGACTGAATGAAAGGAGCTGACATCTCACTCTCTTTGAATCTTCTTTATCATGCTAAGAGGAGCAGGAAAAAGCAAAAAATTTCAGAATTGCACCTTGCAATGCGGAGAAATTACTGTTTGTGCATTTACAATATTCATTGATTTTTGCCATTGAAAAACATCCAGAAATGATTGAAGCTACTGACTGAATGAAAGGAGCTGGCATCTCACTCTTTTTGAATCTTCTTTATCATGCTAAGAGGAGCAGGAAAAAGCAAAAAATTTCAGAATTGCACCTTGCAATGCGGAGAAATTACTGTTTGTGCATTTACAATATTCGTTGATTTTTGCCATTGAAAAACATCATGTTATTCATATACCAGAAATGTTTGAAGCTACTGACTGAATGAAAGGAGCTGGCATCTCACTCTCTTTGAATCTTCTTTATCATGCTAAGAGGAGCAGGAAAAAGCAAAAAATTTCAGAATTGCACCTTGCAATGCGGAGAAATTACTGTTTGTGCATTTACAATATTCATTGATTTTTGCCATTGAAAAACATCATGTTATTCATATACCAGAAATGTTTGAAGCTACTGACTGAATGAAAGGAGCTGGCATCTCACTCTCTTTGAATCTTCTTTATCATGCTAAGAGGAGCAGGAAAAAGCAAAAAATTTCAGAATTGCACCTTGCAATGTGGAGAAATTACTGTTTGTGCATTTACAATATTCATTGATTTTTACCATTGAAAAACGTCCAGAAATGATTGAAGCTACTGACTGAATGAAAGTAACTGGCATCTCACTCTCTTTGAATCTTCTTTATCATGCTAAGAGGAGCAGGAAAAAGCAAAAAATTTCAGACTTGCACCTTGCAATGCGGAGAAATTACTGTTTGTGCATTTACAATATTCATTGAGTTTTGCCATTGAAAAACATCATGTTATTCATATACCAGAAATGTTTGAAGCTACTGACTGAATGAAAGGAGCTGGCATCTCACTCTCTTTGAATCTTCTTTATCATGCTAAGAGGAGCAGGAAAAAGCAAAAAATTTCAGAATTGCACCTTGCAATGCGGAGAATTTACTGTTTGTGCATTTACAATATTCATTGATTTTTGCCATTGAAAAACGTCCAGAAATGATTGAAGCTACTGACTGAATGAAAGGAGCTGGCACCTCACTCTCTTTGAATCTTCTTTATCATGCTAAGAGGAGCAGGAAAAAGCAAAAAATTTCAGAATTGCACCTTGCAATGCGGAGAAATTACTGTTTGTGCATTTACAATATTCATTGATTTTTGCCATTGAAAAACGTCCAGAAATGATTGAAGCTACTGACTGAATGAAAGGAGCTGGCATGTCACTCTCTTTGAATCTTCTTTATCATGCTAAGAGGAGCAGGAAAAATCAAAAAATTTCAGAATTGCACCTTGCAATGCGGAGAAATTACTGTTTGTGCATTTACAATATTCATTGATTTTTGCCATTGAAAAACATGTTATTCATATACCAGAAATGTTTGAAGCTACTGACTGAATGAAAGGAGCTGGCACCTCACTCTCTTTGAATCTTCTTTATCATGCTAAGAGGAGCGGGAAAAAGCAAAAAATTTCAGAATTGCACCTTGCAATGCGGAGAAATTACTGTTTGTGCATTTACAATATTCATTGATTTTTGCCATTGAAAAACGTCCAGAAATGATTGAAGGTACTGACTGAATGAAAGGAGCTGGCATCTCACTCTCTTTGAATCTTCTTTATCATGCTAAGAGGAGCAGGAAAAAGCAAAAAATTTCAGAATTGCACCTTGCAATGCGGAGAAATTACTGTTTGTGCATTTACAATATTCATTGATTTTTGCCACTGAAAAACGTCCAGAAATGATTGAAGCTACTGACTGAATGAAAGTAGCTGGCATCTCACTCTCTTTGAATCTTCTTTATCATGCTAAGAGGAGCAGGAAAAAGCAAAAAAATTTCAGACTTGCACCTTGCAATGCGGAGAAATTACTGTTTGTGCATTTACAATATTCATTGATTTTTGCCATTGAAAAACATCATGTTATTCATATACCAGAAATGTTTGAAGCTACTGACTGAATGAAAGGAGCTGGCATCTCACTCTCTTTGAATCTTCTTTATCATGCTAAGAGGAGCAGGAAAAAGCAAAAAATTTCAGAATTGCACCTTGCAATGCGGAGAAATTACTGTTTGTGCATTTACAATATTCATTGATTTTTGCCATTGAAAAACATCCAGAAATGATTGAAGCTACTGAGTGAATGAAAGGAGCTGGCATCTCACTCTCTTTGAATCTTCTTTATCATGCTAAGAGGAGCAGGAAAAAGCAAAAAATTTCAGAATTGCACCTTGCAATGCGGAGAAATTACTGTTTGTGCATTTACAATATTCATTGATTTTTGCCATTGAAAAACATCATGTTATTCATATACCAGAAATGTTTGAAGCTACTGACTGAATGAAAGGAGCTGACATCTCACTCTCTTTGAATCTTCTTTATCATGCTAAGAGGAGCAGGAAAAAGCAAAAAATTTCAGAATTGCACCTTGCAATGCGGAGAAATTACCGTTTGTGCATTTACAATATTCATTGATTTTTGCCATTGAAAAACATCCAGAAATGATTGAAGCTACTGACTGAATGAAAGGAGCTGGCATCTCACTCTTTTTGAATCTTCTTTATCATGCTAAGAGGAGCAGGAAAAAGCAAAAAAATTTCAGAATTGCACCTTGCAATGCGGAGAAATTACTGTTTGTGCATTTACAATATTCATTGATTTTTGCCATTGAAAAACATCATGTTATTCATATACCAGAAATGTTTGAAGCTACTGACTGAATGAAAGGAGCTGGCATCTCACTCTCTTTGAATCTTCTTTATCATGCTAAGAGGAGCAGGAAAAAGCAAAAAATTTCAGACTTGCACCTTGCAATGCGGAGAAATTACTGTTTGTGCATTTACAATATTCATTGATTTTTGCCATTGAAAAACATCATGTTATTCATATACCAGAAATGTTTGAAGCTACTGACTGAATGAAAGGAGCTGGCATCTCACTCTCTTTGAATCTTCTTTATCATGCTAAGAGGAGCAGGAAAAAGCAAAAAATTTCAGAATTGCACCTTGCAATGTGGAGAAATTACTGTTTGTGCATTTACAATATTCATTGATTTTTACCATTGAAAAACGTCCAGAAATGATTGAAGCTACTGACTGAATGAAAGTAACTGGCATCTCACTCTCTTTGAATCTTCTTTATCATGCTAAGAGGAGCAGGAAAAAGCAAAAAATTTCAGACTTGCACCTTGCAATGCGGAGAAATTACTGTTTGTGCATTTACAATATTCATTGATTTTTGCCATTGAAAAACATCATGTTATTCATATACCAGAAATGTTTGAAGCTACTGACTGAATGAAAGGAGCTGGCATCTCACTCTCTTTGAATCTTCTTTATCATGCTAAGAGGAGCAGGAAAAAGCAAAAAATTTCAGAATTGCACCTTGCAATGCGGAGAAATTACTGTTTGTGCATTTACAATATTCATTGATTTTTGCCATTGAAAAACGTCCAGAAATGATTGAAGCTACTGACTGAATGAAAGGAGCTGGCATCTCACTCTCTTTGAATCTTCTTTATCATGCTAAGAGGAGCAGGAAAAAGCAAAAAATTTCAGAATTGCACCTTGCAATGCGGAGAAATTACTGTTTGTGCATTTACAATATTCATTGATTTTTGCCATTGAAAAACGTCCAGAAATGATTGAAGCTACTGACTGAATGAAAGGAGCTGGCATGTCACTCTCTTTGAAACTTCTTTATCATGCTAAGAGGAGCAGGAAAAATCAAAAAATTTCAGAATTGCACCTTGCAATGCGGAGAAATTACTGTTTGTGCATTTACAATATTCATTGATTTTTGCCATTGAAAAACATGTTATTCATATACCAGAAATGTTTGAAGCTACTGACTGAATGAAAGGAGCTGGCACCTCACTCTCTTTGAATCTTCTTTATCATGCTAAGAGGAGCGGGAAAAAGCAAAAAATTTCAGAATTGCACCTTGCAATGCGGAGAAATTACTGTTTGTGCATTTACAATATTCATTGATTTTTGCCATTGAAAAACGTCCAGAAATGATTGAAGCTACTGACTGAATGAAAGGAGCTGGCATGTCACTCTCTTTGAAACTTCTTTATCATGCTAAGAGGAGCAGGAAAAATCAAAAAATTTCAGAATTGCACCTTGCAATGCGGAGAAATTACTGTTTGTGCATTTACAATATTCATTGATTTTTGCCATTGAAAAACATGTTATTCATATACCAGAAATGTTTGAAGCTACTGACTGAATGAAAGGAGCTGGCACCTCACTCTCTTTGAATCTTCTTTATCATGCTAAGAGGAGCGGGAAAAAGCAAAAAATTTCAGAATTGCACCTTGCAATGCGGAGAAATTACTGTTTTTGCATTTACAATATTCATTGATTTTTGCCATTGAAAAACGTCCAGAAATGATTGAAGGTACTGACTGAATGAAAGGAGCTGGCATCTCACTCTCTTTGAATCTTCTTTATCATGCTAACAGGAGCAGGAAAAATCAAAAAATTTCAGAATTGCACCTTGCAATGCGGAGAAATTACTGTTTGTGCATTTACAATATTCATTGATTTTTGCCACTGAAAAACGTCCAGAAATGATTGAAGCTACTGACTGAATGAAAGGAGCTGGCATCTCACTCTCTTTGAATCTTCTTTATCATGCTAAGAGGAGCAGGAAAAAGCAAAAAATTTCAGAATTGCACCTTGCAATGCGGAGAAATTACAGTTTGTGCATTTACAATATTCATTGATTTTTGCCATTGAAAAACATCCAGAAATGATTGAAGCTACTGACTGAATGAAAGGAGCTGGCATCTCACTCTCTTTGAATCTGCTTTATCATGCTAAGAGGAGCAGGAAAAAGCAAAAAATTTCAGAATTGCACCTTGCAATGCGGAGAAATTACTGTTTGTGCATTTACAATATTCATTGATTTTTGCCATTGAAAAACATCATGTTATTCATATACCAGAAATGTTTGAAGCTACTGACTGAATGAAAGGAGCTGGCATCTCACTCTCTTTGAATCTTCTTTATCATGCTAAGAGGAGCAGGAAAAAGCAAAAAATTTCAGAATTGCACCTTGCAATGTGGAGAAATTACTGTTTGTGCATTTACAATATTCATTGATTTTTACCATTGAAAAACGTCCAGAAATGATTGAAGCTACTGACTGAATGAAAGTAGCTGGCATCTCACTCTCTTTGAATCTTCTTTATCATGCTAAGAGGAGCAGGAAAAAGCAAAAAATTTCAGACTTGCACCTTGCAATGCGGAGAAATTACTGTTTGTGCATTTACAATATTCATTGATTTTTGCCATTGAAAAACATCATGTTATTCATATACCAGAAATGTTTGAAGCTACTGACTGAATGAAAGGAGCTGGCATCTCACTCTCTTTGAATCTTCTTTATCATGCTAAGAGGAGCAGGAAAAAGCAAAAAATTTCAGAATTGCACCTTGCAATGCGGAGAAATTACTGTTTGTGCATTTACAATATTCATTGATTTTTGCCATTGAAAAACATCATGTTATTCATATACCAGAAATGTTTGAAGCTACTGACTGAATGAAAGGAGCTGGCATCTCACTCTCTTTGAATCTTCTTTATCATGCTAAGAGGAGCAGGAAAAAGCAAAAAATTTCAGAATTGCACCTTGCAATGCGGAGAAATTACTGTTTGTGCTTTTACAATATTCATTGATTTTTGCCATTGAAAAACGTCCAGAAATGATTGAAGCTACTGACTGAATGAAAGGAGCTGGCATCTCACTCTCTTTGAATCTTCTTTACCATGCTAAGAGGAGCAGGAAAAATCAAAAAATTTCAGAATTGCACCTTGCAATGCGGAGAAATTACTGTTTGTGCATTTACAATATTCATTGATTTTTGCCATTGAAAAACATGTTATTCATATACCAGAAATGTTTGAAGCTACTGACTGAATGAAAGGAGCTGGCACCTCACTCTCTTTGAATCTTCTTTATCATGCTAAGAGGAGCGGGAAAAAGCAAAAAATTTCAGAATTGCACCTTGCAATGCGGAGAAATTACTGTTTGTGCATTTACAATATTCATTGATTTTTGCCATTGAAAAACGTCCAGAAATGATTGAAGCTACTGACTGAATGAAAGGAGCTGGCATCTCACTCTCTTTGAATCTTCTTTATCATGCTAAGAGGAGCAGGAAAAAGCAAAAAATTTCAGAATTGCACCTTGCAATGCGGAGAAATTACTGTTTGTGCATTTACAATATTCATTGATTTTTGCCATTGAAAAACGTCCAGAAATGATTGAAGCTACTGACTGAATGAAAGGAGCTGGCATCTCACTCTCTTTGAATCTTCTTTATCATGCTAAGAGGAGCAGGAAAAAGCAAAAAATTTCAGAATTGCACCTTGCAATGCGGAGAAATTACAGTTTGTGCATTTACAATATTCATTGATTTTTGCCATTGAAAAACATCCAGAAATGATTGAAGCTACTGACTGAATGAAAGGAGCTGGCATCTCACTCTCTTTGAATCTTCTTTATCATGCTAAGAGGAGCAGGAAAAAGCAAAAAATTTCAGAATTGCACCTTGCAATGCGGAGAAATTACTGTTTGTGCATTTACAATATTCATTGATTTTTGCCATTGAAAAACATCATGTTATTCATATACCAGAAATGTTTGAAGCTACTGACTGAATGAAAGGAGCTGGCATCTCACTCTCTTTGAATCTTCTTTATCATGCTAAGAGGAGCAGGAAAAAGCAAAAAATTTCAGAATTGCACCTTGCAATGTGGAGAAATTACTGTTTGTGCATTTACAATATTCATTGATTTTTACCATTGAAAAACGTCCAGAAATGATTGAAGCTACTGACTGAATGAAAGTAGCTGGCATCTCACTCTCTTTGAATCTTCTTTATCATGCTAAGAGGAGCAGGAAAAAGCAAAAAATTTCAGACTTGCACCTTGCAATGCGGAGAAATTACTGTTTGTGCATTTACAATATTCATTGATTTTTGCCATTGAAAAACGTCCAGAAATGATTGAAGGTACTGACTGAATGAAAGGAGCTGGCATCTCACTCTCTTTGAATCTTCTTTATCATGCTAAGAGGAGCAGGAAAAAGCAAAAAATTTCAGAATTGCACCTTGCAATGCGGAGAAATTACTGTTTGTGCATTTACAATATTCATTGATTTTTGCCACTGAAAAACGTCCAGAAATGATTGAAGCTACTGACTGAATGAAAGGAGCTGGCATCTCACTCTCTTTGAATCTTCTTTATCATGCTAAGAGGAGCAGGAAAAAGCAAAAAATTTCAGAATTGCACCTTGCAATGCGGAGAAATTACAGTTTGTGCATTTACAATATTCATTGATTTTTGCCATTGAAAAACATCCAGAAATGATTGAAGCTACTGACTGAATGAAAGGAGCTGGCATCTCACTCTCTTTGAATCTTCTTTATCATGCTAAGAGGAGCAGGAAAAAGCAAAAAATTTCAGAATTGCACCTTGCAATGCGGAGAAATTACTGTTTGTGCATTTACAATATTCATTGATTTTTGCCATTGAAAAACATCATGTTATTCATATACCAGAAATGTTTGAAGCTACTGACTGAATGAAAGGAGCTGGCATCTCACTCTCTTTGAATCTTCTTTATCATGCTAAGAGGAGCAGGAAAAAGCAAAAAATTTCAGAATTGCACCTTGCAATGTGGAGAAATTACTGTTTGTGCATTTACAATATTCATTGATTTTTACCATTGAAAAACGTCCAGAAATGATTGAAGCTACTGACTGAATGAAAGTAGCTGGCATCTCACTCTCTTTGAATCTTCTTTATCATGCTAAGAGGAGCAGGAAAAAGCAAAAAATTTCAGACTTGCACCTTGCAATGCGGAGAAATTACTGTTTGTGCATTTACAATATTCATTGATTTTTGCCATTGAAAAACATCATGTTATTCATATACCAGAAATGTTTGAAGCTACTGACTGAATGAAAGGAGCTGGCATCTCACTCTCTTTGAATCTTCTTTATCATGCTAAGAGGAGCAGGAAAAAGCAAAAAATTTCAGAATTGCACCTTGCAATGCGGAGAAATTACTGTTTGTGCATTTACAATATTCATTGATTTTTGCCATTGAAAAACATCATGTTTTTCATATACCAGAAATGTTTGAAGCTACTGACTGAATGAAAGGAGCTGGCATCTCACTCTCTTTGAATCTTCTTTATCATGCTAAGAGGAGCAGGAAAAAGCAAAAAATTTCAGAATTGCACCTTGCAATGCGGAGAAATTACTGTTTGTGCATTTACAATATTCATTGATTTTTGCCATTGAAAAACGTCCAGAAATGATTGAAGCTACTGACTGAATGAAAGGAGCTGGCATCTCACTCTCTTTGAATCTTCTTTATCATGCTAAGAGGAGCAGGAAAAATCAAAAAATTTCAGAATTGCACCTTGCAATGCGGAGAAATTACTGTTTGTGCATTTACAATATTCATTGATTTTTGCCATTGAAAAACATGTTATTCATATACCAGAAATGTTTGAAGCTACTGACTGAATGAAAGGAGCTGGCACCTCACTCTCTTTGAATCTTCTTTATCATGCTAAGAGGAGCGGGAAAAAGCAAAAAATTTCAGAATTGCACCTTGCAATGCGGAGAAATTACTGTTTGTGCATTTACAATATTCATTGATTTTTGCCATTGAAAAACGTCCAGAAATGATTGAAGGTACTGACTAAATGAAAGGAGCTGGCATCTCACTCTCTTTGAATCTTCTTTATCATGCTAAGAGGAGCAGGAAAAAGCAAAAAATTTCAGAATTGCACCTTGCAATGCGGAGAAATTACTGTTTGTGCATTTACAATATTCATTGATTTTTGCCATTGAAAAACGTCCAGAAATGATTGAAGCTACTGACTGAATGAAAGGAGCTGGCATCTCACTCTCTTTGAATCTTCTTTATCATGCTAAGAGGAGCAGGAAAAAGCAAAAAATTTCAGAATTGCACCTTGCAATACGGAGAAATTACAGTTTGTGCATTTACAATATTCATTGATTTTTGCCATTGAAAAACATCCAGAAATGATTGAAGCTACTGACTGAATGAAAGGAGCTGGCATCTCACTCTCTTTGAATCTTCTTTATCATGCTAAGAGGAGCAGGAAAAAGAAAAAAATTTCAGACTTGCACCTTGCAATGCGGAGAAATTACTGTTTGTGCATTTACAATATTCATTGATTTTTGCCATTGAAAAACATCATGTTATTCATATACCAGAAATGTTTGAAGCTACTGACTGAATGAAAGGAGCTGGCATCTCACTCTCTTTGAATCTTCTTTATCACGCTAAGAGGAGCAGGAAAAAGCAAAAAATTTCAGAATTGCACCTTGCAATGCGGAGAAATTACTGTTTGTGCATTTACAATATTCATTGATTTTTGCCATTGAAAAACGTCCAGAAATGATTGAAGCTACTGACTGAATGAAAGGAGCTGGCATCTCACTCTCTTTGAATCTTGTTTATCATGCTAAGAGGAGCAGGAAAAAGCAAAAAATTTCAGAATTGCACCTTGCAATGCGGAGAAATTACTGTTTGTGCATTTACAATATTCATTGATTTTTGCCATTGAAAAACGTCCAGAAATGATTGAAGCTACTGACTGAATGAAAGGAGCTGGCATCTCACTCTCTTTGAATCTTCTTTATCATGCTAAGAGGAGCAGGAAAAAGCAAAAAATTTCAGAATTGCACCTTGCAATGCGGAGAAATTACTGTTTGTGCATTTACAATATTCATTGATTTTTGCCATTGAAAAACATCATGTTATTCATATACCAGAAATGATTGAAGCTACTGACTGAATGAAAGGAGCTGGCATCTCACTCTCTTTGAATCTTCTTTATCATGCTAAGAGGAGCAGGAAAAAGTAAAAAATTTCAGAATTGCACCTTGCAATGCGGAGAAATTACTGTTTGTGCATTTATAATATTCAATGATTTTTGCCATTGAAAAACGTCCAGAAATGATTGAAGCTACTGACTGAACGAAAGGAGCTGGCATCTCACTCTCTTTGAATCTTCTTTATCATGCTAAGAGGAGCAGGAAAAAGCAAAAAATTTCAGAATTGCACCTTGCAATGCGGAGAAATTACTGTTTGTGCATTTACAATATTCATTGATTTTTGCCATTGAAAAACGTCCAGAAATGATTGAAGCTACTGACTGAATGAAAGGAGCTGGCATCTCACTCTCTTTGAATCTTCTTTATCATGCTAAGAGGAGCAGGAAAAAGCAAAAAATTTCAGAATTGCACCTTGCAATGCGGAGAAATTACTGTTTGTGCATTTACAATATTCATTGATTTTTGCCATTGAAAAACATCATGTTATTCATATACCAGAAATGTTTGAAGCTACTGACTGAATGAAAGGAGCTGGCATCTCACTCTCTTTGAATCTTCTTTATCATGCTAAGAGGAGCAGGAAAAAGCAAAAAATTTCAGAATTGCACCTTGCAATGTGGAGAAATTACTGTTTGTGCATTTACAATATTCATTGATTTTTGCCATTGAAAAACATCATGTTATTCATATACCAGAAATGTTTGAAGCTACTGACTGAATGAAAGGAGCTGGCATCTCACTCTCTTTGAATCTTCTTTATCATGCTAAGAGGAGCAGGAAAAAGCAAAAAATTTCAGAATTGCACCTTGCAATGTGGAGAAATTACTGTTTGTGCATTTACAATATTCATTGATTTTTACCATTGAAAAACGTCCAGAAATGATTGAAGCTACTGACTGAATGAAAGTAGCTGGCATCTCACTCTCTTTGAATCTTCTTTATCATGCTAAGAGGAGCAGGAAAAAGCAAAAAATTTCAGACTTGCACCTTGCAATGCGGAGAAATTACTGTTTGTGCATTTACAATATTCATTGATTTTTGCCATTGAAAAACATCATGTTATTCATATACCAGAAATGTTTGAAGCTACTGACTGAATGAAAGGAGCTGGCATCTCACTCTCTTTGAATCTTCTTTATCATGCTAAGAGGAGCAGGAAAAAGCAAAAAATTTCAGAATTGCACCTTGCAATGTGGAGAAATTACTGTTTGTGCATTTACAATATTCATTGATTTTTACCATTGAAAAACGTCCAGAAATGATTGAAGCTACTGACTGAATGAAAGTAGCTGGCATCTCACTCTCTTTGAATCTTCTTTATCATGCTAAGAGGAGCAGGAAAAAGCAAAAAATTTCAGACTTGCACCTTGCAATGCGGAGAAATTACTGTTTGTGCATTTACAATATTCATTGATTTTTGCCATTGAAAAACATCATGTTATTCATATACCAGAAATGTTTGAAGCTACTGACTGAATCAAAGGAGCTGGCATCTCACTCTCTTTGAATATTCTTTATCATGCTAAGAGGAGCAGGAAAAAGCAAAAAATTTCAGAATTGCACCTTGCAATGCGGAGAAATT
The DNA here is from genome assembly GCF_046119375.1 of Phyllobates terribilis. Classification (NCBI taxonomy): domain Eukaryota; kingdom Metazoa; phylum Chordata; class Amphibia; order Anura; family Dendrobatidae; genus Phyllobates; species Phyllobates terribilis. The sequence goes on along the minus strand of NW_027364098.1, from coordinate 168,487 downwards.
ACTGTTTGTGCATTTACAATATTCATTGATTTTTGCCATTGAAAAACGTCCAGAAATGATTGAAGCTACTGACTGAATGAAAGGAGCTGGCATCTCACTCTCTTTGAATCTTCTTTATCATGCTAAGAGGAGCAGGAAAAAGCAAAAAATTTCAGAATTGCACCTTGCAATGCGGAGAAATTACTGTTTGTGCATTTACAATATTCATTGATTTTTGCCATTGAAAAACGTCCAGAAATGATTGAAGCTACTGACTGAATGAAAGGAGCTGGCATCTCACTCTCTTTGAATCTTCTTTATCATGCTAAGAGGAGCAGGAAAAAGCAAAAAATTTCAGAATTGCACCTTGCAATGCGGAGAAATTACTGTTTGTGCATTTACAATATTCATTGATTTTTGCCATTGAAAAACGTCCAGAAATGATTGAAGCTACTGATTGAATGAAAGGAGCTGGCATCTCACTCTCTTTGAATCTTCTTTATCATGCTAAGAGGAGCAGGAAAAAGCAAAACATTTCAGAATTGCACCTTGCAATGCGGAGAAATTACTGTTTGTGCATTTACAATATTCATTGATTTTTGCCATTGAAAAACATGTTATTCATATACCAGAAATGTTTGAAGCTACTGACTGAATGAAAGGAGCTGGCACCTCACTCTCTTTGAATCTTCTTTATCATGCTAAGAGGAGCAGGAAAAAGCAAAAAATTTCAGAATTGCACCTTGCAATGCGGAGAAATTACTGTTTGTGCATTTACAATATTCATTGATTTTTGCCATTGAAAAACATCATGTTATTCATATACCAGAAATGTTTGAAGGTACTGACTGAATGAAAGGAGTTGGCATCTCACTCTCTTTGAATCTTCTTTATCATGCTAAGAGGAGCAGGAAAAAGCAAAAAATTTCAGAATTGCACCTTGCAATACGGAGCAATTACAGTTTGTGCATTTACAATATTCATTGATTTTTGCCATTGAAAAACATCCAGAAATGATTGAAGCTACTGACTGAATGAAAGGAGCTGGCATCTCACTCTCTTTGAATCTTCTTTATCATGCTAAGAGGAGCAGGAAAAAGCAAAAAATTTCAGACTTGCACCTTGCAATGCGGAGAAATTACTGTTTGTGCATTTACAATATTCATTGATTTTTGCCATTGAAAAACATCATGTTATTCATATACCAGAAATGTTTGAAGCTACTGACTGAATGAAAGGAGCTGGCATCTCACTCTCTTTGAATCTTCTTTATCACGCTAAGAGGAGCAGGAAAAAGCAAAAAATTTCAGAATTGCACCTTGCAATGCGGAGAAATTACTGTTTGTGCATTTACAATATTCATTGATTTTTGCCATTGAAAAACGTCCAGAGATGATTGAAGCTACTGACTGAATGAAAGGAGCTGGCATCTCACTCTCTTTGAATCTTGTTTATCATGCTAAGAGGAGCAGGAAAAAGCAAAAAATTTCAGAATTGCACCTTGCAATGCGGAGAAATTACTGTTTGTGCATTTACAATATTCATTGATTTTTGCCATTGAAAAACGTCCAGAAATGATTGAAGCTACTGACTGAATGAAAGGAGCTGGCATCTCACTCTCTTTGAATCTTCTTTATCATGCTAAGAGGAGCAGGAAAAAGCAAAAAATTTCAGAATTGCACCTTGCAATGCGGAGAAATTACTGTTTGTGCATTTACAATATTCATTGATTTTTGCCATTGAAAAACATCATGTTATTCATATACCAGAAATGATTGAAGCTACTGACTGAATGAAAGGAGCTGGCATCTCACTCTCTTTGAATCTTCTTTATCATGCTAAGAGGAGCAGGAAAAAGTAAAAAATTTCAGAATTGCACCTTGCAATGCGGAGAAATTACTGTTTGTGCATTTATAATATTCAATGATTTTTGCCATTGAAAAACGTCCAGAAATGATTGAAGCTACTGACTGAACGAAAGGAGCTGGCATCTCACTCTCTTTGAATCTTCTTTATCATGCTAAGAGGAGCAGGAAAAAGCAAAAAATTTCAGAATTGCACCTTGCAATGCGGAGAAATTACTGTTTGTGCATTTACAATATTCATTGATTTTTGCCATTGAAAAACGTCCAGAAATGATTGAAGCTACTGACTGAATGAAAGGAGCTGGCATCTCACTCTCTTTGAATCTTCTTTATCATGCTAAGAGGAGCAGGAAAAAGCAAAAAATTTCAGAATTGCACCTTGCAATGCGGAGAAATTACTGTTTGTGCATTTACAATATTCATTGATTTTTGCCATTGAAAAACATCATGTTATTCATATACCAGAAATGTTTGAAGCTACTGACTGAATGAAAGGAGCTGACATCTCACTCTCTTTGAATCTTCTTTATCATGCTAAGAGGAGCAGGAAAAAGCAAAAAATTTCAGAATTGCACCTTGCAATGCGGAGAAATTACTGTTTGTGCATTTACAATATTCATTGATTTTTGCCATTGAAAAACGTCCAGAAATGATTGAAGCTACTGACTGAATGAAAGGAGCTGGCATCTCACTCTCTTTGAATCTTCTTTATCATGCTAAGAGGAGCAGGAAAAAGCAAAAAATTTCAGAATTGCACCTTGCAATGCGGAGAAATTACTGTTTGTGCATTTACAATATTCATTGATTTTTGCCATTGAAAAACATCATGTTATTCATATACCAGAAATGTTTGAAGCTACTGACTGAATGAAAGGAGCTGGCATCTCACTCTCTTTGAATCTTCTTTATCATGCTAAGAGGAGCAGGAAAAAGCAAAAAATTTCAGAATTGCACCTTGCAATGTGGAGAAATTACTGTTTGTGCATTTACAATATTCATTGATTTTTGCCATTGAAAAACATCATGTTATTCATATACCAGAAATGTTTGAAGCTACTGACTGAATGAAAGGAGCTGGCATCTCACTCTCTTTGAATCTTCTTTATCATGCTAAGAGGAGCAGGAAAAAGCAAAAAATTTCAGAATTGCACCTTGCAATGTGGAGAAATTACTGTTTGTGCATTTACAATATTCATTGATTTTTACCATTGAAAAACGTCCAGAAATGATTGAAGCTACTGACTGAATGAAAGTAGCTGGCATCTCACTCTCTTTGAATCTTCTTTATCATGCTAAGAGGAGCAGGAAAAAGCAAAAAATTTCAGACTTGCACCTTGCAATGCGGAGAAATTACTGTTTGTGCATTTACAATATTCATTGATTTTTGCCATTGAAAAACATCATGTTATTCATATACCAGAAATGTTTGAAGCTACTGACTGAATGAAAGGAGCTGGCATCTCACTCTCTTTGAATCTTCTTTATCATGCTAAGAGGAGCAGGAAAAAGCAAAAAATTTCAGAATTGCACCTTGCAATGTGGAGAAATTACTGTTTGTGCATTTACAATATTCATTGATTTTTACCATTGAAAAACGTCCAGAAATGATTGAAGCTACTGACTGAATGAAAGTAGCTGGCATCTCACTCTCTTTGAATCTTCTTTATCATGCTAAGAGGAGCAGGAAAAAGCAAAAAATTTCAGACTTGCACCTTGCAATGCGGAGAAATTACTGTTTGTGCATTTACAATATTCATTGATTTTTGCCATTGAAAAACATCATGTTATTCATATACCAGAAATGTTTGAAGCTACTGACTGAATCAAAGGAGCTGGCATCTCACTCTCTTTGAATCTTCTTTATCATGCTAAGAGGAGCAGGAAAAAGCAAAAAATTTCAGAATTGCACCTTGCAATGCGGAGAAATTACTGTTTGTGCATTTACAATATTCATTGATTTTTGCCATTGAAAAACGTCCAGAAATGATTGAAGCTACTGACTGAATGAAAGGAGCTGGCATCTCACTCTCTTTGAATCTTCTTTATCATGCTAAGAGGAGCAGGAAAAAGCAAAAAATTTCAGAATTGCACCTTGCAATGCGGAGAAATTACTGTTTGTGCATTTACAATATTCATTGATTTTTGCCATTGAAAAACGTCCAGAAATGATTGAAGCTACTGATTGAATGAAAGGAGCTGGCATCTCACTCTCTTTGAATCTTCTTTATCATGCTAAGAGGAGCAGGAAAAAGCAAAAAATTTCAGAATTGCACCTTGCAATGCGGAGAAATTACTGTTTGTGCATTTACAATATTCATTGATTTTTGCCATTGAAAAACATGTTATTCATATACCAGAAATGTTTGAAGCTACTGACTGAATGAAAGGAGCTGGCACCTCACTCTCTTTGAATCTTCTTTATCATGCTAAGAGGAGCAGGAAAAAGCAAAAAATTTCAGAATTGCACCTTGCAATGCGGAGAAATTACTGTTTGTGCATTTACAATATTCATTGATTTTTGCCATTGAAAAACATCATGTTATTCATATACCAGAAATGTTTGAAGCTACTGACTGAATGAAAGGAGTTGGCATCTCACTCTCTTTGAATCTTCTTTATCATGCTAAGAGGAGCAGGAAAAAGCAAAAAATTTCAGAAATGCACCTTGCAATGCGGAGAAATTACTGTTTGTGCATTTACAATATTCATTGATTTTTGCCATTGAAAAACATCATGTTATTCATATACCAGAAATGTTTGAAGCTACTGACTGAATGAAAGGAGCTGACATCTCACTCTCTTTGAATCTTCTTTATCATGCTAAGAGGAGCAGGAAAAAGCAAAAAATTTCAGAATTGCACCTTGCAATGCGGAGAAATTACTGTTTGTGCATTTACAATATTCATTGATTTTTGCCATTGAAAAACGTCCAGAAATGATTGAAGCTACTGACTGAATGAAAGGAGCTGGCATCTCACTCTCTTTGAATCTTCTTTATCATGCTAAGAGGAGCAGGAAAAAGCAAAAAATTTCAGAATTGCACCTTGCAATGCGGAGAAATTACTGTTTGTGCATTTACAATATTCATTGATTTTTGCCATTGAAAAACATCATGTTATTCATATACCAGAAATGTTTGAAGCTACTGACTGAATGAAAGGAGCTGGCATCTCACTCTCTTTGAATCTTCTTTATCATGCTAAGAGGAGCAGGAAAAAGCAAAAAATTTCAGAATTGCACCTTGCAATGTGGAGAAATTACTGTTTGTGCATTTACAATATTCATTGATTTTTGCCATTGAAAAACATCATGTTATTCATATACCAGAAATGTTTGAAGCTACTGACTGAATGAAAGGAGCTGGCATCTCACTCTCTTTGAATCTTCTTTATCATGCTAAGAGGAGCAGGAAAAAGCAAAAAATTTCAGAATTGCACCTTGCAATGTGGAGAAATTACTGTTTGTGCATTTACAATATTCATTGATTTTTACCATTGAAAAACGTCCAGAAATGATTGAAGCTACTGACTGAATGAAAGTAGCTGGCATCTCACTCTCTTTGAATCTTCTTTATCATGCTAAGAGGAGCAGGAAAAAGCAAAAAATTTCAGACTTGCACCTTGCAATGCGGAGAAATTACTGTTTGTGCATTTACAATATTCATTGATTTTTGCCATTGAAAAACATCATGTTATTCATATACCAGAAATGTTTGAAGCTACTGACTGAATGAAAGGAGCTGGCATCTCACTCTCTTTGAATCTTCTTTATCATGCTAAGAGGAGCAGGAAAAAGCAAAAAATTTCAGAATTGCACCTTGCAATGTGGAGAAATTACTGTTTGTGCATTTACAATATTCATTGATTTTTACCATTGAAAAACGTCCAGAAATGATTGAATCTACTGACTGAATGAAAGTAGCTGGCATCTCACTCTCTTTGAATCTTCTTTATCATGCTAAGAGGAGCAGGAAAAAGCAAAAAATTTCAGACTTGCACCTTGCAATGCGGAGAAATTACTGTTTGTGCATTTACAATATTCATTGATTTTTGCCATTGAAAAACATCATGTTATTCATATACCAGAAATGTTTGAAGCTACTGACTGAATCAAAGGAGCTGGCATCTCACTCTCTTTGAATCTTCTTTATCATGCTAAGAGGAGCAGGAAAAAGCAAAAAATTTCAGAATTGCACCTTGCAATGCGGAGAAATTACTGTTTGTGCATTTACAATATTCATTGATTTTTGCCATTGAAAAACGTCCAGAAATGATTGAAGCTACTGACTGAATGAAAGGAGCTGGCATCTCACTCTCTTTGAATCTTCTTTATCATGCTAAGAGGAGCAGGAAAAAGCAAAAAATTTCAGAATTGCACCTTGCAATGCGGAGAAATTACTGTTTGTGCATTTACAATATTCATTGATTTTTGCCATTGAAAAACGTCCAGAAATGATTGAAGCTACTGATTGAATGAAAGGAGCTGGCATCTCACTCTCTTTGAATCTTCTTTATCATGCTAAGAGGAGCAGGAAAAAGCAAAAAATTTCAGAATTGCACCTTGCAATGCGGAGAAATTACTGTTTGTGCATTTACAATATTCATTGATTTTTGCCATTGAAAAACGTCCAGAAATGATTGAAGCTACTGACTGAATGAAAGGAGCTGGCATCTCACTCTCTTTGAATCTTCTTTATCATGCTAAGAGGAGCAGGAAAAAGCAAAAAATTTCAGAATTGCACCTTGCAATGCGGAGAAATTACTGTTTGTGCATTTACAATATTCATTGATTTTTGCCATTGAAAAACATCATGTTATTCATATACCAGAAATGTTTGAAGCTACTGACTGAATGAAAGGAGCTGGCATCTCACTCTCTTTGAATCTTCTTTATCATGCTAAGAGGAGCAGGAAAAAGCAAAAAATTTCAGAATTGCACCTTGCAATGTGGAGAAATTACTGTTTGTGCATTTACAATATTCATTGATTTTTGCCATTGAAAAACATCATGTTATTCATATACCAGAAATGTTTGAAGCTACTGACTGAATGAAAGGAGCTGGCATCTCACTCTCTTTGAATCTTCTTTATCATGCTAAGAGGAGCAGGAAAAAGCAAAAAATTTCAGAATTGCACCTTGCAATGTGGAGAAATTACTGTTTGTGCATTTACAATATTCATTGATTTTTACCATTGAAAAACGTCCAGAAATGATTGAAGCTACTGACTGAATGAAAGTAGCTGGCATCTCACTCTCTTTGAATCTTCTTTATCATGCTAAGAGGAGCAGGAAAAAGCAAAAAATTTCAGACTTGCACCTTGCAATGCGGAGAAATTACTGTTTGTGCATTTACAATATTCATTGATTTTTGCCATTGAAAAACATCATGTTATTCATATACCAGAAATGTTTGAAGCTACTGACTGAATGAAAGGAGCTGGCATCTCACTCTCTTTGAATCTTCTTTATCATGCTAAGAGGAGCAGGAAAAAGCAAAAAATTTCAGAATTGCACCTTGCAATGTGGAGAAATTACTGTTTGTGCATTTACAATATTCATTGATTTTTACCATTGAAAAACGTCCAGAAATGATTGAAGCTACTGACTGAATGAAAGTAGCTGGCATCTCACTCTCTTTGAATCTTCTTTATCATGCTAAGAGGAGCAGGAAAAAACAAAAAATTTCAGACTTGCACCTTGCAATGCGGAGAAATTACTGTTTGTGCATTTACAATATTCATTGATTTTTGCCATTGAAAAACATCATGTTATTCATATACCAGAAATGTTTGAAGCTACTGACTGAATCAAAGGAGCTGGCATCTCACTCTCTTTGAATCTTCTTTATCATGCTAAGAGGAGCAGGAAAAAGCAAAAAATTTCAGAATTGCACCTTGCAATGCGGAGAAATTACTGTTTGTGCATTTACAATATTCATTGATTTTTGCCATTGAAAAACGTCCAGAAATGATTGAAGCTACTGACTGAATGAAAGGAGCTGGCATCTCACTCTCTTTGAATCTTCTTTATCATGCTAAGAGGAGCAGGAAAAAGCAAAAAATTTCAGAATTGCACCTTGCAATGCGGAGAAATTACTGTTTGTGCATTTACAATATTCATTGATTTTTGCCATTGAAAAACGTCCAGAAATGATTGAAGCTACTGATTGAATGAAAGGAGCTGGCATCTCACTCTCTTTGAATCTTCTTTATCATGCTAAGAGGAGCAGGAAAAAGCAAAAAATTTCAGAATTGCACCTTGCAATGCGGAGAAATTACTGTTTGTGCATTTACAATATTCATTGATTTTTGCCATTGAAAAACATGTTATTCATATACCAGAAATGTTTGAAGCTACTGACTGAATGAAAGGAGCTGGCACCTCACTCTCTTTGAATCTTCTTTATCATGCTAAGAGGAGCAGGAAAAAGCAAAAAATTTCAGAATTGCACCTTGCAATGCGGAGAAATTACTGTTTGTGCATTTACAATATTCATTGATTTTTGCCATTGAAAAACATCATGTTATTCATATACCAGAAATGTTTGAAGCTACTGACTGAATGAAAGGAGTTGGCATCTCACTCTCTTTGAATCTTCTTTATCATGCTAAGAGGAGCAGGAAAAAGCAAAAAATTTCAGAATTGCACCTTGCAATGCGGAGAAATTACTGTTTGTGCATTTACAATATTCATTGATTTTTGCCATTGAAAAACATCATGTTATTCATATACCAGAAATGTTTGAAGCTACTGACTGAATGAAAGGAGCTGGCATCTCACTCTCTTTGAATCTTCTTTATCATGCTAAGAGGAGCAGGAAAATGCAAAAAATTTTAGAATTGCACATTGCAATGTGGAGAAATTACTGTTTGTGCATTTACAATATTCATTGATTTTTACCATTGAAAAACGTCCAGAAATGATTGAAGCTACTGACTGAATGAAAGTAGCTGGCATCTCACTCTCTTTGAATCTTCTTTATCATGCTAAGAGGAGCAGGAAAAAGCAAAAAATTTCAGACTTGCACCTTGCAATGCGGAGAAATTACTGTTTGTGCATTTACAATATTCATTGATTTTTGCCATTGAAAAACATCATGTTATTCATATTCCAGAAATGTTTGAAGCTACTGACTGAATGAAAGGAGCTGGCATCTCACTCTCTTTGAATCTTCTTTATCATGCTAAGAGGAGCAGGAAAAAGCAAAAAATTTCAGAATTGCACCTTGCAATGCGGAGAAATTACTGTTTGTGCATTTACAATATTCATTGATTTTTGCCATTGAAAAACGTCCAGAAATGATTGAAGCTACTGACTGAATGAAAGGAGCTGGCATCTCACTCTCTTTGAATCTTCTTTATCATGCTAAGAGGAGCAGGAAAAAGCAAAAAATTTCAGAATTGCACCTTGCAATGCGGAGAAATTACTGTTTGTGCATTTACAATATTCATTGATTTTAGCCATTGAAAAACATCATGTTATTCATATACCAGAAATGTTTGAAGCTACTGACTGAATGAAAGGAGCTGACATCTCACTCTCTTTGAATCTTCTTTATCATGCTAAGAGGAGCAGGAAAAAGCAAAAAATTTCAGAATTGCACCTTGCAATGCGGAGAAATTACTGTTTGTGCATTTACAATATTCATTGATTTTTGCCATTGAAAAACGTCCAGAAATGATTGAAGCTACTGACTGAATGAAAGGAGCTGGCATCTCACTCTCTTTGAATCTTCTTTATCATGCTAAGAGGAGCAGGAAAAAGCAAAAAATTTCAGAATTGCACCTTGCAATGCGGAGAAATTACTGTTTGTGCATTTACAATATTCATTGATTTTTGCCATTGAAAAACATCATGTTATTCATATACCAGAAATGTTTGAAGCTACTGACTGAATGAAAGGAGCTGGCATCTCACTCTCTTTGAATCTTCTTTATCATGCTAAGAGGAGCAGGAAAAAGCAAAAAATTTCAGAATTGCACCTTGCAATGTGGAGAAATTACTGTTTGTGCATTTACAATATTCATTGATTTTTGCCATTGAAAAACATCATGTTATTCATATACCAGAAATGTTTGAAGCTACTGACTGAATGAAAGGAGCTGGCATCTCACTCTCTTTGAATCTTCTTTATCATGCTAAGAGGAGCAGGAAAAAGCAAAAAATTTCAGAATTGCACCTTGCAATGTGGAGAAATTACTGTTTGTGCATTTACAATATTCATTGATTTTTACCATTGAAAAACGTCCAGAAATGATTGAAGCTACTGACTGAATGAAAGTAGCTGGCATCTCACTCTCTTTGAATCTTCTTTATCATGCTAAGAGGAGCAGGAAAAAGCAAAAAATTTCAGACTTGCACCTTGCAATGCGGAGAAATTACTGTTTGTGCATTTACAATATTCATTGATTTTTGCCATTGAAAAACATCATGTTATTCATATACCAGAAATGTTTGAAGCTACTGACTGAATGAAAGGAGCTGGCATCTCACTCTCTTTGAATCTTCTTTATCATGCGAAGAGGAGCAGGAAAAAGCAAAAAATTTCAGAATTGCACCTTGCAATGTGGAGAAATTACTGTTTGTGCATTTACAATATTCATTGATTTTTACCATTGAAAAACGTCCAGAAATGATTGAAGCTACTGACTGAATGAAAGTAGCTGGCATCTCACTCTCTTTGAATCTTCTTTATCATGCTAAGAGGAGCAGGAAAAAGCAAAAAATTTCAGACTTGCACCTTGCAATGCGGAGAAATTACTGTTTGTGCATTTACAATATTCATTGATTTTTGCCATTGAAAAACATCATGTTATTCATATACCAGAAATGTTTGAAGCTACTGACTGAATCAAAGGAGCTGGCATCTCACTCTCTTTGAATCTTCTTTATCATGCTAAGAGGAGCAGGAAAAAGCAAAAAATTTCAGAATTGCACCTTGCAATGCGGAGAAATTACTGTTTGTGCATTTACAATATTCATTGATTTTTGCCATTGAAAAACGTCCAGAAATGATTGAAGCTACTGACTGAATGAAAGGAGCTGGCATCTCACTCTCTTTGAATCTTCTTTATCATGCTAAGAGGAGCAGGAAAAAGCAAAAAATTTCAGAATTGCACCTTGCAATGCGGAGAAATTACTGTTTGTGCATTTACAATATTCATTGATTTTTGCCATTGAAAAACGTCCAGAAATGATTGAAGCTACTGACTGAATGAAAGGAGCTGGCATCTCACTCTCTTTGAATCTTCTTTATCATGCTAAGAGGAGCAGGAAAAAGCAAAAAATTTCAGAATTGCACCTTGCAATGCGGAGAAATTACTGTTTGTGCATTTACAATATTCATTGATTTTTGCCATTGAAAAACATGTTATTCATATACCAGAAATGTTTGAAGCTACTGACTGAATGAAAGGAGCTGGCACCTCACTCTCTTTGAATCTTCTTTATCATGCTAAGAGGAGCGGGAAAAAGCAAAAAATTTCAGAATTGCACCTTGCAATGCGGAGAAATTACTGTTTGTGCATTTACAATATTCATTGATTTTTGCCATTGAAAAACGTCCAGAAATGACTGAAGGTACTGACTGAATGAAAGGAGCTGGCATCTCACTCTCTTTGAATCTTCTTTATCATGCTAAGAGGAGCAGGAAAAAGCAAAAAATTTCAGAATTGCACCTTGCAATGCGGAGAAATTACTGTTTGTGCATTTACAATATTCATTGATTTTTGCCATTGAAAAACGTCCAGAAATGATTGAAGCTACTGACTGAATGAAAGGAGCTGGCATCTCACTCTCTTTGAATCTTCTTTATCATGCTAAGAGGAGCAGGAAAAAGCAAAAAATTTCAGAATTGCACCTTGCAATGCGGAGAAATTACTGTTTGTGCATTTACAATATTCATTGATTTTTGCCATTGAAAAACATCATGTTATTCATATACCAGAAATGTTTGAAGCTACTGACTGAATGAAAGGAGTTGGCATCTCACTCTCTTTGAATCTTCTTTATCATGCTAAGAGGAGCAGGAAAAAGCAAAAAATTTCAGAATTGCACCTTGCAATGTGGAGAAATTACTGTTTGTGCATTTACAATATTCATTGATTTTTACCATTGAAAAACGTCCAGAAATGATTGAAGCTACTGACTGAATGAAAGTAGCTGGCATCTCACTCTCTTTGAATCTTCTTTATCATGCTAAGAGGAGCAGGAAAAAGCAAAAAATTTCAGACTTGCACCTTGTAATGCGGAGAAATTAGTTTGTGCATTTACAATATTCATTGATTTTTGCCATTGAAAAACATCATGTTATTCATATACCAGAAATGTTTGAAGCTACTGACTGAATGAAAGGAGCTGGCATCTCACTCTCTTTGAATCTTCTTTATCATGCTAAGAGGAGCAGGAAAAAGCAAAAAATTTCAGAATTGCACCTTGCAATGTGGAGAAATTACTGTTTGTGCATTTACAATATTCATTGATTTTTACCATTGAAAAACGTCCAGAAATGATTGAAGCTACTGACTGAATGAAAGGAGCTGGCATCTCACTCTCTTTGAATCTTCTTTATCATGCTAAGAGGAGCAGGAAAAAGCAAAAAATTTCAGAATTGCACCTTGCAATGCGGAGAAATTACTGTTTGTGCATTTACAATATTCATTGATTTTTGCCATTGAAAAACGTCCAGAAATGATTGAAGCTACTGACTGAATGAAAGGAGCTGGCATCTCACTCTCTTTGAATCTTCTTTATCATGCTAAGAGGAGCAGGAAAAAGCAAAAAATTTCAGAATTGCACCTTGCAATGCGGAGAAATTACTGTTTGTGCATTTACAATATTCATTGATTTTTGCCATTGAAAAACATCATGTTATTCATATACCAGAAATGTTTGAAGCTACTGACTGAATGAAAGGAGTTGGCATCTCACTCTCTTTGAATCTTCTTTATCATGCTAAGAGGAGCAGGAAAAAGCAAAAAATTTCAGAATTGCACCTTGCAATGCGGAGAAATTACTGTTTGTGCATTTACAATATTCATTGATTTTTGCCATTGAAAAACATCATGTTATTCATATACCAGAAATGTTTGAAGCTACTGACTGAATGAAAGGAGCTGGCATCTCACTCTCTTTGAATCTTCTTTATCATGCTAAGAGGAGCAGGAAAAAGCAAAAAATTTTAGAATTGCACATTGCAATGTGGAGAAATTACTGTTTGTGCATTTACAATATTCATTGATTTTTACCATTGAAAAACGTCCCGAAATGATGGAAGCTACTGACTGAATGAAAGTAGCTGGCATCTCACTCTCTTTGAATCTTCTTTATCATGCTAAGAGGAGCAGGAAAAAGCAAAAAATTTCAGACTTGCATCTTGCAATGCGGAGAAATTACTGTTTGTGCATTTACAATATTCATTGATTTTTGCCATTGAAAAACATCATGTTATTCATATACCAGAAATGTTTGAAGCTACTGACTGAATGAAAGGAGCTGGCATCTCACTCTCTTTGAATCTTCTTTATCATGCTAAGAGGAGCAGGAAAAAGCAAAAAATTTCAGAATTGCACCTTGCAATGCGGAGAAATTACTGTTTGTGCATTTACAATATTCATTGATTTTTGCCATTGAAAAACGTCCAGAAATGATTGAAGCTACTGACTGAATGAAAGGAGCTGGCATCTCACTCTCTTTGAATCTTCTTTATCATGCTAAGAGGAGCAGGAAAAAGCAAAAAATTTCAGAATTGCACCTTGCAATGCGGAGAAATTACTGTTTGTGCATTTACAATATTCATTGATTTTTGCCATTGAAAAACGTCCAGAAATGATTGAAGCTACTGACTGAATGAAAGGAGCTGGCATCTCACTCTCTTTGAATCTTCTTTATCATGCTAAGAGGAGCAGGAAAAAGCAAAAAATTTCAGAATTGCACCTTGCAATGCGGAGAAATTACTGTTTGTGCATTTACAATATTCATTGATTTTTGCCATTGAAAAACATGTTATTCATATACCAGAAATGTTTGAAGCTACTGACGGAATGAAAGGAGCTGGCACCTCACTCTCTTTGAATCTTCTTTATCATGCTAAGAGGAGCGGGAAAAAGCAAAAAATTTCAGAATTGCACCTTGCAATGCGGAGAAATTACTGTTTGTGCATTTACAATATTCATTGATTTTTGCCATTGAAAAACGTCCAGAAATGATTGAAGGTACTGACTGAATGAAAGGAGCTGGCATCTCACTCTCTTTGAATCTTCTTTATCATGCTAAGAGGAGCAGGAAAAAGCAAAAAATTTCAGAATTGCACCTTGCAATGCGGAGAAATTACTGTTTGTGCATTTACAATATTCATTGATTTTTGCCATTGAAAAACGTCCAGAAATGATTGAAGGTACTGACTGAATGAAAGGAGCTGGCATCTCACTCTCTTTGAATCTTCTTTATCATGCTAAGAGGAGCAGGAAAAAGCAAAAAATTTCAGAATTGCACCTTGCAATGCGGAGAAATTACTGTTTGTGCATTTACAATATTCATTGATTTTTGCCATTGAAAAACATCATGTTATTCATATACCAGAAATGTTTGAAGCTACTGACTGAATGAAAGGAGTTGGCATCTCACTCTCTTTGAATCTTCTTTATCATGCTAAGAGGAGCAGGAAAAAGCAAAAAATTTCAGAATTGCACCTTGCAATGCGGAGAAATTACTGTTTATGCATTTACAATATTCATTGATTTTTGCCATTGAAAAACATCATGTTATTCATATACCAGAAATGTTTGAAGCTACTGACTGAATGAAAGGAGCTGGCATCTCACTCTCTTTGAATCTTCTTTATCATGCTAAGAGGAGCAGGAAAAAGCAAAAAATTTTAGAATTGCACATTGCAATGTGGAGAAATTACTGTTTGTGCATTTACAATATTCATTGATTTTTACCATTGAAAAACGTCCAGAAATGATTGAAGCTACTGACTGAATGAAAGTAGCTGGCATCTCACTCTCTTTGAATCTTCTTTATCATGCTAAGAGGAGCAGGAAAAAGCAAAAAATTTCAGACTTGCACCTTGCAATGCGGAGAAATTACTGTTTGTGCATTTACAATATTCATTGATCTTTGCCATTGAAAAACATCATGTTATTCATATACCAGAAATGTTTGAAGCTACTGACTGAATGAAAGGAGCTGGCATCTCACTCTCTTTGAATCTTCTTTATCATGCTAAGAGGAGCAGGAAAAAGCAAAAAATTTCAGAATTGCACCTTGCAATGCGGAGAAATTACTGTTTGTGCATTTACAATATTCATTGATTTTTGCCATTGAAAAACGTCCAGAAATGATTGAAGCTACTGACTGAATGAAAGGAGCTGGCATCTCACTCTCTTTGAATCTTCTTTATCATGCTAAGAGGAGCAGGAAAAAGCAAAAAATTTCAGAATTGCACCTTGCAATGCGGAGAAATTACTGTTTGTGCATTTACAATATTCATTGATTTTTGCCATTGAAAAACGTCCAGAAATGATTGAAGCTACTGACTGAATGAAAGGAGCTGGCATCTCACTCTCTTTGAATCTTCTTTATCATGCTAAGAGGAGCAGGAAAAAGCAAAAAATTTCAGAATTGCACCTTGCAATGCGGAGAAATTACTGTTTGTGCATTTACAATATTCATTGATTTTTGCCATTGAAAAACATGTTATTCATATACCAGAAATGTTTGAAGCTACTGACTGAATGAAAGGAGCTGGCACCTCACTCTCTTTGAATCTTCTTTATCATGCTAAGAGGAGCGGGAAAAAGCAAAAAATTTCGGAATTGCACCTTGCAATGCGGAGAAATTACTGTTTGTGCATTTACAATATTCATTGATTTTTGCCATTGAAAAATGTCCAGAAATGATTGAAGGTACTGACTGAATGAAAGGAGCTGGCATCTCATTCTCTTTGAATCTTCTTTATCATGCTAAGAGGAGCAGGAAAAAGCAAAACATTTCAGAATTGCACCTTGCAATGCGGAGAAATTACTGTTTGTGCATTTACAATATTCATTGATTTTTGCCATTGAAAAACGTCCAGAAATGATTGAAGCTACTGACTGAATGAAAGGAGCTGGCATCTCACTCTCTTTGAATCTTCTTTATCATGCTAAGAGGAGCAGGAAAAAGCAAAAAATTTCAGAATTGCACCTTGCAATGTGGAGAAATTACTGTTTGTGCATTTACAATATTCATTGATTTTTGCCATTGAAAAACATCATGTTATTCATATACCAGAAATGTTTGAAGCTACTGACTGAATGAAAGGAGCTGGCATCTCACTCTCTTTGAATCTTCTTTATCATGCTAAGAGGAGCAGGAAAAAGCAAAAAATTTCAGAATTGCACCTTGCAATGTGGAGAAATTACTGTTTGTGCATTTACAATATTCATTGATTTTTACCATTGAAAAACGTCCAGAAATGATTGAAGCTACTGACTGAATGAAAGTAGCTGGCATCTCACTCTCTTTGAATCTTCTTTATCATGCTAAGAGGAGCAGGAAAAAGCAAAAAATTTCAGACTTGCACCTTGCAATGCGGAGAAATTACTGTTTGTGCATTTACAATATTCATTGATTTTTGCCATTGAAAAACATCATGTTATTCATATACCAGAAATGTTTGAAGCTACTGACTGAATGAAAGGAGCTGGCATCTCACTCTCTTTGAATCTTCTTTATCATGCTAAGAGGAGCAGGAAAAAGCAAAAAATTTCAGTATTGCACCTTGCAATGCGGAGAAATTACTGTTTGTGCATTTACAAAATTCATTGATTTTTGCCATTGAAAAACGTCCAGAAATGATTGAAGGTACTGACTGAATGAAAGGAGCTGGCATCTCACTCTCTTTGAATCTTCTTTATCATGCTAAGAGGAGCAGGAAAAAGCAAAAAATTTTAGAATTGCACATTGCAATGTGGAGAAATTACTGTTTGTGCATTTACAATATTCATTGATTTTTACCATTGAAAAACGTCCAGAAATGATTGAAGCTACTGACTGAATGAAAGTAGCTGGCATCTCACTCTCTTTGAATCTTCTTTATCATGCTAAGAGGAGCAGGAAAAAGCAAAAAATTTCAGACTTGCACCTTGCAATGCGGAGAAATTACTGTTTGTGCATTTACAATATTCATTGATTTTTGCCATTGAAAAACATCATGTTATTCATATACCAGAAATGTTTGAAGCTACTGACTGAATGAAAGGAGCTGGCATCTCACTCTCTTTGAATCTTCTTTATCATGCTAAGAGGAGCAGGAAAAAGCAAAAAATTTCAGAATTGCACCTTGCAATGCGGAGAAATTACTGTTTGTGCATTTACAATATTCATTGATTTTTGCCTTTGAAAAACGTCCAGAAATGATTGAAGCTACTGACTGAATGAAAGGAGCTGGCATCTCACTCTCTTTGAATCTTCTTTATCATGCTAAGAGGAGCAGGAAAAAGCAAAAAATTTCAGAATTGCACCTTGCAATGCGGAGAAATTACTGTTTGTGCATTTACAATATTCATTGATTTTTGCCATTGAAAAACGTCCAGAAATGATTGAAGCTACTGACTGAATGAAAGGAGCTGGCATCTCACTCTCTTTGATTCTTCTTTATCATGCTAAGAGGAGCAGGAAAAAGCAAAAAATTTCAGAATTGCACCTTGCAATGCGGAGAAATTACTGTTTGTGCATTTACAATATTCATTGATTTTTGCCATTGAAAAACATGTTATTCATATACCAGAAATGTTTGAAGCTACTGACTGAATGAAAGGAGCTGGCACCTCACTCTCTTTGAATCTTCTTTATCATGCTAAGAGGAGCAGGAAAAAGCAAAAAATTTCAGAATTGCACCTTGCAATGCGGAGAAATTACTGTTTGTGCATTTACAATATTCATTGATTTTTGCCATTGAAAAACGTCCAGAAATGATTGAAGCTACTGACTGAATGAAAGGAGCTGGCATCTCACTCGCTTTGAATCTTCTTTATCATGCTAAGAGGAGCAGGAAAACGCAAAAAATTTCAGAATTGCACCTTGCAATGCGGAGAAATTACTGTTTGTGCATTTACAATATTCATTGATTTTTGCCATTGAAAAACGTCCAGAAATGATTGAAGCTACTGACTGAATGAAAGGAGCTGACATCTCACTCTCTTTGAATCTTCTTTATCATGCTAAGAGGAGCAGGAAAAAGCAAAAAATTTCAGAATTGCACCTTGCAATGCGGAGAAATTACAGTTTGTGCATTTACAATATTCATTGATTTTTGCCATTGAAAAACATCCAGAAATGATTGAAGCTACTGACTGAATGAAAGAAGCTGGCATCTCACTCTCTTTGAATCTTCTTTATCATGCTAAGAGGAGCAGGAAAAAGCAAAAAATTTCAGAATTGCACCTTGCAATGCGGAGAAATTACTGTTTGTGCATTTACAATATTCATTGATTTTTGCCATTGAAAAACATCATGTTATTCATATACCAGAAATGTTTGAAGCTACTGACTGAATGAAAGGAGCTGGCATCTCACTCTCTTTGAATCTTCTTTATCATGCTAAGAGGAGCAGGAAAAAGCAAAAAATTTCAGAATTGCACCTTGCAATGTGGAGAAATTACTGTTTGTGCATTTACAATATTCATTGATTTTTACCATTGAAAAACGTCCAGAAATGATTGAAGCTACTGACTGAATGAAAGTAGCTGGCATCTCACTCTCTTTGAATCTTCTTTATCATGCTAAGAGGAGCAGGAAAAAGCAAAAAATTTCAGACTTGCACCTTGCAATGCGGAGAAATTACTGTTTGTGCATTTACAATATTCATTGATTTTTGCCATTGAAAAACATCATGTTATTCATATACCAGAAATGTTTGAAGCTACTGACTGAATGAAAGGAGCTGGCATCTCACTCTCTTTGAATCTTCTTTATCATGCTAAGAGGAGCAGGAAAAAGCAAAAAATTTCAGACTTGCACCTTGCAATGCTGAGAAATTACTGTTTGTGCATTTACAATATTCATTGATTTTTGCCATTGAAAAACATCATGTTATTCATATACCAGAAATGTTTGAAGCTACTGACTGAATGAAAGGAGCTGGCATCTCACTCTCTTTGAATCTTCTTTATCATGCTAAGAGGAGCAGGAAAAAGCAAAAAATTTCAGAATTGCATCTTGCAATGCGGAGAAATTACTGTTTGTGCATTTACAATATTCATTGATTTTTGCCATTGAAAAACGTCCAGAAATGATTGAAGGTACTGACTGAATGAAAGGAGCTGGCATCTCACTCTCTTTGAATCTTCTTTATCATGCTAAGAGGAGCAGGAAAAAGCCAAAAATTTCAGAATTGCACCTTGCAATGCGGAGAAATTACTGTTTGTGCATTAACAATATTCATTGATTTTTGCCATTGAAAAACGTCCAGAAATGATTGAAGCTACTGACTGAATGAAAGGAGCTGGCATCTCACTCTCTTTGAATCTTCTTTATCATGCTAAGAGGAGCAGGAAAAAGCAAAAAATTTCAGAATTGCACCTTGCAATGCGGAGAAATTACAGTTTGTGCATTTACAATATTCATTGATTTTTGCCATTGAAAAACGTCCAGAAATGATTGAAGCTACTGACTGAATGAAAGGAGCTGGCATCTCACTCTCTTTGAATCTTCTTTATCATGCTAAGAGGAGCAGGAAAAAGCAAAAAATTTCAGAATTGCACCTTGCAATGCGGAGAAATTACTGTTTGTGCATTTACAATATTCGTTGATTTTTGCCATTGAAAAACGTCCAGAAATGATTGAAGCTACTGACTGAATGAAAGGAGCTGGCATCTCACTCTCTTTGAATCTTCTTTATCATGCTAAGAGGAGCAGGAAAAAGCAAAAAATTTCAGAATTGCACCTTGCAATGCGGAGAAATTACAGTTTGTGCATTTACAATATTCATTGATTTTTGCCATTGAAAAACGTCCAGAAATGATTGAAGCTACTGACTGAATGAAAGGAGCTGGCATCTCACTCTCTTTGAATCTTCTTTATCATGCTAAGAGGAGCAGGAAAAAGCAAAAAATTTCAGAATTGCACCTTGCAATGCGGAGAAATTACTGTTTGTGCATTTACAATATTCATTGATTTTTGCGATTGAAAAACATCATGTTATTCATATACCAGAAATGATTGAAGCTACTGACTGAACGAAAGGAGCTGGCATCTCACTCTCTTTGAATCTTCTTTATCATGCTAAGAGGAGCAGGAAAAAGTAAAAAATTTCAGAATTGCACCTTGCAATGCGGAGAAATTACTGTTTGTGCATTTACAATATTCAATGATTTTTGCCATTGAAAAACGTCCAGAAATGATTGAAGCTACTGACTGAATGAAAGGAGCTGGCATCTCACTCTCTTTGAATCTTGTTTATCATGCTAAGAGGAGCAGGAAAAAGCAAAAAATTTCAGAATTGCACCTTGCAATGCGGAGAAATTACTGTTTGTGCATTTACAATATTCATTGATTTTTGCCATTGAAAAACGTCCAGAAATGATTGAAGCTACTGACTGAATGAAAGGAGCTGGCATCTCACTCTCTTTGAATCTTCTTTATCATGCTAAGAGGAGCAGGAAAAAACAAAAAATTTCAGAATTGCACCTTGCAATGCGGAGAAATTACTGTTTGTGCATTTACAATATTCATTGATTTTTGCTATTGAAAAACATCATGTTATTCATATACCAGAAATGATTGAAGCTACTGACTGAATGAAAGGAGCTGGCATCTCACTCTCTTTGAATCTTCTTTATCATGCTAAGAGGAGCAGGAAAAAGCAAAAAATTTCAGAATTGCACCTTGCAATGCGGAGAAATTACAGTTTGTGCATTTACAATATTCATTGATTTTTGCCATTGAAAAACGTCCAGAAATGATTGAAGCTACTGACTGAATGAAAGGAGCTGGCATCTCACTCTCTTTGAATCTTCTTTATCATGCTAAGAGGAGCAGGAAAAAGCAAAAAATTTCAGAATTGCACCTTGCAATGCGGAGAAATTACTGTTTGTGCATTTACAATATTCATTGATTTTTGCCATTGAAAAACGTCCAGAAATGATTGAAGGTACTGACTGAATGAAAGGAGCTGGCATATCACTCTCTTTGAATCTTCTTTATCATCCTAAGAGGAGCAGGAAAAAGCAAAAAATTTCAGAATTGCACCTTGCAATGCGGAGAAATTACTGTTTGTGCATTTACAATATTCATTGATTTTTGCCATTGAAAAACGTCCAGAAATGATTGAAGCTACTGACTGAATGAAAGGAGCTGGCATCTCACTCTCTTTGAATCTTCTTTATCATGCTAAGAGGAGCAGGAAAAAGCAAAAAATTTCAGAATTGCACCTTGCAATGCGGAGAAATTACTGTTTGTGCATTTACAATATTCATTGATTTTTGCCATTGAAAAATGTCCAGAAATGATTGAAGCTACTGACTGAATGAAAGGAGCTGGCATCTCACTCTCTTTGAATCTTCTTTATCATGCTAAGAGGAGCAGGAAAAAGCAAAAAATTTCAGAATTGCGCCTTGCAATGCGGAGAAATTACTGTTTGTGCATTTACAAAATTCATTGATTTTTGCCATTGAAAAACATCATGTTATTCATATACCAGAAATGATTGAAGCTACTGACTGAAGGAAAGGAGCTGGCATCTCACTCTCTTTGAATCTTCTTTATCATGCTAAGAGGAGCAGGAAAAAGCAAAAAATTTCAGAATTGCACCTTGCAATGCGGAGAAATTACTGTTTGTGCATTTACAATATTCATTGATTTTTGCCATTGAAAAACATCCAGAAATGATTGAAGCTACTGACTGAATGAAAGGAGCTGGCATCTCACTCTCTTTGAATCTTCTTTATCATGCTAAGAGGAGCAGGAAAAAGCAAAAAATTTCAGAATTGCACCTTGCAATGCGGAGAAATTACTGTTTGTGCTCCTCTTAGCATGATAAAGAAGATTCAAAGAGAGTGAGATGCCAGCTCCTTTCATTCAGTCAGTAGCTTCAATCATTTCTGGACATTTTTCAATGGCAAAAATCAATGAATATTGTAAATGCACAAACAGTAATTTCTCCGCATTGCAAGGTGCAATTCTGAAATTTTTTGCTTTTTCCTGGTCCTCTTAGCATGATAAAGAAGATTCAAAGAGAGTGAGATGTCAGCTCCTTTCATTCAGTCAGTAGCTTCAAACATTTCTGGTATATGAATAGCATGATGTTTTTCAATGGCAAAAATCAATGAATATTGTAAATGCACAAACAGTAATTTCTCCGCATTGCAAGGTGCAATTCTGAAATTTTTTGCTTTTTCCTGCTCCTCTTAGCATGATAAAGAAGATTCAAAGAGAGTGAGATGCCAGCTCCTTTCATTCAGTCAGTAGCTTCAATCATTTCTGGTATATGAATAACATGATGTTTTTCAATGGCAAAAATCAATGAATTTTGTAAATGCACAAACAGTAATTTCTCAGCATTGCAAGGTGCAATTCTGAAATTTTTTGCTTTTTCCTGCTGCTCTTAGCATGATAAAGAAGATTCAAAGAGAGTGAGATGCCAGCTCCTTTCATTGTCAGTAGCTTCAATCATTTCTGGACGTTTTTCAATGGCAAAAATCAATGAATATTTTAAATGCACAAACAGTAATTTCTCCGCATTGCAAGGTGCAATTCTGAAATTTTTTGCTTTTTCCTGCTCCTCTTAGCATGATAAAGAAGATTCAAAGAGAGTGAGATGCCAGCTCCTTTCATTCAGTCAGTAGCTTCAATCATTTCTGGACGTTTTTCAATGGCAAAAATCAATGAATATTGTAAATGCACAAACAGTAATTTCTCCGCATTGCAAGGTGCAATTCTGAAATTTTTTGCTTTTTCCTGCTCCTCTTAGCATGATAAAGAAGATTCAAAGAGAGTGAGATGCCAGCTCCTTTCATTCAGTCAGTAGCTTCAATCATTTCTGGACGTTTTTCAATGGCAAAAATCAATGAATATTGTAAATGCACAAACAGTAATTTCTCCGCATTGCAAGGTGCAATTCTGAAATTTTTTGCTTTTTCCTGCTCCTCTTAGCATGATAAAGAAGATTCAAAGAGAGTGAGATGTCAGCTCCTTTCATTCAGTCAGTAGCTTCAAACATTTCTGGTATATGAATAACATGATGTTTTTCAATGGCAAAAATCAATGAATATTGTAAATGCACAAACAGTAATTTCTCCGCATTGCAAGGTGCAATTCTGAAATTTTTTGCTTTTTCCTGCTCCTCTTAGCATGATAAAGAAGATTCAAAGAGAGTGAGATGCCAGCTCCTTTCATTCAGTCAGTAGCTTCAATCATTTCTGGTATATGAATAACATGATGTTTTTCAATGGCAAAAATCAATGAATTTTGTAAATGCACAAACAGTAATTTCTCAGCATTGCAAGGTGCAATTCTGAAATTTTTTGCTTTTTCCTGCTCCTCTTAGCATGATAAAGAAGATTCAAAGAGAGTGAGATGCCAGCTCCTTTCATTGTCAGTAGCTTCAATCATTTCTGGACGTTTTTCAATGGCAAAAATCAATGAATATTGTAAATGCACAAACAGTAATTTCTCCGCATTGCAAGGTGCAATTCTGAAATTTTTTGCTTTTTCCTGCTCCTCTTAGCATTATGAAGAAGATTCAAAGAGAGTGAGATACCAGCTCCTTTCATTCAGTCAGTAGCTTCAAACATTTCTGGTATATGAATAACAAGATGTTTTTCAATGGCAAAAATCAATGAATATTGTTAATGCACAAACAGTAATTTCTCCGCATTGCAAGGTGCAATTCTGAAATTTTTTGCTTTTTCCTGCTCCTCTTAGCATGATAAAGAAGATTCAAAGAGAGTGAGATGCCAGCTCCTTTCGTTCAGTCAGTAGCTTCAATCATTTCTGGACGTTTTTCAATGGCAAAAATCATTGAATATTGTAAATGCACAAACAGTAATTTCTCCGCATTGCAAGGTGCAATTCTGAAATTTTTTACTTTTTCCTGCTCCTCTTAGCATGATAAAGAAGATTCAAAGAGAGTGAGATGCCATCTCCTTTCATTCAGTCAGTAGCTTCAATCATTTCTGGACGTTTTTCAATTGCAAAAATCAATGAATATTGTAAATGCACAAACAGTAATTTCTCCGCATTGCAAGGTGCAATTCTGAAATTTTTTGCTTTTTCCTGCTCCTCTTAGCATGATAAAGAAGATTCAAAGAGAGTGAGATGCCAGCTCCTTTCATTCAGTCAGTAGCTTCAATCATTTCTGGACGTTTTTCAATGGCAAAAATCAATGAATATTGTAAATGCACAAACAGTAATTTCTCCGCATTGCAAGGTGCAATTCTGAAATTTTTTGCTTTTTCCTGCTCCTTTTAGCATGATAAACAAGATTCAAAGAGAGTGAGATGCCAGCTCCTTTCATTCAGTCAGTAGCTTCAATCATTTATGGACGTTTTTCAATTGCAAAAATCATTGAATATTGTAAATGCACAAACAGTAATTTCTCCGCATTGCAAGGTGCAATTCTGAAATTTTTGACTTTTTCTTGCTCCTCTTAGCATGATAAAGAAGATTCAAAGAGAGTGAGATGCCAGATCCTTTCCTTCAGTCAGTAGCTTCAATCATTTCTGGTATATGAATAACATGATGTTTTTCAATGGCAAAAATCAATGAATTTTGTAAATGCACAAACAGTAATTTCTCCGCATTGCAAGGCGCAATTCTGAAATTTTTTGCTTTTTCCTGCTCCTCTTAGCATGATAAAGAAGATTCAAAGAGAGTGAGATGCTAGCTCCTTTCATTCAGTCAGTAGCTTCAATCATTTCTGGACGTTTTTCAATGGCAAAAATCAATGAATATTGTAAATGCACAAACAGTAATTTCTCCGCATTGCAAGGTGCAATTCTGAAATTTTTTGCTTTTTCCTGCTCCTCTTAGCATGATAAACAAGATTCAAAGAGAGTGAGGTGCCAGCTCCTTTCATTCAGTCAGGAGCTTCAAACATTTCTGGTATATGAATAACATGTTTTTCAATGGCAAAAATCAATGAATATTGTAAATGCACAAACAGTAATTTCTCCGCATTGCAAGGTGCAATTCTGAAATTTTTTGCTTTTTCCTGCTCCTCTTAGCATGATAAAGAAGATTCAAAGAGAGTGAGATGCTAGCTCCTTTCATTCAGTCAGTAGCTTCAATCATTTCTGGACATTTTTCAATGGCAAAAATCAATGAATATTGTAAATGCACAAACAGTAATTTCTCCGCATTGCAAGGTGCAATGCTGAAATTTTTTGCTTTTTCCTGCTCCTCTTAGCATGATAAAGAAGATTCAAAGAGAGTGAGATGCCAGCTCCTTTCATTCAGTCAGTAGCTTCAATCATTTCTGGACGTTTTTCAATGGCAAAAATCAATGAATATTGTAAATGCACAAACTGTAATTTCTCCGCATTGCAAGGTGCAATTCTGAAATTTTTTGCTTTTTCCTGCTCCTCTTAGCATGATAAAGAAGATTCAAAGAGAGTGAGATGCCAGCTCCTTTCATTCAGTCAGTAGCTTCAATCATTTCTGGACGTTTTTCAATGGCAAAAATCAATGAATATTGTAAATGCACAAACAGTAATTTCTCCGCATTGCAAGGTGCAATTCTGAAATTTTTTGCTTTTTCCTGCTCCTCTTAGCATGATAAAGAAGATTCAAAGAGAGTGAGATGCCAGCTCCTTTCATTCAGTCAGTAGCTTCAATCATTTCTGGACGTTTTTCAATGGCAAAAATCAATGAATATTGTAAATGCACAAACAGTAATTTCTCCGCATTGCAAGGTGCAATTCTGAAATTTTTTGCTTTTTCCTGCTCCTCTTAGCATGATAAAGAAGATTCAAAGAGAGTGAGATGCCAGCTCCTTTCATTCAGTCAGTAGCTTCAATCATTTCTGGTATATGAATAACATGATGTTTTTCAATGGCAAAAATCAATGAATTTTGTAAATGCACAAACAGTAATTTCTCAGCATTGCAAGGTGCAATTCTGAAATTTTTTGCTTTTTCCTGCTCCTCTTAGCATGATAAAGAAGATTCAAAGATAGTGAGATGCCAGCTCCTTTCATTGTCAGTAGCTTCAATCATTTCTGGACGTTTTTCAATGGCAAAAATCAATGAATATTGTAAATGCACAAACAGTAATTTCTCCGCATTGCAAGGTGCAATTCTGAAATTTTTTGCTTTTTCCTGCTCCTCTTAGCATTATGAAGAAGATTCAAAGAGAGTGAGATACCAGCTCCTTTCATTCAGTCAGTAGCTTCAAACATTTCTGGTATATGAATAACATGATGTTTTTCAATGGCAAAAATCAATGAATATTGTAAATGCACAAACAGTAATTTCTCCGCATTGCAAGGTGCAATTCTGAAATTTTTTGCTTTTTCCTGCTCCTCTTAGCATGATAAAGAAGATTCAAAGAGAGTGAGATGCCAGCTCCTTTAGTTCAGTCAGTAGCTTCAATCATTTCTGGACGTTTTTCAATGGCAAAAATCAGTGAATATTGTAAATGCACAAACAGTAATTTCTCCGCATTGCAAGGTGCAATTCTGAAATTTTTTACTTTTTCCTGCTCCTCTTAGCATGATAAAGAAGATTCAAAGAGAGTGAGATGCCAGCTCCTTTCATTCAGTCAGTAGCTTCAATCATTTCTGGTATATGAATAACATGATGTTTTTCAATCGCAAAAATCAATGAATATTGTAAATGCACAAACAGTAATTTCTCCGCATTGCAAGGTGCAATTCTGAAATTTTTTGCTTTTTCCTGCTCCTCTTAGCATGATAAAGAAGATTCAAAGAGAGTGAGATGCCAGCTCCTTTCATTCAGTCAGTAGCTTCAATCATTTCTGGACGTTTTTCAATGGCAAAAATCAATGAATATTGTAAATGCACAAACAGTAATTTCTCCGCATTGCAAGGTGCAATTCTGAAATTTTTTGCTTTTTCCTGCTCCTCTTAGCATGATAAAGAAGATTCAAAGAGAGTGAGATGCCAGCTCCTTTCCTTCAGTCAGTAGCTTCAATCATTTCTGGCATATGAATAACATGATGTTTTTCAATGGCAAAAATCAATGAATTTTGTAAATGCACAAACAGTAATTTCTCCGCATTGCAAGGCGCAATTCTGAAATTTTTTGCTTTTTCCTGCTCCTCTTAGCATGATAAAGAAGATTCAAAGAGAGTGAGATGCCAGCTCCTTTCATTCAGTCAGTAGCTTCAATCATTTCTGAACATTTTTCAATGGCAAAAATCAATGAATATTGTAAATGCACAAACAGTAATTTCTCCGCATTGCAAGGTGCAATTCTGAAATTTTTTGCTTTTTCCTGCTCCTCTTAGCATGATAAAGAAGATTCAAAGAGAGTGAGATGACAGCTCCTTTCATTCAGTCAGTAGCTTCAATCATTTCTGGACGTTTTTCAATGGCAAAAATCAATGAATATTGTAAATGCACAAACAGTAATTTCTCCGCATTGCAAGGTGCAATTCTGAAATTTTTTGCTTTTTCCTGCTCCTCTTAGCATGATAAAGAAGATTCAAAGAGAGTGAGATGCCAGCTCCTTTCATTCAGTCAGTAGCTTCAATCATTTCTGGTATATGAATAACATGATGTTTTTCAATGGCAAAAATCAATGAATTTTGTAAATGCACAAACAGTAATTTCTCAGCATTGCAAGGTGCAATTCTGAAATTTTTTGCTTTTTCCTGCTCCTCTTAGCATGATAAAGAAGATTCAAAGATAGTGAGATGCCAGCTCCTTTCATTGTCAGTAGCTTCAATCATTTCTGGACGTTTTTCAATGGCAAAAATCAATGAATATTGTAAATGCACAAACAGTAATTTCTCCGCATTGCAAGGTGCAATTCTGAAATTTTTTGCTTTTTCCTGCTCCTCTTAGCATTATGAAGAAGATTCAAAGAGAGTGAGATACCAGCTCCTTTCATTCAGTCAGTAGCTTCAAACATTTCTGGTATATGAATAACATGATGTTTTTCAATGGCAAAAATCAATGAATATTGTAAATGCACAAACAGTAATTTCTCCGCATTGCAAGGTGCAATTCTGAAATTTTTTGCTTTTTCCTGCTCCTCTTAGCATGATAAAGAAGATTCAAAGAGAGTGAGATGCCAGCTCCTTTAGTTCAGTCAGTAGCTTCAATCATTTCTGGACGTTTTTCAATGGCAAAAATCAGTGAATATTGTAAATGCACAAACAGTAATTTCTCCGCATTGCAAGGTGCAATTCTGAAATTTTTTACTTTTTCCTGCTCCTCTTAGCATGATAAAGAAGATTCAAAGAGAGTGAGATGCCAGCTCCTTTCATTCAGTCAGTAGCTTCAATCATTTCTGGTATATGAATAACATGATGTTTTTCAATCGCAAAAATCAATGAATATTGTAAATGCACAAACAGTAATTTCTCCGCATTGCAAGGTGCAATTCTGAAATTTTTTGCTTTTTCCTGCTCCTCTTAGCATGATAAAGAAGATTCAAAGAGAGTGAGATGCCAGCTCCTTTCATTCAGTCAGTAGCTTCAATCATTTCTGGACGTTTTTCAATGGCAAAAATCAATGAATATTGTAAATGCACAAACAGTAATTTCTCCGCATTGCAAGGTGCAATTCTGAAATTTTTTGCTTTTTCCTGCTCCTCTTAGCATGATAAAGAAGATTCAAAGAGAGTGAGATGCCAGCTCCTTTCCTTCAGTCAGTAGCTTCAATCATTTCTGGCATATGAATAACATGATGTTTTTCAATGGCAAAAATCAATGAATTTTGTAAATGCACAAACAGTAATTTCTCCGCATTGCAAGGCGCAATTCTGAAATTTTTTGCTTTTTCCTGCTCCTCTTAGCATGATAAAGAAGATTCAAAGAGAGTGAGATGCCAGCTCCTTTCATTCAGTCAGTAGCTTCAATCATTTCTGAACATTTTTCAATGGCAAAAATCAATGAATATTGTAAATGCACAAACAGTAATTTCTCCGCATTGCAAGGTGCAATTCTGAAATTTTTTGCTTTTTCCTGCTCCTCTTAGCATGATAAAGAAGATTCAAAGAGAGTGAGATGACAGCTCCTTTCATTCAGTCAGTAGCTTCAATCATTTCTGGACGTTTTTCAATGGCAAAAATCAATGAATATTGTAAATGCACAAACAGTAATTTCTCCGCATTGCAAGGTGCAATTCTGAAATTTTTTGCTTTTTCCTGCTCCTCTCAGCATGATAAAGAAGATTCAAAGAGAGTGAGGTGCCAGCTCCTTTCATTCAGTCAGGAGCTTCAAACATTTCTGGTATATGAATAACATGTTTTTCAATGGCAAAAATCAATGAATATTGTAAATGCACAAACAGTAATTTCTCCGCATTGCAAGGTGCAATTCAGAAATTTTTTGCTTTTTCCTGCTCCTCTTAGCATGATAAAGAAGATTCAAAGAGAGTGAGATGCCAGCTCCTTTCATTCAGTCAGTAGCTTCAATCATTTCTGGACGTTTTTCAATGGCAAAAATCAATGAATATTGTAAATGCACAAACAGTAATTTCTCCGCATTGCAAGGTGCAATTCTGAAATTTTTTGCTTTTTCCTGCTCCTCTTAGCATGATAAAGAAGATTCAAAGAGAGTGAGATGCCAGCTCCTTTCATTCAGTCAGTAGCTTCAATCATTTCTGGACGTTTTTCAATGGCAAAAATCAATGAATATTGTAAATGCACAAACAGTAATTTCTCCGCATTGCAAGGTGCAATTCTGAAATTTTTTGCTTTTTCCTGCTCCTCTTAGCATGATAAAGAAGATTCAAAGAGAGTGAGATGCCAGCTCCTTTCCTTCAGTCAGTAGCTTCAATCATTTCTGGCATATGAATAACATGATGTTTTTCAATGGCAAAAATCAATGAATTTTGTAAATGCACAAACAGTAATTTCTCCGCATTGCAAGGCGCAATTCTGAAATTTTTTGCTTTTTCCTGCTCCTCTTAGCATGATAAAGAAGATTCAAAGAGAGTGAGATGCCAGCTCCTTTCATTCAGTCAGTAGCTTCAATCATTTCTGGACATTTTTCAATGGCAAAAATCAATGAATATTGTAAATGCACAAACAGTAATTTCTCCGCATTGCAAGGTGCAATTCTGAAATTTTTTGCTTTTTCCTGCTCCTCTTAGCATGATAAAGAAGATTCAAAGAGAGTGAGATGACAGCTCCTTTCATTCAGTCAGTAGCTTCAATCATTTCTGGACGTTTTTCAATGGCAAAAATCAATGAATATTGTAAATGCACAAACAGTAATTTCTCCGCATTGCAAGGTGCAATTCTGAAATTTTTTGCTTTTTCCTGCTCCTCTTAGCATGATAAAGAAGATTCAAAGAGAGTGAGGTGCCAGCTCCTTTCATTCAGTCAGGAGCTTCAAACATTTCTGGTATATGAATAACATGTTTTTCAATGGCAAAAATCAATGAATATTGTAAATGCACAAACAGTAATTTCTCCGCATTGCAAGGTGCAATTCTGAAATTTTTTGCTTTTTCCTGCTCCTCTTAGCATGATAAAGAAGATTCAAAGAGAGTGAGATGCCAGCTCCTTTCATTCAGTCAGTAGCTTCAATCATTTCTGGACGTTTTTCAATGGCAAAAATCAATGAATATTGTAAATGCACAAACAGTAATTTCTCCGCATTGCAAGGTGCAATTCTGAAATTTTTTGCTTTTTCCTGCTCCTCTTAGCATGATAAAGAAGATTCAAAGAGAGTGAGATGCCAGCTCCTTTCATTCAGTCAGTAGCTTCAATCATTTCTGGACGTTTTTCAATGGCAAAAATCAATGAATATTGTAAATGCACAAACAGTAATTTCTCTGCATTGCAATGTGCAATTCTGAAATTTTTTGCTTTTTCCTGCTCCTCTTAGCATGATAAAGAAGATTCAAAGAGAGTGAGATGCCAGCTCCTTTCATTCAGTCAGTAGCTTCAAACATTTCTGGTATATGAATAACATGATGTTTTTCAATGGCAAAAATCAATGAATATTGTAAATGCACAAACAGTAATTTCTCCGCATTGCAAGGTGCAATTCTGAAATTTTTTGCTTTTTTCTGCTCCTCTTAGCATGATAAAGAAGATTCAAAGAGAGTGAGATGCCAGCTCCTTTCGTTCAGTCAGTAGCTTCAATCATTTCTGGACGTTTTTCAATGGCAAAAATCATTGAATATTATAAATGCACAAACAGTAATTTCTCCGCATTGCAAGGTGCAATTCTGAATTTTTTTACTTTTTCCTGCTCCTCTTAGCATGATAAAGAAGATTCAAAGAGAGTGAGATGCCAGCTCCTTTCATTCAGTCAGTAGCTTCAATCATTTCTGGTATATGAATAACATGATGTTTTTCAATGGCAAAAATCAATGAATATTGTAAATGCACAAACAGTAATTTCTCCGCATTGCAAGGTGCAATTCTGAAATTTTTTGCTTTTTCCTGCTCCTCTTAGCATGATAAAGAAGATTCAAAGAGAGTGAGATGCCAGCTCCTTTCATTCAGTCAGTAGCTTCAATCATTTCTGGACGTTTTTCAATGGCAAAAATCAATGAATATTGTAAATGCACAAACAGTAATTTCTCCGCATTGCAAGGTGCAATTCTGAAATTTTTTGATTTTTCCTTCTCCTCTTAGCATGATAAAGAAGATTCAAAGAGAGTGAGATGCCAGCTCCTTTCATTCAGTCAGTAGCTTTAATCATTTCTGGACGTTTTTCAATGGCAAAAATCATTGAATATTGTAAATGCACAATCAGTAATTTCTCCGCATTGCAAGGTGCAATTCTGAAATTTTTTACTTTTTCCTGCTCCTCTTAGCATGATAAAGAAGATTCAAAGAGAGTGAGATGCCAGCTCCTTTCATTCAGTCAGTAGCTTCAATCATTTCTGGTATATGAATAACATGATGTTTTTCAATCGCAAAAATCAATGAATATTGTAAATGCACAAACAGTAATTTCTCCGCATTGCAAGGTGCAATTCTGAAATTTTTTGCTTTTTCCTGCTCCTCTTAGCATGATAAAGAAGATTCAAAGAGAGTGAGATGCCAGCTCCTTTCATTCAGTCAGTAGCTTCAATCATTTCTGGACGTTTTTCAATGGCAAAAACCAATGAATATTGTAAATGCACAAACAGTAATTTCTCCGCATTGCAAGGTGCAATTCTGAAATTTTTTACTTTTTCCTGCTCCTCTTAGCATGATAAAGAAGATTCAAAGAGAGTGAGATGCCAGCTCCTTTCATTCAGTCAGTAGCTTCAATCATTTCTGGTATATGAATAACATGATGTTTTTCAATGGCAAAAATCAATGAATATTGTAAATGCACAAACAGTAATTTCTCCGCATTGCAAGGTGCAATTCTGAAATTTTTTGCTTTTTCCTGCTCCTCTTAGCATGATAAAGAAGATTCAAAGAGAGTGAGATGCCAGCTCCTTTCATTCAGTCAGTAGCTTCAATCATTTCTGGACGTTTTTCAATGGCAAAAATCAATGAATATTGTAAATGCACAAACAGTAATTTCTCCGCATTGCAAGGTGCAATTCTGAAATTTTTTGCTTTTTCCTGCTCCTCTTAGCATGATAAAGAAGATTCAAAGAGAGTGAGATGCCAGCTCCTTTCATTCAGTCAGTAGCTTTAATCATTTCTGGACGTTTTTCAATGGCAAAAATCATTGAATATTGTAAATGCACAATCAGTAATTTCTCCGCATTGCAAGGTGCAATTCTGAAATTTTTTACTTTTTCCTGCTCCTCTTAGCATGATAAAGAAGATTCAAAGAGAGTGAGATGCCAGCTCCTTTCATTCAGTCAGTAGCTTCAATCATTTCTGGTATATGAATAACATGATGTTTTTCAATCGCAAAAATCAATGAATATTGTAAATGCACAAACAGTAATTTCTCCGCATTGCAAGGTGCAATTCTGAAATTTTTTGCTTTTTCCTGCTCCTCTTAGCATGATAAAGAAGATTCAAAGAGAGTGAGATGCCAGCTCCTTTCATTCAGTCAGTAGCTTCAATCATTTCTGGACGTTTTTCAATGGCAAAAACCAATGAATATTGTAAATGCACAAACAGTAATTTCTCCGCATTGCAAGGTGCAATTCTGAAATTTTTTGCTTTTTCCTGCTCCTCTTAGCATGATAAAGAAGATTCAAAGAGAGTGAGATGCCAGATCCTTTCCTTCAGTCAGTAGCTTCAATCATTTCTGGTATATGAATAACATGATGTTTTTCAATGGCAAAAATCAATGAATTTTGTAAATGCACAAACAGTAATTTCTCCGCATTGCAAGGCGCAATTCTGAAATTTTTTGCTTTTTCCTGCTCCTCTTAGCATGATAAAGAAGATTCAAAGAGAGTGAGATGCTAGCTCCTTTCATTCAGTCAGTAGCTTCAATCATTTCTGGACGTTTTTCAATGGCAAAAACCAATGAATATTGTAAATGCACAAACAGTAATTTCTCCGCATTGCAAGGTGCAATTCTGAAATTTTTTGCTTTTTCCTGCTCCTCTTAGCATGATAAAGAAGATTCAAAGAGAGTGAGATGCCAGCTCCTTTCATTCAGTCAGTAGCTTCAATCATTTCCGGACGTTTTTCAATGGCAAAAATCAATGAATATTGTAAATGCACAAACAGTAATTTCTCCGCATTGCAAGGTGTAATTCTGAAATTTTTTGCTTTTTCCTGCTCCTCTTAGCATGATAAAGAAGATTCAAAGAGAGTGAGATGCCAGCTCCTTTCCTTCAGTCAGTAGCTTCAATCATTTCTGGTATATGAATAACATGATGTTTTTCAATGGCAAAAATCAATGAATTTTGTAAATGCACAAACAGTAATTTCTCCGCATTGCAAGGCGCAATTCTGAAATTTTTTGCTTTTTCCTGCTCCTCTTAGCATGATAAAGAAGATTCAAAGAGAGTGAGATGCTAGCTCCTTTCATTCAGTCAGTAGCTTCAATCATTTCTGGACGTTTTTCAATGGCAAAAATCAATGAATATTGTAAATGCACAAACAGTAATTTCTCCGCATTGCAAGGTGCAATTCTGAAATTTTTTGCTTTTTCCTGCTCCTCTTAGCATGATAAACAAGATTCAAAGAGAGTGAGGTGCCAGCTCCTTTCATTCAGTCAGGAGCTTCAAACATTTCTGGTATATGAATAACATGTTTTTCAATGGCAAAAATCAATGAATATTGTAAATGCACAAACAGTAATTT
Organism: Phyllobates terribilis; assembly: GCF_046119375.1. Taxonomy (NCBI): domain Eukaryota; kingdom Metazoa; phylum Chordata; class Amphibia; order Anura; family Dendrobatidae; genus Phyllobates; species Phyllobates terribilis. The sequence continues at coordinate 134,301 of NW_027364098.1, read as the reverse complement.
CTCCGCATTGCAAGGTGCAATTCTGAAATTTTTTGCTTTTTCCTGCTCCTCTTAGCATGATAAAGAAGATTCAAAGAGAGTGAGATGCCAGCTCCTTTCATTCAGTCAGTAGCTTCAATCATTTCTGGACATTTTTCAATGGCAAAAATCAATGAATATTGTAAATGCACAAACAGTAATTTCTCCGCATTGCAAGGTGCAATGCTGAAATTTTTTGCTTTTTCCTGCTCCTCTTAGCATGATAAAGAAGATTCAAAGAGAGTGAGATGCCAGCTCCTTTCATTCAGTCAGTAGCTTCAATCATTTCTGGACGTTTTTCAATGGCAAAAATCAATGAATATTGTAAATGCACAAACTGTAATTTCTCCGCATTGCAAGGTGCAATTCTGAAATTTTTTGCTTTTTCCTGCTCCTCTTAGCATGATAAAGAAGATTCAAAGAGAGTGAGATGCCAGCTCCTTTCATTCAGTCAGTAGCTTCAATCATTTCTGGACGTTTTTCAATGGCAAAAATCAATGAATATTGTAAATGCACAAACAGTAATTTCTCCGCATTGCAAGGTGCAATTCTGAAATTTTTTGCTTTTTCCTGCTCCTCTTAGCATGATAAAGAAGATTCAAAGAGAGTGAGATGCCAGCTCCTTTCATTCAGTCAGTAGCTTCAATCATTTCTGGACGTTTTTCAATGGCAAAAATCAATGAATATTGTAAATGCACAAACAGTAATTTCTCCGCATTGCAAGGTGCAATTCTGAAATTTTTTGCTTTTTCCTGCTCCTCTTAGCATGATAAAGAAGATTCAAAGAGAGTGAGATGCCAGCTCCTTTCATTCAGTCATTAGCTTCAATCATTTCTGGTATATGAATAACATGATGTTTTTCAATGGCAAAAATCAATGAATTTTGTAAATGCACAAACAGTAATTTCTCAGCATTGCAAGGTGCAATTCTGAAATTTTTTGCTTTTTCCTGCTCCTCTTAGCATGATAAAGAAGATTCAAAGAGAGTGAGATGCCAGCTCCTTTCATTGTCAGTAGCTTCAATCATTTCTGGACGTTTTTCAATGGCAAAAATCAATGAATATTGTAAATGCACAAACAGTAATTTCTCCGCATTGCAAGGTGCAATTCTGAAATTTTTTGCTTTTTCCTGCTCCTCTTAGCATTATGAAGAAGATTCAAAGAGAGTGAGATACCAGCTCCTTTCATTCAGTCAGTAGCTTCAAACATTTCTGGTATATGAATAACATGATGTTTTTCAATGGCAAAAATCAATGAATATTGTAAATGCACAAACAGTAATTTCTCCGCATTGCAAGGTGCAATTCTGAAATTTTTTGCTTTTTCCTGCTCCTCTTAGCATGATAAAGAAGATTCAAAGAGAGTGAGATGCCAGCTCCTTTAGTTCAGTCAGTAGCTTCAATCATTTCTGGACGTTTTTCAATGGCAAAAAACAGTGAATATTGTAAATGCACAAACAGTAATTTCTCCGCATTGCAAGGTGCAATTCTGAAATTTTTTACTTTTTCCTGCTCCTCTTAGCATGATAAAGAAGATTCAAAGAGAGTGAGATGCCAGCTCCTTTCATTCAGTCAGTAGCTTCAATCATTTCTGGTATATGAATAACATGATGTTTTTCAATCGCAAAAATCAATGAATATTGTAAATGCACAAACAGTAATTTCTCCGCATTGCAAGGTGCAATTCTGAAATTTTTTGCTTTTTCCTGCTCCTCTTAGCATGATAAAGAAGATTCAAAGAGAGTGAGATGCCAGCTCCTTTCATTCAGTCAGTAGCTTCAATCATTTCTGGACGTTTTTCAATGGCAAAAATCAATGAATATTGTAAATGCACAAACAGTAATTTCTCCGCATTGCAAGGTGCAATTCTGAAATTTTTTGCTTTTTCCTGCTCCTCTTAGCATGACAAAGAAGATTCAAAGAGAGTGAGATGCCAGCTCCTTTCCTTCAGTCAGTAGCTTCAATCATTTCTGGCATATGAATAACATGATGTTTTTCAATGGCAAAAATCAATGAATTTTGTAAATGCACAAACAGTAATTTCTCCGCATTGCAAGGCGCAATTCTGAAATTTTTTGCTTTTTCCTGCTCCTCTTAGCATGATAAAGAAGATTCAAAGAGAGTGAGATGCCAGCTCCTTTCATTCAGTCAGTAGCTTCAATCATTTCTGAACATTTTTCAATGGCAAAAATCAATGAATATTGTAAATGCACAAACAGTAATTTCTCCGCATTGCAAGGTGCAATTCTGAAATTTTTTGCTTTTTCCTGCTCCTCTTAGCATGATAAAGAAGATTCAAAGAGAGTGAGATGACAGCTCCTTTCATTCAGTCAGTAGCTTCAATCATTTCTGGACGTTTTTCAATGGCAAAAATCAATGAATATTGTAAATGCACAAACAGTAATTTCTCCGCATTGCAAGGTGCAATTCTGAAATTTTTTGCTTTTTCCTGCTCCTCTCAGCATGATAAAGAAGATTCAAAGAGAGTGAGGTGCCAGCTCCTTTCATTCAGTCAGGAGCTTCAAACATTTCTGGTATATGAATAACATGTTTTTCAATGGCAAAAATCAATGAATATTGTAAATGCACAAACAGTAATTTCTCCGCATTGCAAGGTGCAATTCTGAAATTTTTTGCTTTTTCCTGCTCCTCTTAGCATGATAAAGAACATTCAAAGAGAGTGAGATGCCAGCTCCTTTCATTCAGTCAGTAGCTTCAATCATTTCTGGATGTTTTTCAATGGCAAAAATCAATGAATATTGTAAATGCACAAACAGTAATTTCTCCGCATTGCAAGGTGCAATTCTGAAATTTTTTGCTTTTTCCTGCTCCTCTTAGCATGATAAAGAAGATTCAAAGAGAGTGAGATGCCAGCTCCTTTCATTCAGTCAGTAGCTTCAATCATTTCTGGACGTTTTTCAATGGCAAAAATCAATGAATATTGTAAATGCACAAACAGTAATTTCTCCGCATTGCAAGGTGCAATTCTGAAATTTTTTGCTTTTTCCTGCTCCTCTTAGCATGATAAAGAAGATTCAAAGAGAGTGAGATGCCAGCTCCTTTCCTTCAGTCAGTAGCTTCAATCATTTCTGGCATATGAATAACATGATGTTTTTCAATGGCAAAAATCAATGAATTTTGTAAATGCACAAACAGTAATTTCTCCGCATTGCAAGGCGCAATTCTGAAATTTTTTGCTTTTTCCTGCTCCTCTTAGCATGATAAAGAAGATTCAAAGAGAGTGAGATGCCAGCTCCTTTCATTCAGTCAGTAGCTTCAATCATTTCTGGACATTTTTCAATGGCAAAAATCAATGAATATTGTAAATGCACAAACAGTAATTTCTCCGCATTGCAAGGTGCAATTCTGAAATTTTTTGCTTTTTCCTGCTCCTCTTAGCATGATAAAGAAGATTCAAAGAGAGTGAGATGACAGCTCCTTTCATTCAGTCAGTAGCTTCAATCATTTCTGGACGTTTTTCAATGGCAAAAATCAATGAATATTGTAAATGCACAAACAGTAATTTCTCCGCATTGCAAGGTGCAATTCTGAAATTTTTTGCTTTTTCCTGCTCCTCTTAGCATGATAAAGAAGATTCAAAGAGAGTGAGGTGCCAGCTCCTTTCATTCAGTCAGGAGCTTCAAACATTTCTGGTATATGAATAACATGTTTTTCAATGGCAAAAATCAATGAATATTGTAAATGCACAAACAGTAATTTCTCCGCATTGCAAGGTGCAATTCTGAAATTTTTTGCTTTTTCCTGCTCCTCTTAGCATGATAAAGAAGATTCAAAGAGAGTGAGATGCCAGCTCCTTTCATTCAGTCAGTAGCTTCAATCATTTCTGGACGTTTTTCAATGGCAAAAATCAATGAATATTGTAAATGCACAAACAGTAATTTCTCCGCATTGCAAGGTGCAATTCTGAAATTTTTTGCTTTTTCCTGCTCCTCTTAGCATGATAAAGAAGATTCAAAGAGAGTGAGATGCCAGCTCCTTTCATTCAGTCAGTAGCTTCAATCATTTCTGGACGTTTTTCAATGGCAAAAATCAATGAATATTGTAAATGCACAAACAGTAATTTCTCTGCATTGCAATGTGCAATTCTGAAATTTTTTGCTTTTTCCTGCTCCTCTTAGCATGATAAAGAAGATTCAAAGAGAGTGAGATGCCAGCTCCTTTCATTCAGTCAGTAGCTTCAAACATTTCTGGTATATGAATAACATGATGTTTTTCAATGGCAAAAATCAATGAATATTGTAAATGCACAAACAGTAATTTCTCCGCATTGCAAGGTGCAATTCTGAAATTTTTTGCTTTTTTCTGCTCCTCTTAGCATGATAAAGAAGATTCAAAGAGAGTGAGATGCCAGCTCCTTTCGTTCAGTCAGTAGCTTCAATCATTTCTGGACGTTTTTCAATGGCAAAAATCATTGAATATTATAAATGCACAAACAGTAATTTCTCCGCATTGCAAGGTGCAATTCTGAAATTTTTTACTTTTTCCTGCTCCTCTTAGCATGATAAAGAAGATTCAAAGAGAGTGAGATGCCAGCTCCTTTCATTCAGTCAGTAGCTTCAATCATTTCTGGTATATGAATAACATGATGTTTTTCAATGGCAAAAATCAATGAATATTGTAAATGCACAAACAGTAATTTCTCCGCATTGCAAGGTGCAATTCTGAAATTTTTTGCTTTTTCCTGCTCCTCTTAGCATGATAAAGAAGATTCAAAGAGAGTGAGATGCCAGCTCCTTTCATTCAGTCAGTAGCTTCAATCATTTCTGGACGTTTTTCAATGGCAAAAATCAATGAATATTGCAAATGCACAAACAGTAATTTCTCCGCATTGCAAGGTGCAATTCTGAAATTTTTTGCTTTTTCCTGCTCCTCTTAGCATGATAAAGAAGATTCAAAGAGAGTGAGATGCCAGCTCCTTTCATTCAGTCAGTAGCTTTAATCATTTCTGGACGTTTTTCAATGGCAAAAATCATTGAATATTGTAAATGCACAATCAGTAATTTCTCCGCATTGCAAGGTGCAATTCTGAAATTTTTTACTTTTTCCTGCTCCTCTTAGCATGATAAAGAAGATTCAAAGAGAGTGAGATGCCAGCTCCTTTCATTCAGTCAGTAGCTTCAATCATTTCTGGTATATGAATAACATGATGTTTTTCAATCGCAAAAATCAATGAATATTGTAAATGCACAAACAGTAATTTCTCCGCATTGCAAGGTGCAATTCTGAAATTTTTTGCTTTTTCCTGCTCCTCTTAGCATGATAAAGAAGATTCAAAGAGAGTGAGATGCCAGCTCCTTTCATTCAGTCAGTAGCTTCAATCATTTCTGGACGTTTTTCAATGGCAAAAACCAATGAATATTGTAAATGCACAAACAGTAATTTCTCCGCATTGCAAGGTGCAATTCTGAAATTTTTTGCTTTTTCCTGCTCCTCTTAGCATGATAAAGAAGATTCAAAGAGAGTGAGATGCCAGATCCTTTCCTTCAGTCAGTAGCTTCAATCATTTCTGGTATATGAATAACATGATGTTTTTCAATGGCAAAAATCAATGAATTTTGTAAATGCACAAACAGTAATTTCTCCGCATTGCAAGGCGCAATTCTGAAATTTTTTGCTTTTTCCTGCTCCTCTTAGCATGATAAAGAAGATTCGAAGAGAGTGAGATGCCAGCTCCTTTCATTCAGTCAGTAGCTTCAATCATTTCTGGACATTTTTCAATGGCAAAAATCAATGAATATTGTAAATGCACAAACAGTAATTTCTCCGCATTGCATGGTGCAATTCTGAAATTTTTTGCTTTTTCCTGCTCCTCTTAGCATGATAAAGAAGATTCAAAGAGAGTGAGATGCCAGCTCCTTTCATTCAGTCAGTAGCTTCAATCATTTCTGGACGTTTTTCAATGGCAAAAATCAATGAATATTGTAAATGCACAAACAGTAATTTCTCCGCATTGCAAGGTGCAATTCTGAAATTTTTTGCTTTTTCCTGCTCCTCTTAGCATGATAAAGAAGATTCAAAGAGAGTGAGATGCCAGCTCCTTTCATTCAGTCAGTAGCTTCAATCATTTCTGGACGTTTTTCAATGGCAAAAATCAATGAATATTGTAAATGCACAAACAGTAATTTCTCCGCATTGCAAGGTGCAATTCTGAAATTTTTTGCTTTTTCCTGCTCCTCTTAGCATGATAAAGAAGATTCAAAGAGAGTGAGATGCCAGATCCTTTCCTTCAGTCAGTAGCTTCAATCATTTCTGGTATATGAATAACATGATGTTTTTCAATGGCAAAAAATAATGAATTTTGTAAATGCACAAACAGTAATTTCTCCGCATTGCAAGGCGCAATTATGAAATTTTTTGCTTTCTCCTGCTCCTCTTAGCATGATAAAGAAGATTCAAAGAGAGTGAGATGCCAGCTCCTTTCCTTCAGTCAGTAGCTTCAATCATTTCTGGCATATGAATAACATGATGTTTTTCAATGGCAAAAATCAATGAATTTTGTAAATGCACAAACAGTAATTTCTCCGCATTGCAAGGCGCAATTCTGAAATTTTTTGCTTTTTCCTGCTCCTCTTAGCATGATAAAGAAGATTCAAAGAGAGTGAGATGCTAGCTCCTTTCATTCAGTCAGTAGCTTCAATCATTTCTGGACGTTTTTCAATGGCAAAAATCAATGAATATTGTAAATGCACAAACAGTAATTTCTCCGCATTGCAAGGTGCAATTCTGAAATTTTTTGCTTTTTCCTGCTCCTCTTAGCATGATAAACAAGATTCAAAGAGAGTGAGGTGCCAGCTCCTTTCATTCAGTCAGGAGCTTCAAACATTTCTGGTATATGAATAACATGTTTTTCAATGGCAAAAATCAATGAATATTGTAAATGCACAAACAGTAATTTCTCCGCATTGCAAGGTGCAATTCTGAAATTTTTTGCTTTTTCCTGCTCCTCTTAGCATGATAAAGAAGATTCAAAGAGAGTGAGATGCCAGCTCCTTTCATTCAGTCAGTAGCTTTAATCATTTCTGGACGTTTTTCAATGGCAAAAATCATTGAATATTGTAAATGCACAATCAGTAATTTCTCCGCATTGCAAGGTGCAATTCTGAAATTTTTTACTTTTTCCTGCTCCTCTTAGCATGATAAAGAAGATTCAAAGAGAGTGAGATGCCAGCTCCTTTCATTCAGTCAGTAGCTTCAATCATTTCTGGTATATGAATAACATGATGTTTTTCAATCGCAAAAATCAATGAATATTGTAAATGCACAAACAGTAATTTCTCCGCATTGCAAGGTGCAATTCTGAAATTTTTTGCTTTTTCCTGCTCCTCTTAGCATGATAAAGAAGATTCAAAGAGAGTGAGATGCCAGCTCCTTTCATTCAGTCAGTAGCTTCAATCATTTCTGGACGTTTTTCAATGGCAAAAACCAATGAATATTGTAAATGCACAAACAGTAATTTCTCCGCATTGCAAGGTGCAATTCTGAAATTTTTTGCTTTTTCCTGCTCCTCTTAGCATGATAAAGAAGATTCAAAGAGAGTGAGATGCCAGATCCTTTCCTTCAGTCAGTAGCTTCAATCATTTCTGGTATATGAATAACATGATGTTTTTCAATGGCAAAAATCAATGAATTTTGTAAATGCACAAACAGTAATTTCTCCGCATTGCAAGGCGCAATTCTGAAATTTTTTGCTTTTTCCTGCTCCTCTTAGCATGATAAAGAAGATTCGAAGAGAGTGAGATGCCAGCTCCTTTCATTCAGTCAGTAGCTTCAATCATTTCTGGACATTTTTCAATGGCAAAAATCAATGAATATTGTAAATGCACAAACAGTAATTTCTCCGCATTGCAAGGTGCAATTCTGAAATTTTTTGCTTTTTCCTGCTCCTCTTAGCATGATAAAGAAGATTCAAAGAGAGTGAGATGCCAGCTCCTTTCATTCAGTCAGTAGCTTCAATCATTTCTGGACGTTTTTCAATGGCAAAAATCAATGAATATTGTAAATGCACAAACAGTAATTTCTCCGCATTGCAAGGTGCAATTCTGAAATTTTTTGCTTTTTCCTGCTCCTCTTAGCATGATAAAGAAGATTCAAAGAGAGTGAGATGCCAGCTCCTTTCATTCAGTCAGTAGCTTCAATCATTTCTGGACGTTTTTCAATGGCAAAAATCAATGAATATTGTAAATGCACAAACAGTAATTTCTCCGCATTGCAAGGTGCAATTCTGAAATTTTTTGCTTTTTCCTGCTCCTCTTAGCATGATAAAGAAGATTCAAAGAGAGTGAGATGCCAGATCCTTTCCTTCAGTCAGTAGCTTCAATCATTTCTGGTATATGAATAACATGATGTTTTTCAATGGCAAAAAATAATGAATTTTGTAAATGCACAAACAGTAATTTCTCCGCATTGCAAGGCGCAATTATGAAATTTTTTGCTTTCTCCTGCTCCTCTTAGCATGATAAAGAAGATTCAAAGAGAGTGAGATGCCAGCTCCTTTCCTTCAGTCAGTAGCTTCAATCATTTCTGGTATATGAATAACATGATGTTTTTCAATGGCAAAAATCAATGAATTTTGTAAATGCACAAACAGTAATTTCTCCGCATTGCAAGGCGCAATTCTGAAATTTTTTGCTTTTTCCTGCTCCTCTTAGCATGATAAAGAAGATTCAAAGAGAGTGAGATGCTAGCTCCTTTCATTCAGTCAGTAGCTTCAATCATTTCTGGACGTTTTTCAATGGCAAAAATCAATGAATATTGTAAATGCACAAACAGTAATTTCTCCGCATTGCAAGGTGCAATTCTGAAATTTTTTGCTTTTTCCTGCTCCTCTTAGCATGATAAACAAGATTCAAAGAGAGTGAGGTGCCAGCTCCTTTCATTCAGTCAGGAGCTTCAAACATTTCTGGTATATGAATAACATGTTTTTCAATGGCAAAAATCAATGAATATTGTAAATGCACAAACAGTAATTTCTCCGCATTGCAAGGTGCAATTCTGAAATTTTTTGCTTTTTCCTGCTCCTCTTAGCATGATAAAGAAGATTCAAAGAGAGTGAGATGCCAGCTCCTTTCATTCAGTCAGTAGCTTCAATCATTTCTGGACATTTTTCAATGGCAAAAATCAATGAATATTGTAAATGCACAAACAGTAATTTCTCCGCATTGCAAGGTGCAATGCTGAAATTTTTTGCTTTTTCCTGCTCCTCTTAGCATGATAAAGAAGATTCAAAGAGAGTGAGATGCCAGCTCCTTTCATTCAGTCAGTAGCTTCAATCATTTCTGGACGTTTTTCAATGGCAAAAATCAATGAATATTGTAAATGCACAAACTGTAATTTCTCCGCATTGCAAGGTGCAATTCTGAAATTTTTTGCTTTTTCCTGCTCCTCTTAGCATGATAAAGAAGATTCAAAGAGAGTGAGATGCCAGCTCCTTTCATTCAGTCAGTAGCTTCAATCATTTCTGGACGTTTTTCAATGGCAAAAATCAATGAATATTGTAAATGCACAAACAGTAATTTCTCCGCATTGCAAGGTGCAATTCTGAAATTTTTTGCTTTTTCCTGCTCCTCTTAGCATGATAAAGAAGATTCAAAGAGAGTGAGATGCCAGCTCCTTTCATTCAGTCATTAGCTTCAATCATTTCTGGTATATGAATAACATGATGTTTTTCAATGGCAAAAATCAATGAATTTTGTAAATGCACAAACAGTAATTTCTCAGCATTGCAAGGTGCAATTCTGAAATTTTTTGCTTTTTCCTGCTCCTCTTAGCATGATAAAGAAGATTCAAAGAGAGTGAGATGCCAGCTCCTTTCATTGTCAGTAGCTTCAATCATTTCTGGACGTTTTTCAATGGCAAAAATCAATGAATATTGTAAATGCACAAACAGTAATTTCTCCGCATTGCAAGGTGCAATTCTGAAATTTTTTGCTTTTTCCTGCTCCTCTTAGCATTATGAAGAAGATTCAAAGAGAGTGAGATACCAGCTCCTTTCATTCAGTCAGTAGCTTCAAACATTTCTGGTATATGAATAACATGATGTTTTTCAATGGCAAAAATCAATGAATATTGTAAATGCACAAACAGTAATTTCTCCGCATTGCAAGGTGCAATTCTGAAATTTTTTGCTTTTTCCTGCTCCTCTTAGCATGATAAAGAAGATTCAAAGAGAGTGAGATGCCAGCTCCTTTAGTTCAGTCAGTAGCTTCAATCATTTCTGGACGTTTTTCAATGGCAAAAATCAGTGAATATTGTAAATGCACAAACAGTAATTTCTCCGCATTGCAAGGTGCAATTCTGAAATTTTTTACTTTTTCCTGCTCCTCTTAGCATGATAAAGAAGATTCAAAGAGAGTGAGATGCCAGCTCCTTTCATTCAGTCAGTAGCTTCAATCATTTCTGGTATATGAATAACATGATGTTTTTCAATCGCAAAAATCAATGAATATTGTAAATGCACAAACAGTAATTTCTCCGCATTGCAAGGTGCAATTCTGAAATTTTTTGCTTTTTCCTGCTCCTCTTAGCATGATAAAGAAGATTCAAAGAGAGTGAGATGCCAGCTCCTTTCATTCAGTCAGTAGCTTCAATCATTTCTGGACGTTTTTCAATGGCAAAAATCAATGAATATTGTAAATGCACAAACAGTAATTTCTCCGCATTGCAAGGTGCAATTCTGAAATTTTTTGCTTTTTCCTGCTCCTCTTAGCATGATAAAGAAGATTCAAAGAGAGTGAGATGCCAGCTCCTTTCCTTCAGTCAGTAGCTTCAATCATTTCTGGCATATGAATAACATGATGTTTTTCAATGGCAAAAATCAATGAATTTTGTAAATGCACAAACAGTAATTTCTCCGCATTGCAAGGCGCAATTCTGAAATTTTTTGCTTTTTCCTGCTCCTCTTAGCATGATAAAGAAGATTCAAAGAGAGTGAGATGCCAGCTCCTTTCATTCAGTCAGTAGCTTCAATCATTTCTGAACATTTTTCAATGGCAAAAATCAATGAATATTGTAAATGCACAAACAGTAATTTCTCCGCATTGCAAGGTGCAATTCTGAAATTTTTTGCTTTTTCCTGCTCCTCTTAGCATGATAAAGAAGATTCAAAGAGAGTGAGATGACAGCTCCTTTCATTCAGTCAGTAGCTTCAATCATTTCTGGACGTTTTTCAATGGCAAAAATCAATGAATATTGTAAATGCACAAACAGTAATTTCTCCGCATTGCAAGGTGCAATTCTGAAATTTTTTGCTTTTTCCTGCTCCTCTCAGCATGATAAAGAAGATTCAAAGAGAGTGAGGTGCCAGCTCCTTTCATTCAGTCAGGAGCTTCAAACATTTCTGGTATATGAATAACATGTTTTTCAATGGCAAAAATCAATGAATATTGTAAATGCACAAACAGTAATTTCTCCGCATTGCAAGGTGCAATTCTGAAATTTTTTGCTTTTTCCTGCTCCTCTTAGCATGATAAAGAACATTCAAAGAGAGTGAGATGCCAGCTCCTTTCATTCAGTCAGTAGCTTCAATCATTTCTGGATGTTTTTCAATGGCAAAAATCAATGAATATTGTAAATGCACAAACAGTAATTTCTCCGCATTGCAAGGTGCAATTCTGAAATTTTTTGCTTTTTCCTGCTCCTCTTAGCATGATAAAGAAGATTCAAAGAGAGTGAGATGCCAGCTCCTTTCATTCAGTCAGTAGCTTCAATCATTTCTGGACGTTTTTCAATGGCAAAAATCAATGAATATTGTAAATGCACAAACAGTAATTTCTCCGCATTGCAAGGTGCAATTCTGAAATTTTTTGCTTTTTCCTGCTCCTCTTAGCATGATAAAGAAGATTCAAAGAGAGTGAGATGCCAGCTCCTTTCCTTCAGTCAGTAGCTTCAATCATTTCTGGCATATGAATAACATGATGTTTTTCAATGGCAAAAATCAATGAATTTTGTAAATGCACAAACAGTAATTTCTCCGCATTGCAAGGCGCAATTCTGAAATTTTTTGCTTTTTCCTGCTCCTCTTAGCATGATAAAGAAGATTCAAAGAGAGTGAGATGCCAGCTCCTTTCATTCAGTCAGTAGCTTCAATCATTTCTGGACATTTTTCAATGGCAAAAATCAATGAATATTGTAAATGCACAAACAGTAATTTCTCCGCATTGCAAGGTGCAATTCTGAAATTTTTTGCTTTTTCCTGCTCCTCTTAGCATGATAAAGAAGATTCAAAGAGAGTGAGATGACAGCTCCTTTCATTCAGTCAGTAGCTTCAATCATTTCTGGACGTTTTTCAATGGCAAAAATCAATGAATATTGTAAATGCACAAACAGTAATTTCTCCGCATTGCAAGGTGCAATTCTGAAATTTTTTGCTTTTTCCTGCTCCTCTTAGCATGATAAAGAAGATTCAAAGAGAGTGAGGTGCCAGCTCCTTTCATTCAGTCAGGAGCTTCAAACATTTCTGGTATATGAATAACATGTTTTTCAATGGCAAAAATCAATGAATATTGTAAATGCACAAACAGTAATTTCTCCGCATTGCAAGGTGCAATTCTGAAATTTTTTGCTTTTTCCTGCTCCTCTTAGCATGATAAAGAAGATTCAAAGAGAGTGAGATGCCAGCTCCTTTCATTCAGTCAGTAGCTTCAATCATTTCTGGACGTTTTTCAATGGCAAAAATCAATGAATATTGTAAATGCACAAACAGTAATTTCTCCGCATTGCAAGGTGCAATTCTGAAATTTTTTGCTTTTTCCTGCTCCTCTTAGCATGATAAAGAAGATTCAAAGAGAGTGAGATGCCAGCTCCTTTCATTCAGTCAGTAGCTTCAATCATTTCTGGACGTTTTTCAATGGCAAAAATCAATGAATATTGTAAATGCACAAACAGTAATTTCTCTGCATTGCAATGTGCAATTCTGAAATTTTTTGCTTTTTCCTGCTCCTCTTAGCATGATAAAGAAGATTCAAAGAGAGTGAGATGCCAGCTCCTTTCATTCAGTCAGTAGCTTCAAACATTTCTGGTATATGAATAACATGATGTTTTTCAATGGCAAAAATCAATGAATATTGTAAATGCACAAACAGTAATTTCTCCGCATTGCAAGGTGCAATTCTGAAATTTTTTGCTTTTTTCTGCTCCTCTTAGCATGATAAAGAAGATTCAAAGAGAGTGAGATGCCAGCTCCTTTCGTTCAGTCAGTAGCTTCAATCATTTCTGGACGTTTTTCAATGGCAAAAATCATTGAATATTATAAATGCACAAACAGTAATTTCTCCGCATTGCAAGGTGCAATTCTGAAATTTTTTACTTTTTCCTGCTCCTCTTAGCATGATAAAGAAGATTCAAAGAGAGTGAGATGCCAGCTCCTTTCATTCAGTCAGTAGCTTCAATCATTTCTGGTATATGAATAACATGATGTTTTTCAATGGCAAAAATCAATGAATATTGTAAATGCACAAACAGTAATTTCTCCGCATTGCAAGGTGCAATTCTGAAATTTTTTGCTTTTTCCTGCTCCTCTTAGCATGATAAAGAAGATTCAAAGAGAGTGAGATGCCAGCTCCTTTCATTCAGTCAGTAGCTTCAATCATTTCTGGACGTTTTTCAATGGCAAAAATCAATGAATATTGCAAATGCACAAACAGTAATTTCTCCGCATTGCAAGGTGCAATTCTGAAATTTTTTGCTTTTTCCTGCTCCTCTTAGCATGATAAAGAAGATTCAAAGAGAGTGAGATGCCAGCTCCTTTCATTCAGTCAGTAGCTTTAATCATTTCTGGACGTTTTTCAATGGCAAAAATCATTGAATATTGTAAATGCACAATCAGTAATTTCTCCGCATTGCAAGGTGCAATTCTGAAATTTTTTACTTTTTCCTGCTCCTCTTAGCATGATAAAGAAGATTCAAAGAGAGTGAGATGCCAGCTCCTTTCATTCAGTCAGTAGCTTCAATCATTTCTGGTATATGAATAACATGATGTTTTTCAATCGCAAAAATCAATGAATATTGTAAATGCACAAACAGTAATTTCTCCGCATTGCAAGGTGCAATTCTGAAATTTTTTGCTTTTTCCTGCTCCTCTTAGCATGATAAAGAAGATTCAAAGAGAGTGAGATGCCAGCTCCTTTCATTCAGTCAGTAGCTTCAATCATTTCTGGACGTTTTTCAATGGCAAAAACCAATGAATATTGTAAATGCACAAACAGTAATTTCTCCGCATTGCAAGGTGCAATTCTGAAATTTTTTGCTTTTTCCTGCTCCTCTTAGCATGATAAAGAAGATTCAAAGAGAGTGAGAAGCCAGATCCTTTCCTTCAGTCAGTAGCTTCAATCATTTCTGGTATATGAATAACATGATGTTTTTCAATGGCAAAAATCAATGAATTTTGTAAATGCACAAACAGTAATTTCTCCGCATTGCAAGGCGCAATTCTGAAATTTTTTGCTTTTTCCTGCTCCTCTTAGCATGATAAAGAAGATTCGAAGAGAGTGAGATGCCAGCTCCTTTCATTCAGTCAGTAGCTTCAATCATTTCTGGACATTTTTCAATGGCAAAAATCAATGAATATTGTAAATGCACAAACAGTAATTTCTCCGCATTGCAAGGTGCAATTCTGAAATTTTTTGCTTTTTCCTGCTCCTCTTAGCATGATAAAGAAGATTCAAAGAGAGTGAGATGCCAGCTCCTTTCATTCAGTCAGTAGCTTCAATCATTTCTGGACGTTTTTCAATGGCAAAAATCAATGAATATTGTAAATGCACAAACAGTAATTTCTCCGCATTGCAAGGTGCAATTCTGAAATTTTTTGCTTTTTCCTGCTCCTCTTAGCATGATAAAGAAGATTCAAAGAGAGTGAGATGCCAGCTCCTTTCATTCAGTCAGTAGCTTCAATCATTTCTGGACGTTTTTCAATGGCAAAAATCAATGAATATTGTAAATGCACAAACAGTAATTTCTCCGCATTGCAAGGTGCAATTCTGAAATTTTTTGCTTTTTCCTGCTCCTCTTAGCATGATAAAGAAGATTCAAAGAGAGTGAGATGCCAGATCCTTTACTTCAGTCAGTAGCTTCAATCATTTCTGGTATATGAATAACATGATGTTTTTCAATGGCAAAAAATAATGAATTTTGTAAATGCACAAACAGTAATTTCTCCGCATTGCAAGGCGCAATTATGAAATTTTTTGCTTTCTCCTGCTCCTCTTAGCATGATAAAGAAGATTCAAAGAGAGTGAGATGCCAGCTCCTTTCATTCAGTCAGTAGCTTCAATCATTTCTGGACATTTTTCAATGGCAAAAATCAATGAATATTGTAAATGCACAAACAGTAATTTCTCCGCATTGCAAGGTGCAATTCTGAAATTTTTTGCTTTTTCCTGCTCCTCTTAGCATGATAAAGAAGATTCAAAGAGAGTGAGATGCCAGCTCCTTTCATTCAGTCAGTAGCTTCAATCATTTCTGGACGTTTTTCAATGGCAAAAATCAATGAATATTGTAAATGCACAAACAGTAATTTCTCCGCATTGCAAGGTGCAATTCTGAAATTTTTTGCTTTTTCCTGCTCCTCTTAGCATGATAAAGAAGATTCAAAGAGAGTGAGATGCCAGCTCCTTTCATTCAGTCAGTAGCTTCAAACATTTCTGGTATATGAATAACATGATGTTTTTCAATGGCAAAAATCAATGAATATTGTAAATGCACAAACAGTAATTTCTCCGCATTGCAAGGTGCAATTCTGAAATTTTTTGCTTTTTCCTGCTCCTCTTAGCATGATAAAGAAGATTCAAAGAGAGTGAGATGCCAGCTCCTTTCATTCAGTCAGTAGCTTCAATCATTTCTGGACGTTTTTCAATGGCAAAAATCAATGAATATTGTAAATGCACAAACAGTAATTTCTCCGCATTGCAACGTGCAATTCTGAAATTTTTTGCTTTTTCCTGCTCCTCTTAGCATGATAAAGAAGATTCAAAGAGAGTGAGATGCCAGCTCCTTTCCTTCAGTCAGTAGCTTCAATCATTTCTGGCATATGAATAACATGATGTTTTTCAATGGCAAAAATCAATGAATTTTGTAAATGCACAAACAGTAATTTCTCCGCATTGCAAGGCGCAATTCTGAAATTTTTTTTCTTTTTCCTGCTCCTCTTAGCATGATAAAGAAGATTCAAAGAGAGTGAGATGCCAGCTCCTTTCATTCAGTCAGTAGCTTCAATCATTTCTGGACATTTTTCAATGGCAAAAATCAATGAATATTGTAAATGCACAAACAGTAATTTCTCCGCATTGCAAGGTGCAATTCTGAAATTTTTTGCTTTTTCCTGCTCCTCTTAGCATGATAAAGAAGATTCAAAGAGAGTGAGATGACAGCTCCTTTCATTCAGTCAGTAGCTTCAATCATTTCTGGACGTTTTTCAATGGCAAAAATCAATGAATATTGTAAATGCACAAACAGTAATTTCTCCGCATTGCAAGGTGCAATTCTGAAATTTTTTGCTTTTTCCTGCTCCTCTTAGCATGATAAAGAAGATTCAAAGAGAGTGAGGTGCCAGCTCCTTTCATTCAGTCAGGAGCTTCAAACATTTCTGGTATATGAATAACATGTTTTTCAATGGCAAAAATCAATGAATATTGTAAATGCACAAACAGTAATTTCTCCGCATTGCAAGGTGCAATTCTGAAATTTTTTGCTTTTTCCTGCTCCTCTTAGCATGATAAAGAAGATTCAAAGAGATGGAGATGCCAGCTCCTTTCATTCAGTCAGTAGCTTCAATCATTTCTGGACGTTTTTCAATGGCAAAAATCAATGAATATTGTAAATGCACAAACAGTAATTTCTCCGCATTGCAAGGTGCAATTCTGAAATTTTTTGCTTTTTCCTGCTCCTCTTAGCATGATAAAGAAGATTCAAAGAGAGTGAGATGCCAGCTCCTTTCATTCAGTCAGTAGCTTCAATCATTTCTGGACGTTTTTCAATGGCAAAAATCAATGAATATTGTAAATGCACAAACAGTAATTTCTCTGCATTGCAATGTGCAATTCTGAAATTTTTTGCTTTTTCCTGCTCCTCTTAGCATGATAAAGAAGATTCAAAGAGAGTGAGATGCCAGCTCCTTTCATTCAGTCAGTAGCTTCAAACATTTCTGGTATATGAATAACATGATGTTTTTCAATGGCAAAAATCAATGAATATTGTAAATGCACAAACAGTAATTTCTCCGCATTGCAAGGTGCAATTCTGAAATTTTTTGCTTTTTTCTGCTCCTCTTAGCATGATAAAGAAGATTCAAAGAGAGTGAGATGCCAGCTCCTTTCGTTCAGTCAGTAGCTTCAATCATTTCTGGACGTTTTTCAATGGCAAAAATCATTGAATATTATAAATGCACAAACAGTAATTTCTCCGCATTGCAAGGTGCAATTCTGAAATTTTTTACTTTTTCCTGCTCCTCTTAGCATGATAAAGAAGATTCAAAGAGAGTGTGATGCCAGCTCCTTTCATTCAGTCAGTAGCTTCAATCATTTCTGGTATATGAATAACATGATGTTTTTCATTGGCAAAAATCAATGAATATTGTAAATGCACAAACAGTAATTTCTCCGCATTGCAAGGTGCAATTCTGAAATTTTTTGCTTTTTCCTGCTCCTCTTAGCATGATAAAGAAGATTCAAAGAGAGTGAGATGACAGCTCCTTTCATTCAGTCAGTAGCTTCAATCATTTCTGGACGTTTTTCAATGGCAAAAATCAATGAATATTGTAAATGCACAAACAGTAATTTCTCCGCATTGCAAGGTGCAATTCTGAAATTTTTTGCTTTTTCCTGCTCCTCTTAGCATGATAAAGAAGATTCAAAGAGAGTGAGGTGCCAGCTCCTTTCATTCAGTCAGGAGCTTCAAACATTTCTGGTATATGAATAACATGTTTTTCAATGGCAAAAATCAATGAATATTGTAAATGCACAAACAGTAATTTCTCCGCATTGAAAGGTGCAATTCTGAAATTTTTTGCTTTTTCCTGCTCCTCTTAGCATGATAAAGAAGATTCAAAGAGAGTGAGATGCCAGCTCCTTTCATTCAGTCAGTAGCTTCAATCATTTCTGGACGTTTTTCAATGGCAAAAATCAATGAATATTGTAAATGCACAAACAGTAATTTCTCCGCATTGCAAGGTGCAATTCTGAAATTTTTTGCTTTTTCCTGCTCCTCTTAGCATGATAAAGAAGATTCAAAGAGAGTGAGATGCCAGCTCCTTTCATTCAGTCAGTAGCTTCAATCATTTCTGGACGTTTTTCAATGGCAAAAATCAATGAATATTGTAAATGCACAAACAGTAATTTCTCTGCATTGCAATGTGCAATTCTGAAATTTTTTGCTTTTTCCTGCTCCTCTTAGCATGATAAAGAAGATTCAAAGAGAGTGAGATGCCAGCTCCTTTCATTCAGTCAGTAGCTTCAAACATTTCTGGTATATGAATAACATGATGTTTTTCAATGGCAAAAATCAATGAATATTGTAAATGCACAAACAGTAATTTCTCCGCATTGCAAGGTGCAATTCTGAAATTTTTTGCTTTTTTCTGCTCCTCTTAGCATGATAAAGAAGATTCAAAGAGAGTGAGATGCCAGCTCCTTTCGTTCAGTCAGTAGCTTCAATCATTTCTGGACGTTTTTCAATGGCAAAAATCATTGAATATTATAAATGCACAAACAGTAATTTCTCCGCATTGCAAGGTGCAATTCTGAAATTTTTTACTTTTTCCTGCTCCTCTTAGCATGATAAAGAAGATTCAAAGAGAGTGAGATGCCAGCTCCTTTCATTCAGTCAGTAGCTTCAATCATTTCTGGTATATGAATAACATGATGTTTTTCAATGGCAAAAATCAATGAATATTGTAAATGCACAAACAGTAATTTCTCCGCATTGCAAGGTGCAATTCTGAAATTTTTTGCTTTTTCCTGCTCCTCTTAGCATGATAAAGAAGATTCAAAGAGAGTGAGATGCCAGCTCCTTTCATTCAGTCAGTAGCTTCAATCATTTCTGGACGTTTTTCAATGGCAAAAATCAATGAATATTGCAAATGCACAAACAGTAATTTCTCCGCATTGCAAGGTGCAATTCTGAAATTTTTTGCTTTTTCCTGCTCCTCTTAGCATGATAAAGAAGATTCAAAGAGAGTGAGATGCCAGCTCCTTTCATTCAGTCAGTAGCTTTAATCATTTCTGGACGTTTTTCAATGGCAAAAATCATTGAATATTGTAAATGCACAATCAGTAATTTCTCCGCATTGCAAGGTGCAATTCTGAAATTTTTTACTTTTTCCTGCTCCTCTTAGCATGATAAAGAAGATTCAAAGAGAGTGAGATGCCAGCTCCTTTCATTCAGTCAGTAGCTTCAATCATTTCTGGTATATGAATAACATGATGTTTTTCAATCGCAAAAATCAATGAATATTGTAAATGCACAAACAGTAATTTCTCCGCATTGCAAGGTGCAATTCTGAAATTTTTTGCTTTTTCCTGCTCCTCTTAGCATGATAAAGAAGATTCAAAGAGAGTGAGATGCCAGCTCCTTTCATTCAGTCAGTAGCTTCAATCATTTCTGGACGTTTTTCAATGGCAAAAACCAATGAAAATTGTAAATGCACAAACAGTAATTTCTCCGCATTGCAAGGTGCAATTCTGAAATTTTTTGCTTTTTCCTGCTCCTCTTAGCATGATAAAGAAGATTCAAAGAGAGTGAGATGCCAGATCCTTTCCTTCAGTCAGTAGCTTCAATCATTTCTGGTATATGAATAACATGATGTTTTTCAATGGCAAAAATCAATGAATTTTGTAAATGCACAAACAGTAATTTCTCCGCATTGCAAGGCGCAATTCTGAAATTTTTTGCTTTTTCCTGCTCCTCTTAGCATGATAAAGAAGATTCGAAGAGAGTGAGATGCCAGCTCCTTTCATTCAGTCAGTAGCTTCAATCATTTCTGGACATTTTTCAATGGCAAAAATCAATGAATATTGTAAATGCACAAACAGTAATTTCTCCGCATTGCAAGGTGCAATTCTGAAATTTTTTGCTTTTTCCTGCTCCTCTTAGCATGATAAAGAAGATTCAAAGAGAGTGAGATGCCAGCTCCTTTCATTCAGTCAGTAGCTTCAATCATTTCTGGACGTTTTTCAATGGCAAAAATCAATGAATATTGTAAATGCACAAACAGTAATTTCTCCGCATTGCAAGGTGCAATTCTGAAATTTTTTGCTTTTTCCTGCTCCTCTTAGCATGATAAAGAAGATTCAAAGAGAGTGAGATGCCAGCTCCTTTCATTCAGTCAGTAGCTTCAATCATTTCTGGACGTTTTTCAATGGCAAAAATCAATGAATATTGTAAATGCACAAACAGTAATTTCTCCGCATTGCAAGGTGCAATTCTGAAATTTTTTGCTTTTTCCTGCTCCTCTTAGCATGATAAAGAAGATTCAAAGAGAGTGAGATGCCAGATCCTTTCCTTCAGTCAGTAGCTTCAATCATTTCTGGTATATGAATAACATGATGTTTTTCAATGGCAAAAAATAATGAATTTTGTAAATGCACAAACAGTAATTTCTCCGCATTGCAAGGCGCAATTATGAAATTTTTTGCTTTCTCCTGCTCCTCTTAGCATGATAAAGAAGATTCAAAGAGAGTGAGATGCCAGCTCCTTTCATTCAGTCAGTAGCTTCAATCATTTCTGGACATTTTTCAATGGCAAAAATCAATGAATATTGTAAATGCACAAACAGTAATTTCTCCGCATTGCAAGGTGCAATTCTGAAATTTTTTGCTTTTTCCTGCTCCTCTTAGCATGATAAAGAAGATTCAAAGAGAGTGAGATGCCAGCTCCTTTCATTCAGTCAGTAGCTTCAATCATTTCTGGACGTTTTTCAATGGCAAAAATCAATGAATATTGTAAATGCACAAACAGTAATTTCTCCGCATTGCAAGGTGCAATTCTGAAATTTTTTGCTTTTTCCTGCTCCTCTTAGCATGATAAAGAAGATTCAAAGAGAGTGAGATGCCAGCTCCTTTCATTCAGTCAGTAGCTTCAAACATTTCTGGTATATGAATAACATGATGTTTTTCAATGGCAAAAATCAATGAATATTGTAAATGCACAAACAGTAATTTCTCCGCATTGCAAGGTGCAATTCTGAAATTTTTTGCTTTTTTCTGCTCCTCTTAGCATGATAAAGAAGATTCAAAGAGAGTGAGATGCCAGCTCCTTTCGTTCAGTCAGTAGCTTCAATCATTTCTGGACGTTTTTCAATGGCAAAAATCATTGAATATTATAAATGCACAAACAGTAATTTCTCCGCATTGCAAGGTGCAATTCTGAAATTTTTTACTTTTTCCTGCTCCTCTTAGCATGATAAAGAAGATTCAAAGAGAGTGAGATGCCAGCTCCTTTCATTCAGTCAGTAGCTTCAATCATTTCTGGTATATGAATAACATGATGTTTTTCAATGGCAAAAAATCAATGAATATTGTAAATGCACAAACAGTAATTTCTCCGCATTGCAAGGTGCAATTCTGAAATTTTTTGCTTTTTCCTGCTCCTCTTAGCATGATAAAGAAGATTCAAAGAGAGTGAGATGCCAGCTCCTTTCATTCAGTCAGTAGCTTCAATCATTTCTGGACGTTTTTCAATGGCAAAAACCAATGAATATTGTAAATGCACAAACAGTAATTTCTCCGCATTGCAAGGTGCAATTCTGAAATTTTTTGCTTTTTCCTGCTCCTCTTAGCATGATAAAGAAGATTCAAAGAGAGTGAGATGCCAGATCCTTTCCTTCAGTCAGTAGCTTCAATCATTTCTGGTATATGAATAACATGATGTTTTTCAATGGCAAAAATCAATGAATTTTGTAAATGCACAAACAGTAATTTCTCCGCATTGCAAGGCGCAATTCTGAAATTTTTTGCTTTTTCCTGCTCCTCTTAGCATGATAAAGAAGATTCGAAGAGAGTGAGATGCCAGCTCCTTTCATTCAGTCAGTAGCTTCAATCATTTCTGGACATTTTTCAATGGCAAAAATCAATGAATATTGTAAATGCACAAACAGTAATTTCTCCGCATTGCAAGGTGCAATTCTGAAATTTTTTGCTTTTTCCTGCTCCTCTTAGCATGATAAAGAAGATTCAAAGAGAGTGAGATGCCAGCTCCTTTCATTCAGTCAGTAGCTTCAATCATTTCTGGACGTTTTTCAATGGCAAAAATCAATGAATATTGTAAATGCACAAACAGTAATTTCTCCGCATTGCAAGGTGCAATTCTGAAATTTTTTGCTTTTTCCTGCTCCTCTTAGCATGATAAAGAAGATTCAAAGAGAGTGAGATGCCAGCTCCTTTCATTCAGTCAGTAGCTTCAATCATTTCTGGACGTTTTTCAATGGCAAAAATCAATGAATATTGTAAATGCACAAACAGTAATTTCTCCGCATTGCAAGGTGCAATTCTGAAATTTTTTGCTTTTTCCTGCTCCTCTTAGCATGATAAAGAAGATTCAAAGAGAGTGAGATGCCAGATCCTTTCCTTCAGTCAGTAGCTTCAATCATTTCTGGTATATGAATAACATGATGTTTTTCAATGGCAAAAAATAATGAATTTTGTAAATGCACAAACAGTAATTTCTCCGCATTGCAAGGCGCAATTATGAAATTTTTTGCTTTCTCCTGCTCCTCTTAGCATGATAAAGAAGATTCAAAGAGAGTGAGATGCCAGCTCCTTTCATTCAGTCAGTAGCTTCAATCATTTCTGGACATTTTTCAATGGCAAAAATCAATGAATATTGTAAATGCACAAACAGTAATTTCTCCGCATTGCAAGGTGCAATTCTGAAATTTTTTGCTTTTTCCTGCTCCTCTTAGCATGATAAAGAAGATTCAAAGAGAGTGAGATGCCAGCTCCTTTCATTCAGTCAGTAGCTTCAATCATTTCTGGACGTTTTTCAATGGCAAAAATCAATGAATATTGTAAATGCACAAACAGTAATTTCTCCGCATTGCAAGGTGCAATTCTGAAATTTTTTGCTTTTTCCTGCTCCTCTTAGCATGATAAAGAAGATTCAAAGAGAGTGAGATGCCAGCTCCTTTCATTCAGTCAGTAGCTTCAATCATTTCTGGACGTTTTTCAATGGCAAAAATCAATGAATATTGTAAATGCACAAACAGTAATTTCTCCGCATTGCAATGTGCAATTCTGAAATTTTTTGCTTTTTCCTGCTCCTCTTATCATGATAAAGAAGATTCAAAGAGAGTGAGATGCCAGCTCCTTTCATTCAGTCAGTAGCTTCAAACATTTCTGGTACATGAATAACATGATGTTTTTCAATGGCAAAAATCAATGAATATTGTAAATGCACAAACAGTAATTTCTCCGCATTGCAAGGTGCAATTCTGAAATTTTTTGCTTTTTCCTGCTCCTCTTAGCATGATAAAGAAGATTCATAGAGAGTGAGATGCCAGCTCCTTTCGTTCAGTCAGTAGCTTCAATCATTTCTGGACGTTTTTCAATGGCAAAAATCATTGAATATTATAAATGCACAAACAGTAATTTCTCCGCATTGCAAGGTGCAATTCTGAAATTTTTTACTTTTTCCTGCTCCTCTTAGCATGATAAAGAAGATTCAAAGAGAGTGAGATGCCAGCTCCTTTCATTCAGTCAGTAGCTTCAATCATTTCTGGTATATGAATAACATGATGTTTTTCAATTGCAAAAATCAATGAATATTGTAAATGCACAAACAGTAATTTCTCCGCATTGCAAGGTGCAATTCTGAAATTTTTTGCTTTTTCCTGCTCCTCTTAGCATGATAAAGAAGATTCAAAGAGAGTGAGATGCCAGCTCCTTTCATTCAGTCAGTAGCTTCAATCATTTCTGGATGTTTTTCAATGGCAAAAATCAATGAATATTGTAAATGCACAAACAGTAATTTCTCCGCATTGCAAGGTGCAATTCTGAAATTTTTTGCTTTTTCCTGCTCCTCTTAGCATGATAAACAAGATTCAAAGAGAGTGAGATGCCAGCTCCTTTCATTCAGTCGGTAGCTTCAATCATTTCTGGACGTTTTTCAATGGCAAAAATCATTGAATATTGTAAATGCACAAACAGTAATTTCTCCGCATTGCAAGGTGCAATTCTGAAATTGTTTACTTTTTCCTGCTCCTCTTAGCATGATAAAGAAGATTCAAAGAGAGTGAGATGCCAGCTCCTTTCATTCAGTCAGTAGCTTCAATCATTTCTGGTATATGAATAACATGATGTTTTTCAATCGCAAAAATCAATGAATATTGTAAATGCACAAACAGTAATTTCTCCGCATTGCAAGGTGCAATTCTGAAATTTTTTGCTTTTTCCTGCTCCTCTTAGCATGATAAAGAAGATTCAAAGAGAGTGAGATGCCAGCTCCTTTCATTCAGTCAGTAGCTTCAATCATTTCTGGACGTTTTTCAATGGCAAAAATCAATGAATATTGTAAATGCACAAACAGTAATTTCTCCGCATTGCAAGGTGCAATTCTGAAATTTTTTGCTTTTTCCTGCTCCTCTAAGCATGATAAAGAAGATTCAAAGAGAGTGAGATGCCAGATCCTTTCCTTCAGTCAGTAGCTTCAATCATTTCTGGTATATGAATAACATGATGTTTTTCAATGGCAAAAATCAATGAATTTTGTAAATGCACAAACAGTAATTTCTCCGCATTGCAAGGCGCAATTCTGAAATTTTTTGCTTTTTCCTGCTCCTCTTAGCATGATAAAGAAGATTCAAAGAGAGTGAGATGCCAGCTCCTTTCATTCAGTCAGTAGCTTCAATCATTTCTGGACATTTTTCAATGGCAAAAATCAATGAATATTGTAAATGCACAAACAGTAATTTCTCCGCATTGCAAGGTGCAATTCTGAAATTTTTTGCTTTTTCCTGCTACTCTTAGCATGATAAAGAAGATTCAAAGAGAGTGAGATGCCAGCTCCTTTCATTCAGTCAGTAGCTTCAATCATTTCTGGACGTTTTTCAATGGCAAAAATCAATGAATATTGTAAATGCACAAACAGTAATTTCTCCGCATTGCAAGGTGCAATTCTGAAATTTTTTGCTTTTTCCTGCTCCTCTTAGCATGATAAAGAAGATTCAAAGAGAGTGAGATGCCAGCTCCTTTCATTCAGTCAGTACCTTCAATCATTTCTGGACGTTTTTCAATGGCAAAAATCAATGAATATTGTAAATGCACAAACAGTAATTTCTCCGCATTGCAAGGTGCAATTCTGAAATTTTTTGCTTTTTCCTGCTCCTCTTAGCATGATAAAGAAGATTCAAAGAGAGTGAGATGCCAGCTCCTTTCATTCAGTCAGTAGCTTCAATCATTTCTGGACGTTTTTCAATGGCAAAAATCAATGAATATTGTAAATGCACAAACTGTAATTTCTCCGCATTGCAAGGTGCAATTCTGAAAGTTTTTGCTTTTTCCTGCTCCTCTTAGCATGATAAAGAAAATTCAAAGAGAGTGAGATGCCAGCTCCTTTCATTCAGTCAGTAGCTTCAATCATTTCTGGTATATGAATAACATGATGTTTTTCAATAGCAAAAATCAATGAATATTGTAAATGCACAAACAGTAATTTCTCCGCATTGCAAGGTGCAATTCTGAAATTTTTTGCTTTTTCCTGCTCCTCTTAGCATGATAAAGAAGATTCAAAGAGAGTGAGATGCCAGCTCCTTTCATTCAGTCAGTAGCTTCAATCATTTCTGGACGTTTTTCAATGGCAAAAATCAATGAATATTGTAAATGCACAAACAGTAATTTCTCCGCATTGCAAGGTGCAATTCTGAAATTTTTTACTTTTTCCTGCTCCTCTTAGCATGATAAAGAAGATTCAAAGAGAGTGAGATGCCAGCTCCTTTCATTCAGTCAGTAGCTTCAATCATTTCTGGTATATGAATAACATGATGTTTTTCAATCGCAAAAATCAATGAATATTGTAAATGCACAAACAGTAATTTCTCCGCATTGCAAGGTGCAATTCTGAAATTTTTTGCTTTTTCCTGCTCCTCTTAGCATGATAAAGAAGATTCAAAGAGAGTGAGATGCCAGCTCCTTTCATTCAGTCAGTAGCTTCAATCATTTCTGGACGTTTTTCAATGGCAAAAATCAATGAATATTGTAAATGCACAAACAGTAATTTCTCCGCATTGCAAGGTGCAATTCTGAAATTCTTTGCTTTTTCCTGCTCCTCTAAGCATGATAAAGAAGATTCAAAGAGAGTGAGATGCCAGATCCTTTCCTTCAGTCAGTAGCTTCAATCATTTCTGGTATATGAATAACATGATGTTTTTCAATGGCAAAAATCAATGAATTTTGTAAATGCACAAACAGTAATTTCTCCGCATTGCAAGGCGCAATTCTGAAATTTTTTACTTTTTCCTGCTCCTCTTAGCATGATAAAGAAGATTCAAAGAGAGTGAGATGCCAGCTCCTTTCATTCAGTCAGTAGCTTCAATCATTTCTGGTATATGAATAACATGATGTTTTTCAATGGCAAAAATCAATGAATATTATAAATGCACAAACAGTAATTTCTCCGCATTGCAAGGTGCAATTCTGAAATTTTTTGCTTTTTCCTGCTCCTCTTAGCATGATAAAGAAGATTCAAAGAGAGTGAGATGCCAGCTCCTTTCATTCAGTCAGTAGCTTCAATCATTTCTGGACGTTTTTCAATGGCAAAAATCAATGAATATTGTAAATGCACAAACAGTAATTTCTCCGCAATGCAAGGTGCAATTCTGAAATTTTTTGCTTTTTCCTGCTCCTCTTAGCATGATAAAGAAGATTCAAAGAGAGTGAGGTGCCAGCTCCTTTCATTCAGTCAGTAGCTTTAATCATTTCTGGACGTTTTTCAATGGCAAAAATCATTGAATATTGTAAATGCACAATCAGTAATTTCTCCGCATTGCAAGGTGCAATTCTGAAATTTTTTACTTTTTCCTGCTCCTCTTAGCATGATAAAGAAGATTCAAAGAGAGTGAGATGCCAGCTCCTTTCATTCAGTCAGTAGCTTCAATCATTTCTGGTATATGAATAACATGATGTTTTTCAATCGCAAAAATCAATGAATATTGTAAATGCACAAACAGTAATTTCTCCGCATTGCAAGGTGCAATTCTGAAATTTTTTGCTTTTTCCTGCTCCTCTTAGCATGATAAAGAAGATTCAAAGAGAGTGAGATGCCAGCTCCTTTCATTCAGTCAGTAGCTTCAATCATTTCTGGACGTTTTTCAATGGCAAAAACCAATGAATATTGTAAATGCACAAACAGTAATTTCTCCGCATTGCAAGGTGCAATTCTGAAACTTTTTGCTTTTTCCTGCTCCTCTTAGCATGATAAAGAAGATTCAAAGAGAGTGAGATGCCAGATCCTTTCCTTCAGTCAGTAGCTTCAATCATTTCTGGTATATGAATAACATGATGTTTTTCAATGGCAAAAATCAATGAATTTTGTAAATGCACAAACAGTAATTTCTCCGCATTGCAAGGCGCAATTCTGAAATTTTTTGCTTTTTCCTGCTCCTCTTAGCATGATAAAGAAGATTCAAAGAGAGTGAGATGCCAGCTCCTTTCATTCAGTCAGTAGCTTCAATCATTTCTGGACATTTTTCAATGGCAAAAATCAATGAATATTGTAAATGCACAAACAGTCATTTCTCCGCATTGCAAGGTGCAATTCTGAAATTTTTTGCTTTTTCCTGCTCCTCTTAGCATGATAAAGAAGATTCAAAGAGAGTGAGATGCCAGCTCCTTTCATTCAGTCAGTAGCTTCAATCATTTCTGGACGTTTTTCAATGGCAAAAATCAATGAATATTGTAAATGCACAAACAGTAATTTCTCCGCATTGCAAGGTGCAATTCTGAAATTTTTTGCTTTTTCCTGCTCCTCTTAGCATGATAAAGAAGATTCAAAGAGAGTGAGATGCCAGCTCCTTTCATTCAGTCAGTAGCTTCAATCATTTCTGGACGTTTTTCAATGGCAAAAATCAATGAATATTGTAAATGCACAAACAGTAATTTCTCCGCATTGCAAGGTGCAATTCTGAAATTTTTTGCTTTTTCCTGCTCCTCTTAGCATGATAAAGAAGATTCAAAGAGAGTGAGATGCCAGATCCTTTCCTTCAGTCAGTAGCTTCAATCATTTCTGGTATATGAATAACATGATGTTTTTCAATGGCAAAAATCAATGAATTTTGTAAATGCACAAACAGTAATTTCTCCGCATTGCAAGGCGCAATTCTGAAATTTTTTGCTTTTTCCTGCTCCTCTTAGCATGATAAAGAAGATTCAAAGAGAGTGAGATGCCAGCTCCTTTCATTCAGTCAGTAGCTTCAATCATTTCTGGACATTTTTCAATGGCAAAAATCAATGAATATTGTAAATGCACAAACAGTCATTTCTCCGCATTGCAAGGTGCAATTCTGAAATTTTTTGCTTTTTCCTGCTCCTCTTAGCATGATAAAGAAGATTCAAAGAGAGTGAGATGCCAGCTCCTTTCATTCAGTCAGTAGCTTCAATCATTTCTGGACGTTTTTCAATGGCAAAAATCAATGAATATTGTAAATGCACAAACAGTAATTTCTCCGCATTGCAAGGTGCAATTCTGAAATTTTTTGCTTTTTCCTGCTCCTCTTAGCATGATAAAGAAGATTCAAAGAGAGTGAGATGCCAGCTCCTTTCATTCAGTCAGTAGCTTCAATCATTTCTGGACGTTTTTCAATGGCAAAAATCAATGAATATTGTAAATGCACAAACAGTAATTTCTCCGCACTGCAATGTGCAATTCTGAAATTTTTTGCTTTTTCCTGCTCCTCTTAGCATGATAAAGAAGATTCAAAGAGAGTGAGATGCCAGCTCCTTTCATTCAGTCAGTAGCTTCAAACATTTCTGGTACATGAATAACATGATGTTTTTCAATGGCAAAAATCAATGAATATTGTAAATGCACAAACAGTAATTTCTCCGCATTGCAAGGTGCAATTCTGAAATTTTTTGCTTTTTCCTGCTCCTCTTAGCATGATAAAGAAGATTCAAAGAGAGTGAGATGCCAGCTCCTTTCGTTCAGTCAGTAGCTTCAATCATTTCTGGACGTTTTTCAATGGCAAAAATCATTGAATATTATAAATGCACAAACAGTAATTTCTCCGCATTGCAAGGTGCAATTCTGAAATTTTTTACTTTTTCCTGCTCCTCTTAGCATGATAAAGAAGATTCAAAGAGAGTGAGATGCCAGCTCCTTTCATTCAGTCAGTAGCTTCAATCATTTCTGGTATATGAATAACATGATGTTTTTCAATGGCAAAAATCAATGAATATTGTAAATGCACAAACAGTAATTTCTCCGCATTGCAAGGTGCAATTCTGAAATTTTTTGCTTTTTCCTGCTCCTCTTAGCATGATAAAGAAGATTCAAAGAGAGTGAGATGCCAGCTCCTTTCATTCAGTCAGTAGCTTCAATCATTTCTGGACGTTTTTCAATGGCAAAAATCAATGAATATTGTAAATGCACAAACAGTAATTTCTCCGCATTGCAAGGTGCAATTCTGAAATTTTTTGCTTTTTCCTGCTCCTCTTAGCATGATAAACAAGATTCAAAGAGAGTGAGATGCCAGCTCCTTTCATTCAGTCAGTAGCTTCAATCATTTCTGGACGTTTTTCAATGGCAAAAATCATTGAATATTGTAAATGCACAAACAGTAATTTCTCTGCATTGCAAGGTGCAATTCTGAAATTTTTTACTTTTTCCTGCTCCTCTTAGCATGATAAAGAAGATTCAAAGAGAGTGAGAAGCCAGCTCCTTTCATTCAGTCAGTAGCTTCAATCATTTCTGGTATATGAATAACATGATGTTTTTCAATCGCAAAAATCAATGAATATTGTAAATGCACAAACAGTAATTTCTCCGCATTGCAAGGTGCAATTCTGAAATTTTTTGCTTTTTCCTGCTCCTCTTAGCATGATAAAGAAGATTCAAAGAGAGTGAGATGCCAGCTCCTTTCATTCAGTCAGTAGCTTCAATCATTTCTGGACGTTTTTCAATGGCAAAAATCAATGAATATTGTAAATGCACAAACAGTAATTTCTCCGCATTGCAAGGTGCAATTCTGAAATTTTTTGCTTTTTCCTGCTCCTCTAAGCATGATAAAGAAGATTCAAAGAGAGTGAGATGCCAGATCCTTTCCTTCAGTCAGTAGCTTCAATCATTTCTGGTATATGAATAACATGATGTTTTTCAATGGCAAAAATCA
The DNA here is from genome assembly GCF_046119375.1 of Phyllobates terribilis. Classification (NCBI taxonomy): domain Eukaryota; kingdom Metazoa; phylum Chordata; class Amphibia; order Anura; family Dendrobatidae; genus Phyllobates; species Phyllobates terribilis. The sequence goes on along the minus strand of NW_027364098.1, from coordinate 103,959 downwards.
ATGAATTTTGTAAATGCACAAACAGTAATTTCTCCGCATTGCAAGGCGCAATTCTGAAATTTTTTGCTTTTTCCTGCTCCTCTTAGCATGATAAAGAAGATTCAAAGAGAGTGAGATGCCAGCTCCTTTCATTCAGTCAGTAGCTTCAATCATTTCTGGACATTTTTCAATGGCAAAAATCAATGAATATTGTAAATGCACAAACAGTAATTTCTCCGCATTGCAAGGTGCAATTCTGAAATTTTTTGCTTTTTCCTGCTCCTCTTAGCATGATAAAGAAGATTCAAAGAGAGTGAGATGCCAGCTCCTTTCATTCAGTCAGTAGCTTCAATCATTTCTGGACGTTTTTCAATGGCAAAAATCAATGAATATTGTAAATGCACAAACAGTAATTTCTCCGCATTGCAAGGTGCAATTCTGAAATTTTTTGCTTTTTCCTGCTCCTCTTAGCATGATAAAGAAGATTCAAAGAGAGTGATATGCCAGCTCCTTTCATTCAGTCAGTACCTTCAATTATTTCTGGACCTTTTTCAATGGCAAAAATCAATGAATATTGTAAATGCACAAACAGTAATTTCTCCGCATTGCAAGGTGCAATTCTGAAATTTTTTGCTTTTTCCTGCTCCTCTTAGCATGATAAAGAAGATTCAAAGAGAGTGAGATGCCAGCTCCTTTCATTCAGTCAGTAGCTTCAATCATTTCTGGTATATGAATAACATGATGTTTTTCAATAGCAAAAATCAATGAATATTGTAAATGCACAAACAGTAATTTCTCCGCATTGCAAGGTGCAATTCTGAAATTTTTTGCTTTTTCCTGCTCCTCTTAGCATGATAAAGAAGATTCAAAGAGAGTGAGATGCCAGCTCCTTTCATTCAGTCAGTAGCTTCAATCATTTCTGGACGTTTTTCAATGGCAAAAATCAATGAATATTGTAAATGCACAAACAGTAATTTCTCCGCATTGCAAGGTGCAATTCTGAAATTTTTTACTTTTTCCTGCTCCTCTTAGCATGATAAAGAAGATTCAAAGAGAGTGAGATGCCAGCTCCTTTCATTCAGTCAGTAGCTTCAATCATTTCTGGTATATGAATAACATGATGTTTTTCAATCGCAAAAATCAATGAATATTGTAAATGCACAAACAGTAATTTCTCCGCATTGCAAGGTGCAATTCTGAAATTTTTTGCTTTTTCCTGCTCCTCTTAGCATGATAAAGAAGATTCAAAGAGAGTGAGATGCCAGCTCCTTTCATTCAGTCAGTAGCTTCAATCATTTCTGGACGTTTTTCAATGGCAAAAATCAATGAATATTGTAAATGCACAAACAGTAATTTCTCCGCATTGCAAGGTGCAATTCTGAAATTTTTTGCTTTTTCCTGCTCCTCTAAGCATGATAAAGAAGATTCAAAGAGAGTGAGATGCCATATCCTTTCCTTCAGTCAGTAGCTTCAATCATTTCTGGTATATGAATAACATGATGTTTTTCAATGGCAAAAATCAATGAATTTTGTAAATGCACAAACAGTAATTTCTCCGCATTGCAAGGCGCAATTCTGAAATTTTTTGCTTTTTCCTGCTCCTCTTAGCATGATAAAGAAGATTCAAAGAGAGTGAGATGCCAGCTCCTTTCATTCAGTCAGTAGCTTCAATCATTTCTGGACATTTTTCAATGGCAAAAATCAATGAATATTGTAAATGCACAAACAGTAATTTCTCCGCATTGCAAGGTGCAATTCTGAAATTTTTTGCTTTTTCCTGCTCCTCTTAGCATGATAAAGAAGATTCAAAGAGAGTGAGATGCCAGCTCCTTTCATTCAGTCAGTAGCTTCAATCATTTCTGGACGTTTTTCAATGGCAAAAATCAATGAATATTGTAAATGCACAAACTGTAATTTCTCCGCATTGCAAGGTGCAATTCTGAAATTTTTTGCTTTTTCCTGCTCCTCTTAGCATGATAAAGAAGATTCAAAGAGAGTGAGATGCCAGCTCCTTTCATTCAGTCAGTAGCTTCAATCATTTCTGGTATATGAATAACATGATGTTTTTCAATAGCAAAAATCAATGAATATTGTAAATGCACAAACAGTAATTTCTCCGCATTGCAAGGTGCAATTCTGAAATTTTTTGCTTTTTCCTGCTCCTCTTAGCATGATAAAGAAGATTCAAAGAGAGTGAGATGCCAGCTCCTTTCATTCAGTCAGTAGCTTCAATCATTTCTGGACGTTTTTCAATGGCAAAAATCAATGAATATTGTAAATGCACAAACAGTAATTTCTCCGCATTGCAAGGTGCAATTCTGAAATTTTTTGCTTTTTCCTGCTCCTCTTAGCATGGTAAACAAGATTCAAAGAGAGTGAGATGCCAGCTCCTTTCATTCAGTCAGTAGCTTCAATCATTTCTGGACGTTTTTCAATGGCAAAAATCATTGAATATTGTAAATGCACAAACAGTAATTTCTCCGCATTGCAAGGTGCAATTCTGAAATTTTTTACTTTTTCCTGCTCCTCTTAGCATGATAAAGAAGATTCAAAGAGAGTGAGATGCCAGCTCCTTTCATTCAGTCAGTAGCTTCATTCATTTCTGGTATATGAATAACATGATGTTTTTCAATCGCAAAAATCAATGAATATTGTAAATGCACAAACAGTAATTTCTCCGCATTGCAAGGTGCAATTCTGAAATTTTTTGCTTTTTCCTGCTCCTCTTAGCATGATAAAGAAGATTCAAAGAGAGTGAGATGCCAGCTCCTTTCATTCAGTCAGTAGCTTCAATCATTTCTGGACGTTTTTCAATGGCAAAAATCAATGAATATTGTAAATGCACAAACAGTAATTTCTCTGCATTGCAAGGTGCAATTCTGAAATTTTTTGCTTTTTCCTGCTCCTCTTAGCATGATAAAGAAGATTCAAAGAGAGTGAGATGCCAGATCCTTTCCTTCAGTCAGTAGCTTCAATCATTTCTGGTATATGAATAACATGATGTTTTTCAATGGCAAAAATCAATGAATTTTGTAAATGCACAAACAGTAATTTCTCCGCATTGCAAGGCGCAATTCTGAAATTTTTTGCTTTTTCCTGCTCCTCTTAGCATGATAAAGAAGATTCAAAGAGAGTGAGATGCCAGCTCCTTTCATTCAGTCAGTAGCTTCAATCATTTCTGGACGTTTTTCAATGGCAAAAATCAATGAATATTGTAAATGCACAAACAGTAATTTCTCCGCATTGCAAGGTGCAATTCTGAAATTTTTTGCTTTTTCCTGCTCCTCTTAGCATGATAAAGAAGATTCAAAGAGAGTGAGATGCCAGCTCCTTTCATTCAGTCAGTAGCTTCAATCATTTTTGGACGTTTTTCAATGGCAAAAATCAATGAATATTGTAAATGCACAAACAGTAATTTCTCCGCATTGCAAGGTGCAATTCTGAAATTTTTTGCTTTTTCCTGCTCCTCTTAGCATGATAAAGAAGATTCAAAGAGAGTGAGATGCCAGATCCTTTCCTTCAGTCAGTAGCTTCAATCATTTCTGGTATATGAATAACATGATGTTTTTCAATGGCAAAAATCAATGAATTTTGTAAATGCACAAAGAGTAATTTCTCCGCATTGCAAGGCGCAATTCTGAAATTTTTTGCTTTTTCCTGCTCCTCTTAGCATGATAAAGAAGATTCAAAGAGAGTGAGATGCCAGCTCCTTTCATTCAGTCAGTAGCTTCAATCATTTCTGGACATTTTTCAATGGCAAAAATCAATGAATATTGTAAATGCACAAACAGTAATTTCTCCGCATTGCAAGGTGCAATTCTGAAATTTTTTGCTTTTTCCTGCTCCTCTTAGCATGATAAAGAAGATTCAAAGAGAGTGAGATGCCAGCTCCTTTCATTCAGTCAGTAGCTTCAATCATTTCTGGACGTTTTTCAATGGCAAAAATCAATGAATATTGTAAATGCACAAACAGTAATTTCTCCGCATTGCAAGGTGCAATTCTGAAATTTTTTGCTTTTTCCTGCTCCTCTTAGCATGATAAAGAAGATTCAAAGAGAGTGAGATGCCAGCTCCTTTCATTCAGTCAGTAGCTTCAATCATTTCTGGACGTTTTTCAATGGCAAAAATCAATGAATATTGTAAATGCACAAACAGTAATTTCTCCGCATTGCAATGTGCAATTCTGAAATTTTTTGCTTTTTCCTGCTCCTCTTAGCATGATAAAGAAGATTCAAAGAGAGTGAGATGCCAGCTCCTTTCATTCAGTCAGTAGCTTCAATCATTTCTGGACATTTTTCAATGGCAAAAATCAATGAATATTGTAAATGCACAAACAGTAATTTCTCCGCATTGCAAGGTGCAATTCTGAAATTTTTTGCTTTTTCCTGCTCCTCTTAGCATGATAAAGAAGATTCAAAGAGAGTGAGATGCCAGCTCCTTTCATTCAGTCAGTAGCTTCAATCATTTCTGGACGTTTTTCAATGACAAAAATCAATGAATATTGTAAATGCACAAACAGTAATTTCTCTGCATTGCAAGGTGCAATTCTGAAATTTTTTGCTTTTTCCTGCTCCTCTTAGCATGATAAAGAAGATTCAAAGAGAGTGAGATGCCAGCTCCTTTCATTCAGTCAGTAGCTTCAATCATTTCTGGACGTTTTTCAATGGCAAAAATCATTGAATATTGTAAATGCACAAACAGTAATTTCTCCGCATTGCAAGGTGCAATTCTGAAATTTTTTACTTTTTCCTGCTCCTCTTAGCATGATAAAGAAGATTCAAAGAGAGTGAGATGCCAGCTCCTTTCATTCAGTCAGTAGCTTCAATCATTTCTGGTATATGAATAACATGATGTTTTTCAATCGCAAAAATCAATGAATATTGTAAATGCACAAACAGTAATTTCTCCGCATTGCAAGGTGCAATTCTGAAATTTTTCGCTTTTTCCTGCTCCTCTTAGCATGATAAAGAAGATTCAAAGAGAGTGAGATGCCAGCTCCTTTCATTCAGTCAGTAGCTTCAATCATTTCTGGACGTTTTTCAATGGCAAAAATCAATGAATATTGTAAATGCACAAACAGTAATTTCTCCGCATTGCAAGGTGCAATTCTGAAATTTTTTGCTTTTTCCTGCTCCTCTTAGCATGATAAAGAAGATTCAAAGAGAGTGAGATGCCAGATCCTTTCCTTCAGTCAGTAGCTTCAATCATTTCTGGTATATGAATAACATGATGTTTTTCAATGGCAAAAATCAATGAATTTTGTAAATGCACAAACAGTAATTTCTCCGCATTGCAAGGCGCAATTCTGAAATTTTTTGCTTTTTCCTGCTCCTCTTAGCATGATAAAGAAGATTCAAAGAGAGTGAGATGCCAGCTCCTTTCATTCAGTCAGTAGCTTCAATCATTTCTGGACGTTTTTCAATGGCAAAAATCAATGAATATTGTAAATGCACAAACAGTAATTTCTCCGCATTGCAAGGTGCAATTCTGAAATTTTTTGCTTTTTCCTGCTCCTCTTAGCATGATAAAGAAGATTCAAAGAGAGTGAGATGCCAGCTCCTTTCATTCAGTCAGTAGCTTCAATCATTTCTGGACGTTTTTCAATGGCAAAAATCAATGAATATTGTAAATGCACAAACAGTAATTTCTCCGCATTGCAAGGTGCAATTCTGAAATTTTTTGCTTTTTCCTGCTCCTCTTAGCATGATAAAGAAGATTCAAAGAGAGTGAGATGCCAGATCCTTTCCTTCAGTCAGTAGCTTCAATCATTTCTGGTATATGAATAACATGATGTTTTTCAATGGCAAAAATCAATGAATTTTGTAAATGCAAAAACAGTAATTTCTCCGCATTGCAAGGCGCAATTCTGAAATTTTTTGCTTTTTCCTGCTCCTCTTAGCATGATAAAGAAGATTCAAAGAGAGTGAGATGCCAGCTCCTTTCATTCAGTCAGTAGCTTCAATCATTTCTGGACATTTTTCAATGGCAAAAATCAATGAATATTGTAAATGCACAAACAGTAATTTCTCCGCATTGCAAGGTGCAATTCTGAAATTTTTTGATTTTTCCTGCTCCTCTTAGCATGATAAAGAAGATTCAAAGAGAGTGAGATGCCAGCTCCTTTCATTCAGTCAGTAGCTTCAATCATTTCTGGACGTTTTTCAATGGCAAAAATCAATGAATATTGTAAATGCACAAACAGTAATTTCTCCGCATTGCAAGGTGCAATTCTGAAATTTTTTGCTTTTTCCTGCTCCTCTTAGCATGATAAAGAAGATTCAAAGAGAGTGAGATGCCAGCTCCTTTCATTCAGTCAGTAGCTTCAATCATTTCTGGACATTTTTCAATGGCAAAAATCAATGAATTTTGTAAATGCACAAACAGTAATTTCTCCGCATTGCAAGGTGCAATTCTGAAATTTTTTGCTTTTTCCTGCTCCTCTTAGCATGATAAAGAAGATTCAAAGAGAGTGAGATGCCAGCTCCTTTCATTCAGTCAGTAGCTTCAATCATTTCTGGACATTTTTCAATGGCAAAAATCAATGAATATTGTAAATGCACAAACAGTAATTTCTCCGCATTGCAAGGTGCAATTCTGAAATTTTTTGCTTTTTCCTGCTCCTCTTAGCATGATAAAGAAGATTCAAAGAGAGTGAGATGCCAGCTCCTTTCATTCAGTCAGTAGCTTCAATCATTTCTGGACGTTTTTCAATGGCAAAAATCAATGAATATTGTAAATGCACAAACAGTAATTTCTCCGCATTGCAAGGTGCAATTCTGAAATTTTTTGCTTTTTCCTGCTCCTCTTAGCATGATAAAGAAGATTCAAAGAGAGTGAGATGCCAGATCCTTTCCTTCAGTCAGTAGCTTCAATCATTTCTGGTATATGAATAACATGATGTTTTTCAATGGCAAAAATCAATGAATTTTGTAAATGCACAAAGAGTAATTTCTCCGCATTGCAAGGCGCAATTCTGAAATTTTTTGCTTTTTCCTGCTCCTCTTAGCATGATAAAGAAGATTCAAAGAGAGTGAGATGCCAGCTCCTTTCATTCAGTCAGTAGCTTCAATCATTTCTGGACATTTTTCAATGGCAAAAATCAATGAATATTGTAAATGCACAAACAGTAATTTCTCCGCATTGCAAGGTGCAATTCTGAAATTTTTTGCTTTTTCCTGCTCCTCTTAGCATGATAAAGAAGATTCAAAGAGAGAGAGATGCCAGCTCCTTTCATTCAGTCAGTAGCTTCAATCATTTCTGGACGTTTTTCAATGGCAAAAATCAATGAATATTGTAAATGCACAAACAGTAATTTCTCCGCATTGCAAGGTGCAATTCTGAAATTTTTTGCTTTTTCCTGCTCCTCTTAGCATGATAAAGAAGATTCAAAGAGAGTGAGATGCCAGCTCCTTTCATTCAGTCAGTAGCTTCAATCATTTCTGGACGTTTTTCAATGGCAAAAATCAATGAATATTGTAAATGCACAAACAGTAATTTCTCCGCATTGCAAGGTGCAATTCTGAAATTTTTTGCTTTTTCCTGCTCCTCTTAGCATGATAAAGAAGATTCAAAGAGAGTGAGATGCCAGATCCTTTCCTTCAGTCAGTAGCTTCAATCATTTCTGGTATATGAATAACATGATGTTTTTCAATGGCAAAAATCAATGAATTTTGTAAATGCACAAAGAGTAATTTCTCCGCATTGCAAGGCGCAATTCTGAAATTTTTTGCTTTTTCCTGCTCCTCTTAGCATGATAAAGAAGATTCAAAGAGAGTGAGATGCCCGCTCCTTTCATTCAGTCAGTAGCTTCAATCATTTCTGGACATTTTTCAATGGCAAAAATCAATGAATATTGTAAATGCACAAACAGTAATTTCTCCGCATTGCAAGGTGCAATTCTGAAATTTTTTGCTTTTTCCTGCTCCTCTTAGCATGATAAAGAAGATTCAAAGAGAGTGAGATGCCAGCTCCTTTCATTCAGTCAGTAGCTTCAATCATTTCTGGACGTTTTTCAATGGCAAAAATCAATGAATATTGTAAATGCACAAACAGTAATTTCTCCGCATTGCAAGGTGCAATTCTGAAATTTTTTGCTTTTTCCTGCTCCTCTTAGCATGATAAAGAAGATTCAAAGAGAGTGAGATGCCAGCTCCTTTCATTCAGTCAGTAGCTTCAATCATTTCTGGACGTTTTTCAATGGCAAAAATCAATGAATATTGTAAATGCACAAACAGTAATTTCTCCGCATTGCAATGTGCAATTCTGAAATTTTTTGCTTTTTCCTGCTCCTCTTAGCATGATAAAGAAGATTCAAAGAGAGTGAGATGCCAGCTCCTTTCATTCAGTCAGTAGCTTCAAACATTTCTGGTACATGAATAACATGATGTTTTTCAATGGCAAAAATCAATGAATATTGTAAATGCACAAACAGTAATTTCTCCGCATTGCAAGGTGCAATTCTGAAATTTTTTGCTTTTTCCTGCTCCTCTTAGCATGATAAAGAAGATTCAAAGAGAGTGAGATGCCAGCTCCTTTCGTTCAGTCAGTAGCTTCAATCATTTCTGGACGTTTTTCAATGGCAAAAATCATTGAATATTATAAATGCACAAACAGTAATTTCTCCGCATTGCAAGGTGCAATTCTGAAATTTTTTACTTTTTCCTGCTCCTCTTAGCATGATAAAGAAGATTCAAAGAGAGTGAGATGCCAGCTCCTTTCATTCAGTCAGTAGCTTCAATCATTTCTGGTATATGAATAACATGATGTTTTTCAATGGCAAAAATCAATGAATATTGTAAATGCACAAACAGTAATTTCTCCGCATTGCAAGGTGCAATTCTGAAATTTTTTGCTTTTTCCTGCTCCTCTTAGCATGATAAAGAAGATTCAAAGAGAGTGAGATGCCAGCTCCTTTCATTCAGTCAGTAGCTTCAATCATTTCTGGACGTTTTTCAATGGCAAAAATCAATGAATATTGTAAATGCACAAACAGTAATTTCTCCGCATTGCAAGGTGCAATTCTGAAATTTTTTGCTTTTTCCTGCTCCTCTTAGCATGATAAACAAGATTCAAAGAGAGTGAGATGCCAGCTCATTTCATTCAGTCAGTAGCTTCAATCATTTCTGGACGTTTTTCAATGGCAAAAATCATTGAATATTGTAAATGCACAAACAGTAATTTCTCCGCATTGCAAGGTGCAATTCTGAAATTTTTTACTTTTTCCTGCTCCTCTTAGCATGATAAAGAAGATTCAAAGAGAGTGAGATGCCAGCTCCTTTCATTCAGTCAGTAGCTTCAATCATTTCTGGTATATGAATAACATGATGTTTTTCAATCGCAAAAATCAATGAATATTGTAAATGCACAAACAGTAATTTCTCCGCATTGCAAGGTGCAATTCTGAAATTTTTTGCTTTTTCCTGCTCCTCTTAGCATGATAAAGAAGATTCAAAGAGAGTGAGATGCCAGCTCCTTTCATTCAGTCAGTAGCTTCAATCATTTCTGGACGTTTTTCAATGGCAAAAATCAATGAATATTGTAAATGCACAAACAGTAATTTCTCCGCATTGCAAGGTGCAATTCTGAAATTTTTTGCTTTTTCCTGCTCCTCTAAGCATGATAAAGAAGATTCAAAGAGAGTGAGATGCCAGATCCTTTCCTTCAGTCAGTAGCTTCAATCATTTCTGGTATATGAATAACATGATGTTTTTCAATGGCAAAAATCAATGAATTTTGTAAATGCACAAACAGTAATTTCTCCGCATTGCAAGGCGCAATTCTGAAATTTTTTGCTTTTTCCTGCTCCTCTTAGCATGATAAAGAAGATTCAAAGAGAGTGAGATGCCAGCTCCTTTCATTCAGTCAGTAGCTTCAATCATTTCTGGACATTTTTCAATGGCAAAAATCAATGAATATTGTAAATGCACAAACAGTAATTTCTCCGCATTGCAAGGTGCAATTCTGAAATTTTTTGCTTTTTCCTGCTCCTCTTAGCATGATAAAGAAGATTCAGAGAGTGAGATGCCAGCTCCTTTCATTCAGTCAGTAGCTTCAATCATTTCTGGACGTTTTTCAATGGCAAAAATCAATGAATATTGTAAATGCACAAACAGTAATTTCTCCGCATTGCAAGGTGCAATTCTGAAATTTTTTGCTTTTTCCTGCTCCTCTTAGCATGATAAAGAAGATTAAAAGAGAGTGAGATGCCAGCTCCTTTCATTCAGTCAGTACCTTCAATCATTTCTGGACGTTTTTCAATGGCAAAAATCAATGAATATTGTAAATGCACAAACAGTAATTTCTCCGCATTGCAAGGTGCAATTCTGAAATTTTTTGCTTTTTCCTGCTCCTCTTAGCATGATAAAGAAGATTCAAAGAGAGTGAGATGCCAGCTCCTTTCATTCAGTCAGTAGCTTCAATCATTTCTGGACGTTTTTCAATGGCAAAAATCAATGAATATTGCAAATGCACAAACTGTAATTTCTCCGCATTGCAAGGTGCAATTCTGAAATTTTTTGCTTTTTCCTGCTCCTCTTAGCATGATAAAGAAGATTCAAAGAGAGTGAGATGCCAGCTCCTTTCATTCAGTCAGTAGCTTCAATCATTTCTGGTATATGAATAACATGATGTTTTTCAATAGCAAAAATCAATGAATATTGTAAATGCACAAACAGTAATTTCTCCGCATTGCAAGGTGCAATTCTGAAATTTTTTGCTTTTTCCTGCTCCTCTTAGCATGATAAAGAAGATTCAAAGAGAGTGAGATGCCAGCTCCTTTCATTCAGTCAGTAGCTTCAATCATTTCTGGACGTTTTTCAATGGCAAAAATCAATGAATATTGTAAATGCACAAACAGTAATTTCTCCGCATTGCAAGGTGCAATTCTGAAATTTTTTGCTTTTTCCTGCTCCTCTAAGCATGATAAAGAAGATTCAAAGAGAGTGAGATGCCAGATCCTTTCCTTCAGTCAGTAGCTTCAATCATTTCTGGTATATGAATAACATGATGTTTTTCAATGGCAAAAATCAATGAATTTTGTAAATGCACAAACAGTAATTTCTCCGCATTGCAAGGCGCAATTCTGAAATTTTTTGCTTTTTCCTGCTCCTCTTAGCATGATAAAGAAGATTCAAAGAGAGTGAGATGCCAGCTCCTTTCATTCAGTCAGTAGCTTCAATCATTTCTGGACATTTTTCAATGGCAAAAATCAATGAATATTGTAAATGCACAAACAGTAATTTCTCCGCATTGCAAGGTGCAATTCTGAAATTTTTTGCTTTTTCCTGCTCCTCTAAGCATGATAAAGAAGATTCAAAGAGAGTGAGATGCCAGCTCCTTTCATTCAGTCAGTAGCTTCAATCATTTCTGGACGTTTTTCAATGGCAAAAATCAATGAATATTGTAAATGCACAAACAGTAATTTCTCCGCATTGCAAGGTGCAATTCTGAAATTTTTTGCTTTTTCCTGCTCCTCTTAGCATGATAAAGAAGATTCAAAGAGAGTGAGATGCCAGCTCCTTTCATTCAGTCAGTACCTTCAATCATTTCTGGACGTTTTTCAATGGCAAAAATCAATGAATATTGTAAATGCACAAACAGTAATTTCTCCGCATTGCAAGGTGCAATTCTGAAATTTTTTGCTTTTTCCTGCTCCTCTTAGCATGATAAAGAAGATTCAAAGAGAGTGAGATGCCAGCTCCTTTCATTCAGTCAGTAGCTTCAATCATTTCTGGTATATGAATAACATGATGTTTTTCAATCGCAAAAATCAATGAATATTGTAAATGCACAAACAGTAATTTCTCCGCATTGCAAGGTGCAATTCTGAAATTTTTTGCTTTTTCCTGCTCCTCTTAGCATGATAAAGAAGATTCAAAGAGAGTGAGATGCCAGCTCCTTTCATTCAGTCAGTAGCTTCAATCATTTCTGGACGTTTTTCAATGGCAAAAATCAATGAATATTGTAAATGCACAAACTGTAATTTCTCCGCATTGCAAGGTGCAATTCTGAAATTTTTTGCTTTTTCCTGCTCCTCTTAGCATGATAAAGAAGATTCAAAGAGAGTGAGATGCCAGCTCCTTTCATTCAGTCAGTAGCTTCAATCATTTCTGGACGTTTTTCAATGGCAAAAATCAACGAATATTGTAAATGCACAAACAGTAATTTCTCCGCAATGCAAGGTGCAATTCTGAAATTTTTTGCTTTTTCCTGCTCCTCTTAGCATGATAAAGAAGATTCAAAGAGAGTGAGATGCCAGCTCCTTTCATTCAGTCAGTAGCTTCAATCATTTCTGGACGTTTTTCAATGGCAAAAATCAATGAATATTGTAAATGCACAAACTGTAATTTCTCCGCATTGCAAGGTGCAATTCTGAAATTTTTTGCTTTTTCCTGCTCCTCTTAGCATGATAAAGAAGATTCAAAGAGAGTGAGATGCCAGCTCCTTTCATTCAGTCAGTAGCTTCAATCATTTCTGGACGTTTTTCAATGGCAAAAATCAATGAATATTGTAAATGCACAAACAGTAAATTCTCCGCATTGCAAGTTGCAATTCTGAAATTTTTTGCTTTTTCCTGCTCCTCTTAGCATGATAAAGAAGATTCAAAGAGAGTGAGATGCCAGCTCCTTTCCTTCAGTCAGTAGCTTCAATCATTTCTGGTATATGAATAACATGATGTTTTTCAATGGCAAAAATCAATGAATTTTGTAAATGCACAAACAGCAATTTCTCCGCATTGCAAGGCGCAATTCTGAAATTTTTTGCTTTTTCCTGCTCCTCTTAGCATGATAAAGAAGATTCAAAGAGAGTGAGATGCCAGCTCCTTTCATTCAGTCAGTAGCTTCAATCATTTCTGGACATTTTTCAATGGCAAAAATCAATGAATATTGTAAATGCACAAACAGTAATTTCTCCGCATTGCAAGGTGCAATTCTGAAATTTTTTGCTTTTTCCTGCTCCTCTTAGCATGATAAAGAAGATTCAAAGAGAGTGAGATGCCAGCTCCTTTCATTCAGTCAGTAGCTTCAATCATTTCTGGACGTTTTTCAATGGCAAAAATCAATGAATATTGTAAATGCACAAACAGTAATTTCTCCGCATTGCAAGGTGCAATTCTGAAATTTTTTGCTTTTTCCTGCTCCTCTTAGCATGATAAAGAAGATTCAAAGAGAGTGAGGTGCCAGCTCCTTTCATTCAGTCAGGAGCTTCAAACATTTCTGGTATATGAATAACATGTTTTTCAATGGCAAAAATCAATGAATATTGTAAATGCACAAACAGTAAATTCTCCGCATTGCAAGGTGCAATTCTGAAATTTTTTGCTTTTTCCTGCTCCTCTTAGCATGATAAAGAAGATTCAAAGAGAGTGAGATGCCAGCTCCTTTCATTCAGTCAGTAGCTTCAATCATTTCTGGACGTTTTTCAATGGCAAAAATCAATGAATATTGTAAATGCACAAACTGTAATTTCTCCGCATTGCAAGGTGCAATTCTGAAATTTTTTGCTTTTTCCTGCTCCTCTTAGCATGATAAAGAAGATTCAAAGAGAGTGAGATGCCAGCTCCTTTCATTCAGTCAGTAGCTTTAATCATTTCTGGACGTTTTTCAATGGCAAAAATCAACGAATATTGTAAATGCACAAACAGTAATTTCTCCGCATTGCAAGGTGCAATTCTGAAATTTTTTGCTTTTTCCTGCTCCTCTTAGCATGATAAAGAAGATTCAAAGAGAGTGAGATGCCAGCTCCTTTCATTCAGTCAGTAGCTTCAATCATTTCTGGACGTTTTTCAATGGCAAAAATCAATGAATATTGTAAATGCACAAACTGTAATTTCTCCGCATTGCAAGGTGCAATTCTGAAATTTTTTGCTTTTTCCTGCTCCACTTAGCATGATAAAGAAGATTCAAAGAGAGTGAGATGCCAGCTCCTTTCATTCAGTCAGTAGCTTCAATCATTTCTGGACGTTTTTCAATGGCAAAAATCAATGAATATTGTAAATGCACAAACAGTAATTTCTCCGCATTGCAAGTTGCAATTCTGAAATTTTTTGCTTTTTCCTGCTCCTCTTAGCATGATAAAGAAGATTCAAAGAGAGTGAGATGCCAGCTCCTTTCATTCAGTCAGTACCTTCAATCATTTCTGGACGTTTTTCAATGGCAAAAATCAATGAATATTGTAAATGCACAAACAGTAATTTCTCCGCATTGCAAGGTGCAATTCTGAAATTTTTTGCTTTTTCCTGCTCCTCTTAGCATGATAAAGAAGATTCAAAGAGAGTGAGATGCCAGCTCCTTTCATTCAGTCAGTAGCTTCAAACATTTCTGGTATATGAATAACATGATGTTTTTCAATGGCAAAAATCAATGAATATTGTAAATGCACAAACAGTAATTTCTCCGCATTGCAAGGTGCAAGTCTGAAATTTTTTGCTTTTTTCTGCTCCTCTTAGCATGATAAAGAAGATTCAAAGAGAGTGAGATGCCAGCTCCTTTCATTCAGTCAGTAGCTTCAAACATTTCTGGTATATGAATAACATGATGTTTTTCAATGGCAAAAATCAATGAATATTGTAAATGCACAAACAGTAATTTCTCCGCATTGCAAGGTGCAAGTCTGAAATTTTTTGCTTTTTCCTGCTCCTCTTAGCATGATAAAGAAGATTCAAAGAGAGTGAGATGCCAGCTACTTTCATTCAGTCAGTAGCTTCAATCATTTCTGGACGTTTTTCAATGGTAAAAATCAATGAATATTGTAAATGCACAAACAGTAATTTCTCCACATTGCAAGGTGCAATTCTGAAATTTTTTGCTTTTTCATGCTCCTCTTAGCATGATAAAGAAGATTCAAAGAGATTGAGATGCCAGCTCCTTTCATTCAGTCAGTAGCTTCAAACATTTCTGGTATATGAATAACATTATGTTTTTCAATGGCAAAAATCAATGAATATTGTAAATGCACAAACAGTAATTTCTCCGCATTGCAAGGTGCAATTCTGAAATTTTTTGCTTTTTCCTGCTCCTCTTAGCATGATAAAGAAGATTCAAAGAGAGTGAGATGCCAGCTCCTTTCATTCAGTCAGTAGCTTCAAACATTTCTGGTATATGAATAACATGATGTTTTTCAATGGCAAAAATCAATGAATATTGTAAATGCACAAACAGTAATTTCTCCGCATTGCAAGGTGCAATTCTGAAATTTTTTGCTTTTTCCTGCTCCTCTTAGCATGATAAAGAAGATTCAAAGAGAGTGAGATGCCAGCTCCTTTCATTCAGTCAGTAGCTTCAATCATTTCTGGACGTTTTTCAATGGCAAAAATCAACGAATATTGTAAATGCACAAACAGTAATTTCTCCGCATTGCAAGGTGCAATTCTGAAATTTTTTGCTTTTTCCTGCTCCTCTTAGCATGATAAAGAAGATTCAAAGAGAGTGAGATGCCAGCTCCTTTCATTCAGTCAGTAGCTTCAATCATTTCTGGACGTTTTTCAATGGCAAAAATCAATGAATATTGTAAATGCACAAACTGTAATTTCTCCGCATTGCAAGGTGCAATTCTGAAATTTTTTGCTTTTTCCTGCTCCTCTTAGCATGATAGAGAAGATTCAAAGAGAGTGAGATGCCAGCTCCTTTCATTCAGTCAGTAGCTTCAATAATTTCTGGACGTTTTTCAATGGCAAAAATCAATGAATATTGTAAATGCACAAACAGTAAATTCTCCGCATTGCAAGGTGCAATTCTGAAATTTTTTGCTTTTTCCTGCTCCTCTTAGCATGATAAAGAAGATTCAAAGAGAGTGAGATGCCAGCTCCTTTCCTTCAGTCAGTAGCTTCAATCATTTCTGGTATATGAATAACATGATGTTTTTCAATGGCAAAAATCAATGAATTTTGTAAATGCACAAACAGTAATTTCTCCGCATTGCAAGGCGCAATTCTGAAATTTTTTGCTTTTTCCTGCTCCTCTTAGCATGATAAAGAAGATTCAAAGAGAGTGAGATGCCAGCTCCTTTCATTCAGTCAGTAGCTTCAATCATTTCTGGACATTTTTCAATGGCAAAAATCAATGATTATTGTAAATGCACAAACAGTAATTTCTCCGCATTGCAAGGTGCAATTCTGAAATTTTTTGTTTTTCCTGCTCCTCTTAGCATGATAAAGAAGATTCAAAGAGAGTGAGATGCCAGCTCCTTTCATTCAGTCAGTAGCTTCAATCATTTCTGGACGTTTTTCAATGGCAAAAATCAATGAATATTGTAAATGCACAAACAGTAATTTCTCCGCATTGCAAGGTGCAATTCTGAAATTTTTTGCTTTTTCCTGCTCCTCTTAGCATGATAAAGAAGATTCAAAGAGAGTGAGGTGCCAGCTCCTTTCATTCAGTCAGGAGCTTCAAACATTTCTGGTATATGAATAACATGTTTTTCAATGGCAAAAATCAATGAATATTGTAAATGCACAAACAGTAAATTCTCCGCATTGCAAGGTGCAATTCTGAAATTTTTTGCTTTTTCCTGCTCCTCTTAGCATGATAAAGAAGATTCAAAGAGAGTGAGATGCTAGCTCCTTTCATTCAGTCAGTAGCTTCAATCATTTCTGGACGTTTTTCAATGGCAAAAATCAATGAATATTGTAAATGCACAAACTGTAATTTCTCCGCATTGCAAGGTGCAATTCTGAAATTTTTTGCTTTTTCCTGCTCCTCTTAGCATGATAAAGAAGATTCAAAGAGAGTGAGATGCCAGCTACTTTCATTCAGTCAGTAGCTTCAATCATTTCTGGACGTTTTTCAATGGCAAAAATCAACGAATATTGTAAATGCACAAACAGTAATTTCTCCGCATTGCAAGGTGCAATTCTGAAATTTTTTGCTTTTTCCTGCTCCTCTTAGCATGATAAAGAAGATTCAAAGAGAGTGAGATGCCAGCTCCTTTCATTCAGTCAGTAGCTTCAATCATTTCTGGACGTTTTTCAATGGCAAAAATCAATGAATATTGTAAATGCACAAACTGTAATTTCTCCGCATTGCAAGGTGCAATTCTGAAATTTTTTGCTTTTTCCTGCTCCACTTAGCATGATAAAGAAGATTCAAAGAGAGTGAGATGCCAGCTCCTTTCATTCAGTCAGTAGCTTCAATCATTTCTGGACGTTTTTCAATGGCAAAAATCAATGAATATTGTAAATGCACAAACAGTAATTTCTCCGCATTGCAAGTTGCAATTCTGAAATTTTTTGCTTTTTCCTGCTCCTCTTAGCATGATAAAGAAGATTCAAAGAGAGTGAGATGCCAGCTCCTTTCATTCAGTCAGTACCTTCAATCATTTCTGGACGTTTTTCAATGGCAAAAATCAATGAATATTGTAAATGCACAAACAGTAATTTCTCCGCATTGCAAGGTGCAATTCTGAAATTTTTTGCTTTTTCCTGCTCCTCTTAGCATGATAAAGAAGATTCAAAGAGAGTGAGATGCCAGCTCCTTTCATTCAGTCAGTAGCTTCAAACATTTCTGGTATATGAATAACATGATGTTTTTCAATGGCAAAAATCAATGAATATTGTAAATGCACAAACAGTAATTTCTCCGCATTGCAAGGTGCAAGTCTGAAATTTTTTGCTTTTTTCTGCTCCTCTTAGCATGATAAAGAAGATTCAAAGAGAGTGAGATGCCAGCTCCTTTCATTCAGTCAGTAGCTTCAAACATTTCTGGTATATGAATAACATGATGTTTTTCAATGGCAAAAATCAATGAATATTGTAAATGCACAAACAGTAATTTCTCCGCATTGCAAGGTGCAAGTCTGAAATTTTTTGCTTTTTCCTGCTCCTCTTAGCATGATAAAGAAGATTCAAAGAGAGTGAGATGCCAGCTACTTTCATTCAGTCAGTAGCTTCAATCATTTCTGGACGTTTTTCAATGGTAAAAATCAATGAATATTGTAAATGCACAAACAGTAATTTCTCCACATTGCAAGGTGCAATTCTGAAATTTTTTGCTTTTTCATGCTCCTCTTAGCATGATAAAGAAGATTCAAAGAGATTGAGATGCCAGCTCCTTTCATTCAGTCAGTAGCTTCAAACATTTCTGGTATATGAATAACATTATGTTTTTCAATGGCAAAAATCAATGAATATTGTAAATGCACAAACAGTAATTTCTCCGCATTGCAAGGTGCAATTCTGAAATTTTTTGCTTTTTCCTGCTCCTCTTAGCATGATAAAGAAGATTCAAAGAGAGTGAGATGCCAGCTCCTTTCATTCAGTCAGTAGCTTCAATCATTTCTGGACATTTTTCAATGGCAAAAATCAATGAATATTGTAAATGCACAAACAGTAATTTCTCCGCATTGCAAGGTGCAATTCTGAAATTTTTTGTTTTTCCTGCTCCTCTTAGCATGATAAAGAAGATTCAAAGAGAGTGAGATGCCAGCTCCTTTCATTCAGTCAGTAGCTTCAATCATTTCTGGACGTTTTTCAATGGCAAAAATCAATGAATATTGTAAATGCACAAACAGTAATTTCTCCGCATTGCAAGGTGCAATTCTGAAATTTTTTGCTTTTTCCTGCTCCTCTTAGCATGATAAAGAAGATTCAAAGAGAGTGAGGTGCCAGCTCCTTTCATTCAGTCAGGAGCTTCAAACATTTCTGGTATATGAATAACATGTTTTTCAATGGCAAAAATCAATGAATATTGTAAATGCACAAACAGTAAATTCTCCGCATTGCAAGGTGCAATTCTGAAATTTTTTGCTTTTTCCTGCTCCTCTTAGCATGATAAAGAAGATTCAAAGAGAGTGAGATGCTAGCTCCTTTCATTCAGTCAGTAGCTTCAATCATTTCTGGACGTTTTTCAATGGCAAAAATCAATGAATATTGTAAATGCACAAACTGTAATTTCTCCGCATTGCAAGGTGCAATTCTGAAATTTTTTGCTTTTTCCTGCTCCTCTTAGCATGATAAAGAAGATTCAAAGAGAGTGAGATGCCAGCTCCTTTCATTCAGTCAGTAGCTTCAATCATTTCTGGACGTTTTTCAATGGCAAAAATCAACGAATATTGTAAATGCACAAACAGTAATTTCTCCGCATTGCAAGGTGCAATTCTGAAATTTTTTGCTTTTTCCTGCTCCTCTTAGCATGATAAAGAAGATTCAAAGAGAGTGAGATGCCAGCTCCTTTCATTCAGTCAGTAGCTTCAATCATTTCTGGACGTTTTTCAATGGCAAAAATCAATGAATATTGTAAATGCACAAATTGTAATTTCTCCGCATTGCAAGGTGCAATTCTGAAATTTTTTGCTTTTTCCTGCTCCACTTAGCATGATAAAGAAGATTCAAAGAGAGTGAGATGCCAGCTCCTTTCATTCAGTCAGTAGCTTCAATCATTTCTGGACGTTTTTCAATGGCAAAAATCAATGAATATTGTAAATGCACAAACAGTAATTTCTCCGCATTGCAAGTTGCAATTCTGAAATTTTTTGCTTTTTCCTGCTCCTCTTAGCATGATAAAGAAGATTCAAAGAGAGTGAGATGCCAGCTCCTTTCATTCAGTCAGTAGCTTCAAACATTTCTGGTATATGAATAACATGATGTTTTTCAATGGCAAAAATCAATGAATATTGTAAATGCACAAACAGTAATTTCTCCGCATTGCAAGGTGCAAGTCTGAAATTTTTTGCTTTTTTCTGCTCCTCTTAGCATGATAAAGAAGATTCAAAGAGAGTGAGATGCCAGCTCCTTTCATTCAGTCAGTAGCTTCAAACATTTCTGGTATATGAATAACATGATGTTTTTCAATGGCAAAAATCAATGAATATTGTAAATGCACAAACAGTAATTTCTCCGCATTGCAAGGTGCAAGTCTGAAATTTTTTGCTTTTTCCTGCTCCTCTTAGCATGATAAAGAAGATTCAAAGAGAGTGAGATGCCAGCTACTTTCATTCAGTCAGTAGCTTCAATCATTTCTGGACGTTTTTCAATGGTAAAAATCAATGAATATTGTAAATGCACAAACAGTAATTTCTCCACATTGCAAGGTGCAATTCTGAAATTTTTTGCTTTTTCATGCTCCTCTTAGCATGATAAAGAAGATTCAAAGAGATTGAGATGCCAGCTCCTTTCATTCAGTCAGTAGCTTCAAACATTTCTGGTATATGAATAACATTATGTTTTTCATTGGAAAAATCAATGAATATTGTAAATGCACAAACAGTAATTTCTCCGCATTGCAAGGTGCAATTCTGAAATTTTTTGCTTTTTCCTGCTCCTCTTAGCATGATAAAGAAGATTCAAAGAGAGTGAGATGCCAGCTCCTTTCATTCAGTCAGTAGCTTCAAACATTTCTGGTATATGAATAACATGATGTTTTTCAATGGCAAAAATCAATGAATATTGTAAATGCACAAACAGTAATTTCTCCGCATTGCAAGGTGCAATTCTGAAATTTTTTGCTTTTTCCTGCTCCTCTTAGCATGATAAAGAAGATTCAAAGAGAGTGAGATGCCAGCTCCTTTCATTCAGTCAGTAGCTTCAATCATTTCTGGACGTTTTTCAATGGCAAAAATCAACGAATATTGTAAATGCACAAACAGTAATTTCTCCGCATTGCAAGGTGCAATTCTGAAATTTTTTGCTTTTTCCTGCTCCTCTTAGCATGATAAAGAAGATTCAAAGAGAGTGAGATGCCAGCTCCTTTCATTCAGTCAGTAGCTTCAATCATTTCTGGACGTTTTTCAATGGCAAAAATCAATGAATATTGTAAATGCACAAACTGTAATTTCTCCGCATTGCAAGGTGCAATTCTGAAATTTTTTGCTTTTTCCTGCTCCTCTTAGCATGATAAAGAAGATTCAAAGAGAGTGAGATGCCAGCTCCTTTCATTCAGTCAGTAGCTTCAATAATTTCTGGACGTTTTTCAATGGCAAAAATCAATGAATATTGTAAATGCACAAACAGTAAATTCTCCGCATTGCAAGGTGCAATTCTGAAATTTTTTGCTTTTTCCTGCTCCTCTTAGCATGATAAAGAAGATTCAAAGAGAGTGAGATGCCAGCTCCTTTCCTTCAGTCAGTAGCTTCAATCATTTCTGGTATATGAATAACATGATGTTTTTCAATGGCAAAAATCAATGAATTTTGTAAATGCACAAACAGTAATTTCTCCGCATTGCAAGGCGCAATTCTGAAATTTTTTGCTTTTTCCTGCTCCTCTTAGCATGATAAAGAAGATTCAAAGAGAGTGAGATGCCAGCTCCTTTCATTCAGTCAGTAGCTTCAATCATTTCTGGACATTTTTCAATGGCAAAAATCAATGAATATTGTAAATGCACAAACAGTAATTTCTCCGCATTGCAAGGTGCAATTCTGAAATTTTTTGCTTTTTCCTGCTCCTCTTAGCATGATAAAGAAGATTCAAAGAGAGTGAGATGCCAGCTCCTTTCATTCAGTCAGTAGCTTCAATCATTTCTGGACGTTTTTCAATGGCAAAAATCAATGAATATTGTAAATGCACAAACAGTAATTTCTCCGCATTGCAAGGTGCAATTCTGAAATTTTTTGCTTTTTCCTGCTCCTCTTAGCATGATAAAGAAGATTCAAAGAGAGTGAGGTGCCAGCTCCTTTCATTCAGTCAGGAGCTTCAAACATTTCTGGTATATGAATAACATGTTTTTCAATGGCAAAAATCAATGAATATTGTAAATGCACAAACAGTAAATTCTCCGCATTGCAAGGTGCAATTCTGAAATTTTTTGCTTTTTCCTGCTCCTCTTAGCATGATAAAGAAGATTCAAAGAGAGTGAGATGCCAGCTCCTTTCATTCAGTCAGTAGCTTCAATCATTTCTGGACGTTTTTCAATGGCAAAAATCAATGAATATTGTAAATGCACAAACTGTAATTTCTCCGCATTGCAAGGTGCAATTCTGAAATTTTTTGCTTTTTCCTGCTCCTCTTAGCATGATAAAGAAGATTCAAAGAGAGTGAGATGCCAGCTCCTTTCATTCAGTCAGTAGCTTCAATCATTTCTGGACGTTTTTCAATGGCAAAAATCAACGAATATTGTAAATGCACAAACAGTAATTTCTCCGCATTGCAAGGTGCAATTCTGAAATTTTTTGCTTTTTCCTGCTCCTCTTAGCATGATAAAGAAGATTCAAAGAGAGTGAGATGCCAGCTCCTTTCATTCAGTCAGTAGCTTCAATCATTTCTGGACGTTTTTCAATGGCAAAAATCAATGAATATTGTAAATGCACAAACTGTAATTTCTCCGCATTGCAAGGTGCAATTCTGAAATTTTTTGCTTTTTCCTGCTCCACTTAGCATGATAAAGAAGATTCAAAGAGAGTGAGATGCCAGCTCCTTTCATTCAGTCAGTAGCTTCAATCATTTCTGGACGTTTTTCAATGGCAAAAATCAATGAATATTGTAAATGCACAAACAGTAATTTCTCCGCATTGCAAGTTGCAATTCTGAAATTTTTTGCTTTTTCCTGCTCCTCTTAGCATGATAAAGAAGATTCAAAGAGAGTGAGATGCCAGCTCCTTTCATTCAGTCAGTACCTTCAATCATTTCTGGACGTTTTTCAATGGCAAAAATCAATGAATATTGTAAATGCACAAACAGTAATTTCTCCGCATTGCAAGGTGCAATTCTGAAATTTTTTGCTTTTTCCTGCTCCTCTTAGCATGATAAAGAAGATTCAAAGAGAGTGAGATGCCAGCTCCTTTCATTCAGTCAGTAGCTTCAAACATTTCTGGTATATGAATAACATGATGTTTTTCAATGGCAAAAATCAATGAATATTGTAAATGCACAAACAGTAATTTCTCCGAATTGCAAGGTGCAAGTCTGAAATTTTTTGCTTTTTTCTGCTCCTCTTAGCATGATAAAGAAGATTCAAAGAGAGTGAGATGCCAGCTCCTTTGATTCAGTCAGTAGCTTCAAACATTTCTGGTATATGAATAACATGATGTTTTTCAATGGCAAAAATCAATGAATATTGTAAATGCACAAACAGTAATTTCTCCGCATTGCAAGGTGCAAGTCTGAAATTTTTTGCTTTTTCCTGCTCCTCTTAGCATGATAAAGAAGATTCAAAGAGAGTGAGATGCCAGCTACTTTCATTCAGTCAGTAGCTTCAATCATTTCTGGACGTTTTTCAATGGTAAAAATCAATGAATATTGTAAATGCACAAACAGTAATTTCTCCACATTGCAAGGTGCAATTCTGAAATTTTTTGCTTTTTCCTGCTCCTCTTAGCATGATAAAGAAGATTCAAAGAGAGTGAGATGCCAGCTCCTTTCATTCAGTCAGTAGCTTCAAACATTTCTGGTATATGAATAACATGATGTTTTTCAATGGCAAAAATCAATGAATATTGTAAATGCACAAACAGTAATTTCTCCGCATTGCAAGGTGCAATTCTGAAAATTTTTGCTTTTTCCTGCTCCTCTTAGCATGATAAAGAAGATTCAAAGAGAGTGAGATGCCAGCTCCTTTCATTCAGTCAGTAGCTTCAATCATTTCTGGATGTTTTTCAATGGCAAAAATCAATGAATATTGTAAATGCACAAACAGTAATTTCTCCGCATTGCAAGGTGCAATTCTGAAATTTTTTGCTTTTTCCTGCTCCTCTTAGCATGATAAAGAAGATTCAAAGAGAGTGAGATGCCAGCTCCTTTCATTCAGTCAGTAGCTTCAATCATTTCTGGACGTTTTTCAATGGCAAAAATCAATGAATATTGTAAATGCACAAACAGTAATTTCTCCGCATTGCAAGGTGCAATTCTGAAATTTTTTGCTTTTTCCTGCTCCTCTTAGCATGATAAAGAAGATTCAAAGAGAGTGAGATGCCAGCTCCTTTCATTCAGTCAGTAGCTTCAATCATTTCTGGACGTTTTTCAATGGCAAAAATCAATGAATATTGTAAATGCACAAACAGTAATTTCTCCGCATTGCAAGGTGCAATTCTGAAATTTTTTGCTTTTTCCTGCTCCTCTTAGCATGATAAAGAAGATTCAAAGAGAGTGAGATGCCAGCTCCTTTCATTCAGTCAGTAGCTTCAATCATTTCTGGACGTTTTTCAATGGCAAAAATCAATGAATATTGTAAATGCACAAACAGTAATTTCTCCGCATTGCAAGGTGCAATTCTGAAATTTTTTGCTTTTTCCTGCTCCTCTTAGCATGATAAAGAAGATTCAAAGAGAGTGAGATGCCAGCTCCTTTCATTCAGTCAGTAGCTTCAAACATTTCTGGTATATGAATAACATGATGTTTTTCAATGGCAAAAATCAATGAATATTGTAAATGCACAAACAGTAATTTCTCCGCATTGCAAGGTGCAAGTCTGAAATTTTTTGCTTTTTCCTGCTCCTCTTAGCATGATAAAGAAGATTCAAAGAGAGTGAGATGCCAGCTACTTTCATTCAGTCAGTAGCTTCAATCATTTCTGGACGTTTTTCAATGGTAAAAATCAATGAATATTGTAAATGCACAAACAGTAATTTCTCCACATTGCAAGGTGCAATTCTAAAATTTTTTGCTTTTTCCTGCTCCTCTTAGCATGATAAAGAAGATTCAAAGAGAGTGAGATGCCAGCTCCTTTCATTCAGTCAGTAGCTTCAAACATTTCTGGTATATGAATAACATGATGTTTTTCAATGGCAAAAATAAATGAATATTGTAAATGCACAAACAGTAATTTCTCCGCATTGCAAGGTGCAATTCTGAAATTTTTTGCTTTTTCCTGCTCCTCTTAGCATGATTCAAAGAGAGTGAGATGCCAGCTCCTTTCATTCAGTCAGTAGCTTCAATCATTTCTGGACGTTTTTCAATGGCAAAAATCAATGAATATTGTAAATGCACAAACAGTAATTTCTCCGCATTGCAAGGTGCAATTCTGAAATTTTTTGCTTTTTCCTGCTCCTCTTAGCATGATAAAGAAGATTCAAAGAGAGTGGGATGTCAGCTCCTTTCATTCAGTCAGTAGCTTCAAACATTTCTGGTATATGAATAACATGATGTTTTTCAATGGCAAAAATCAATGAATATTGTAAATGCACAAACAGTAATTTCTCCGCATTGCAAGGTGCAATTCTGAAATTTTTTGCTTTTTCCTGCTCCTCTTAGCATGATAAAGAAGATTCAAAGAGATTGAGATGCCAGCTCCTTTCATTCAGTCAGTAGCTACAATCATTTCTGGACGTTTTTCAATGGCAAAAATCAATGAATATTGTAAATGCACAAACAGTAATTTCTCCGCATTGCAAGGTGCAATTCTGAAATTTTTTGCTTTTTCCTGCTCCTCTTAGCATGATAAAGAAGATTCAAAGAGAGTGAGGTGCCAGCTCCTTTCATTCAGTCAGGAGCTTCAAACATTTCTGGTATATGAATAACATGTTTTTCAATGGCAAAAATCAATGAATATTGTAAATGCACAAACAGTAATTTCTCCGCATTGCAAGGTGCAATTCTGAAATTTTTTGCTTTTTCCTGCTCCTCTTAGCATGATAAAGAAGATTCAAAGAGAGTGAGATGCCAGCTCCTTTCATTCAGTCAGTAGCTTCAATCATTTCTGGACGTTTTTCAATGGCAAAAATCAATGAATATTGTAAATGCACAAACTGTAATTTCTCCGCATTGCAAGGTGCAATTCTGAAATTTTTTGCTTTTTCCTGCTCCTCTTAGCATGATAAAGAAGATTCAAAGAGAGTGAGATGCCAGCTCCTTTCATTCAGTCAGTAGCTTCAATCATTTCTGGACGTTTTTCAATGGCAAAAATCAACGAATATTGTAAATGCACAAACAGTAATTTCTCCGCATTGCAAGGTGCAATTCTGAAATTTTTTGCTTTTTCCTGCTCCTCTTAGCATGATAAAGAAGATTCAAAGAGAGTGAGATGCCAGCTCCTTTCATTCAGTCAGTAGCTTCAATCATTTCTGGACGTTTTTCAATGGCAAAAATCAATGAATATTGTAAATGCACAAACAGTAATTTCTCCGCATTGCAAGGTGCAATTCTGAAATTTTTTGCTTTTTCCTGCTCCTCTTAGCATGATAAAGAAGATTCAAAGAGAGTGAGGTGCCAGCTCCTTTCATTCAGTCAGGAGCTTCAAACATTTCTGGTATATGAATAACATGTTTTTCAATGGCAAAAATCAATGAATATTGTAAATGCACAAACAGTAAATTCTCCGCATTGCAAGGTGCAATTCTGAAATTTTTTGCTTTTTCCTGCTCCTCTTAGCATGATAAAGAAGATTCAAAGAGAGTGAGATGCCAGCTCCTTTCATTCAGTCAGTAGCTTCAATCATTTCTGGACGTTTTTCAATGGCAAAAATCAATGAATATTGTAAATGCACAAACTGTAATTTCTCCGCATTGCAAGGTGCAATTCTGAAATTTTTTGCTTTTTCCTGCTCCTCTTAGCATGATAAAGAAGATTCAAAGAGAGTGAGATGCCAGCTCCTTTCATTCAGTCAGTAGCTTCAATCATTTCTGGACGTTTTTCAATGGCAAAAATCAACGAATATTGTAAATGCACAAACAGTAATTTCTCCGCATTGCAAGGTGCAATTCTGAAATTTTTTGCTTTTTCCTGCTCCTCTTAGCATGATAAAGAAGATTCAAAGAGAGTGAGATGCCAGCTCCTTTCATTCAGTCAGTAGCTTCAATAATTTCTGGACGTTTTTCAATGGCAAAAATCAATGAATATTGTAAATGCACAAACAGTAAATTCTCCGCATTGCAAGGTGCAATTCTGAAATTTTTTGCTTTTTCCTGCTCCTCTTAGCATGATAAAGAAGATTCAAAGAGAGTGAGGTGCCAGCTCCTTTCATTCAGTCAGGAGCTTCAAACATTTCTGGTATATGAATAACATGTTTTTCAATGGCAAAAATCAATGAATATTGTAAATGCACAAACAGTAAATTCTCCGCATTGCAAGGTGCAATTCTGAAATTTTTTGCTTTTTCCTGCTCCTCTTAGCATGATAAAGAAGATTCAAAGAGAGTGAGATGCCAGCTCCTTTCATTCAGTCAGTAGCTTCAATCATTTCTGGACGTTTTTCAATGGCAAAAATCAATGAATATTGTAAATGCACAAACTGTAATTTCTCCGCATTGCAAGGTGCAATTCTGAAATTTTTTGCTTTTTCCTGCTCCTCTTAGCATGATAAAGAAGATTCAAAGAGAGTGAGATGCCAGCTCCTTTCATTCAGTCAGTAGCTTCAATCATTTCTGGACGTTTTTCAATGGCAAAAATCAACGAATATTGTAAATGCACAAACAGTAATTTCTCCGCATTGCAAGGTGCAATTCTGAAATTTTTTGCTTTTTCCTGCTCCTCTTAGCATGATAAAGAAGATTCAAAGAGAGTGAGATGCCAGCTCCTTTCATTCAGTCAGTAGCTTCAATCATTTCTGGACGTTTTTCAATGGCAAAAATCAATGAATATTGTAAATGCACAAACTGTAATTTCTCCGCATTGCAAGGTGCAATTCTGAAATTTTTTGCTTTTTCCTGCTCCACTTAGCATGATAAAGAAGATTCAAAGAGAGTGAGATGCCAGCTCCTTTCATTCAGTCAGTAGCTTCAATCATTTCTGGACGTTTTTCAATGGCAAAAATCAATGAATATTGTAAATGCACAAACAGTAATTTCTCCGCATTGCAAGTTGCAATTCTGAAATTTTTTGCTTTTTCCTGCTCCTCTTAGCATGATAAAGAAGATTCAAAGAGAGTGAGATGCCAGCTCCTTTCATTCAGTCAGTACCTTCAATCATTTCTGGACGTTTTTCAATGGCAAAAATCAATGAATATTGTAATTGCACAAACAGTAATTTCTCCGCATTGCAAGGTGCAATTCTGAAATTTTTTGCTTTTTCCTGCTCCTCTTAGCATGATAAAGAAGACTCAAAGAGAGTGAGATGCCAGCTCCTTTCATTCAGTCAGTAGCTTCAAACATTTCTGGTATATGAATAACATGATGTTTTTCAATGGCAAAAATCAATGAATATTGTAAATGCACAAACAGTAATTTCTCCGCATTGCAAGGTGCAAGTCTGAAATTTTTTGCTTTTTTCTGCTCCTCTTAGCATGATAAAGAAGATTCAAAGAGAGTGAGATGCCAGCTCCTTTCATTCAGTCAGTAGCTTCAAACATTTCTGGTATATGAATAACATGATGTTTTTCAATGGCAAAAATCAATGAATATTGTAAATGCACAAACAGTAATTTCTCCGCATTGCAAGGTGCAAGTCTGAAATTTTTTGCTTTTTCCTGCTCCTCTTAGCATGATAAAGAAGATTCAAAGAGAGTGAGATGCCAGCTACTTTCATTCAGTCAGTAGCTTCAATCATTTCTGGACGTTTTTCAATGGTAAAAATCAATGAATATTGTAAATGCACAAACAGTAATTTCTCCACATTGCAAGGTGCAATTCTGAAATTTTTTGCTTTTTCATGCTCCTCTTAGCATGATAAAGAAGATTCAAAGAGATTGAGTTGCCAGCTCCTTTCATTCAGTCAGTAGCTTCAAACATTTCTGGTATATGAATAACATTATGTTTTTCAATGGCAAAAATCAATGAATATTGTAAATGCACAAACAGTAATTTCTCCGCATTGCAAGGTGCAATTCTGAAATTTTTTGCTTTTTCCTGCTCCTCTTAGCATGATAAAGAAGATTCAAAGAGAGTGAGATGCCAGCTCCTTTCATTCAGTCAGTAGCTTCAAACATTTCTGGTATATGAATAACATGATGTTTTTCAATGGCAAAAATCAATGAATATTGTAAATGCACAAACAGTAATTTCTCCGCATTGCAAGGTGCAAGTCTGAAATTTTTTGCTTTTTCCTGCTCCTCTTAGCATGATAAAGAAGATTCAAAGAGAGTGAGATGCCAGCTACTTTCATTCAGTCAGTAGCTTCAATCATTTCTGGACGTTTTTCAATGGTAAAAATCAATGAATATTGTAAATGCACAAACAGTAATTTCTCCACATTGCAAGGTGCAATTCTGAAATTTTTTGCTTTTTCCTGCTCCTCTTAGCATGATAAAGAAGATTCAAAGAGAGTGAGATGCCAGCTCCTTTCATTCAGTCAGTAGCTTCAAACATTTCTGGTATATGAATAACATGATGTTTTTCAATGGCAAAAATCAATGAATATTGTAAATGCACAAACAGTAATTTCTCCGCATTGCAAGGTGCAATTCTGAAATTTTTTGCTTTTTCCTGCTCCGCTTAGCATGATAAAGAAGATTCAAAGAGAGTGAGATGCCAGCTCCTTTCATTCAGTCAGTAGCTTCAATCATTTCTGGATGTTTTTCAATGGCAAAAATCAATGAATATTGTAAATGCACAAACAGTAATTTCTCCGCATTGCAAGGTGCAATTCTGAAATTTTTTGCTTTTTCCTGCTCCTCTTAGCATGATAAAGAAGATTCAAAGAGAGTGAGATGCCAGCTCCTTTCATTCAGTCAGTAGCTTCAATCATTTCTGGACGTTTTTCAATGGCAAAAATCAATGAATATTGTAAATGCACAAACAGTAATTTCTCCGCATTGCAAGGTGCAATTCTGAAATTTTTTGCTTTTTCCTGCTCCTCTTAGCATGATAAAGAAGATTCAAAGAGAGTGAGATGCCAGCTCCTTTCATTCAGTCAGTACCTTCAATCATTTCTGGACGTTTTTCAATGGCAAAAATCAATGAATATTGTAAATGCACAAACAGTAATTTCTCCGCATTGCAAGGTGCAATTCTGAAATTTTTTGCTTTTTCCCGCTCCTCTTAGCATGATAAAGAAGATTCAAAGAGATTGAGGTGCCAGCTCCTTTCATTCAGTCAGTAGCTTCAAACATTTCTGGTATATGAATAACATGTTTTTCAATGGCAAAAATCAATGAATATTGTAAATCCACAAACAGTAATTTCTCCGCATTGCAAGGTGCAATTCTGAAATTTTTTGCTTTTTCCTGCTCCTCTTAGCATGATAAAGAAGATTCAAAGAGAGTGAGATGCCAGCTCCTTTCATTCAGTCAGTAGCTTCAATCATTTCTGGACGTTTTTCAATGGCAAAAATCAATGAATATTGTAAATGCACAAACAGTAATTTCTCCGCATTGCAAGGTGCAATTCTGAAATTTTTTGCTTTTTCCTGCTCCTCTTAGCATGATAAAGAAGATTCAAAGAGAGTGAGATGCCAGCTCCTTTCATTCAGTCAGTAGCTTCAATCATTTCTGGACGTTTTTCAATGGCAAAAATCAATGAATATTGTAAATGCACAAACAGTAATTTCTCCGCATTGCAAGGTGCAATTCTGAAATTTTTTGCTTTTTCCTGCTCCTCTTAGCATGATAAAGAAGATTCAAAGAGAGTGAGATGCCAGCTCCTTTCATTCAGTCAGTAGCTTCAAACATTTCTGGTATATGAATAACATGATGTTTTTCAATGGCAAAAATCAATGAATATTGTAAATGCACAAACAGTAATTTCTCCGCATTGCAAGGTGCAAGTCTGAAATTTTTTGCTTTTTCCTGCTCCTCTTAGCATGATAAAGAAGATTCAAAGAGAGTGAGATGCCAGCTACTTTCATTCAGTCAGTAGCTTCAATCATTTCTGGACGTTTTTCAATGGTAAAAATCAATGAATATTGTAAATGCACAAACAGTAATTTCTCCACATTGCAAGGTGCAATTCTAAAATTTTTTGCTTTTTCCTGCTCCTCTTAGCATGATAAAGAAGATTCAAAGAGAGTGAGATGCCAGCTCCTTTCATTCAGTCAGTAGCTTCAAACATTTCTGGTATATGAATAACATGATGTTTTTCAATGGCAAAAATCAATGAATATTGTAAATGCACAAACAGTAATTTCTCCGCATTGCAAGGTGCAATTCTGAAATTTTTTGCTTTTTCCTGCTCCTCTTAGCATGATTCAAAGAGAGTGAGATGCCAACTCCTTTCATTCAGTCAGTAGCTTCAATCATTTCTGGACGTTTTTCAATGGCAAAAATCAATGAATATTGTAAATGCACAAACAGTAATTTCTCCGCATTGCAAGGTGCAATTCTGAAATTTTTTGCTTTTTCCTGCTCCTCTTAGCATGATAAAGAAGATTCAAAGAGAGTGAGATGTCAGCTCCTTTCATTCAGTCAGTAGCTTCAAACATTTCTGGTATATGAATAACATGATGTTTTTCAATGGCAAAAATCAATGAATATTGTAAATGCACAAACAGTAATTTCTCCGCATTGCAAGGTGCAATTCTGAAATTTTTTGCTTTTTCCTGCTCCTCTTAGCATGATAAAGAAGATTCAAAGAGAGTGAGATGCCAGCTCCTTTCATTCAGTCAGTAGCTTCAAACATTTCTGGTATATGAATAACATGATGTTTTTCAATGGCAAAAATCAATGAATATTGTAAATGCACAAACAGTAATTTCTCCGCATTGCAAGGTGCAAGTCTGAAATTTTTTGCTTTTTCCTGCTCCTCTTAGCATGATAAAGAAGATTCAAAGAGAGTGAGATGCCAGCTACTTTCATTCAGTCAGTAGCTTCAATCATTTCTGGACGTTTTTCAATGGTAAAAATCAATGAATATTGTAAATGCACAAACAGTAATTTCTCCACATTGCAAGGTGCAATTCTGAAGTTTTTTGCTTTTTCCTGCTCCTCTTAGCATGATAAAGAAGATTCAAAGAGATTGAGATGCCAGCTCCTTTCATTCAGTCAGTAGCTTCAAACATTTCTGGTATATGAATAACATGATGTTTTTCAATGGAAAAAATCAATGAATATTGTAAATGCACAAACAGTAATTTCTCCGCATTGCAAGGTGCAATTCTGAAATTTTTTGCTTTTTCCTGCTCCTCTTAGCATGATAAAGAAGATTCAAAGAGAGTGAGATGCCAGCTCCTTTCATTCAGTCAGTAGCTTCAAACATTTCTGGTATATCAATAACATGATGTTTTTCAATGGCAAAAATCAATGAATATTGTAAATGCACAAACAGTAATTTCTCCGCATTGCAAGGTGCAAGTCTGAAATTTTTTGCTTTTTCCTGCTCCTCTTAGCATGATAAAGAAGATTCAAAGAGAGTGAGATGCCAGCTACTTTCATTCAGTCAGTAGCTTCAATCATTTCTGGACGTTTTTCAATGGTAAAAATCAATGAATATTGTAAATGCACAAACAGTAATTTCTCCACATTGCAAGGTGCAATTCTGAAATTTTTTGCTTTTTCCTGCTCCTCTTAGCACGATAAAGAAGATTCAAAGAGAGTGAGATGCCAGCTCCTTTCATTCAGTCAGTAGCTTCAAACATTTCTGGTATATGAATAACATGATGTTTTTCAATGGCAAAAATCAATGAATATTGTAAATGCACAAACAGTAATTTCTCCGCATTGCAAGGTGCAATTCTGAAATTTTTTGCTTTTTCCTGCTCCTCTTAGCATGATAAAGATTCAAAGAGAGTGAGATGCCAGCTCCTTTCATTCAGTCAGTAGCTTCAATCATTTCTGGACGTTTCTCAATGGCAAAAATCAATGAATATTGTAAATGCACAAACTGTAATTTCTCCGCATTGCAAGGTGCAATTCTGAAATTTTTTGCTTTTTCCTGCTCCTCTTAGCATGATAAAGAAGATTCAAAGAGAGTGAGATGCCAGCTCCTTTCATTCAGTCAGTAGCTTCAATCATTTCTGGACGTTTTTCAATGGCAAAAATCAATGAATTTTGTAAATGCACAAACAGTAATTTCTCCGCATTGCAAGGTGCAATTCTGAAATTTTTTGCTTTTTCCTGCTCCTCTTAGCATGATAAAGAAGATTCAAAGAGAGTGAGATGCCAGCTCCTTTCATTCAGTCAGTAGCTTCAATAATTTCTGGACGTTTTTCAATGGCAAAAATCAATGAATATTGTAAATGCACAAACAGTAAATTCTCCGCATTGCAAGGTGCAATTCTGAAATTTTTTGCTTTTTCCTGCTCCTCTTAGCATGATAAAGAAGATTCAAAGAGAGTGAGATGCCAGCTCCTTTCCTTCAGTCAGTAGCTTCAATCATTTCTGGTATATGAATAACATGATGTTTTTCAATGGCAAAAATCAATGAATTTTGTAAATGCACAAACAGTAATTTCTCCGCATTGCAAGGCGCAATTCTGAAATTTTTTGCTTTTTCCTGCTCCTCTTAGCATGATAAAGAAGATTCAAAGAGAGTGAGATGCCAGCTCCTTTCATTCAGTCAGTAGCTTCAATCATTTCTGGACATTTTTCAATGGCAAAAATCAATGAATATTGTAAATGCACAAACAGTAATTTCTCCGCATTGCAAGGTGCAATTCTGAAATTTTTTGCTTTTTCCTGCTCCTCTTAGCATGATAAAGAAGATTCAAAGAGAGTGAGATGCCAGCTCCTTTCATTCAGTCAGTAGCTTCAATCATTTCTGGACGTTTTTCAATGGCAAAAATCAATGAATATTGTAAATGCACAAACAGTAATTTCTCCGCATTGCAAGGTGCAATTCTGAAATTTTTTGCTTTTTCCTGCTCCTCTTAGCATGATAAAGAAGATTCAAAGAGAGTGAGGTGCCAGCTCCTTTCATTCAGTCAGGAGCTTCAAACATTTCTGGTATATGAATAACATGTTTTTCAATGGCAAAAATCAATGAATATTGTAAATGCACAAACAGTAAATTCTCCGCATTGCAAGGTGCAATTCTGAAATTTTTTGCTTTTTCCTGCTCCTCTTAGCATGATAAAGAAGATTCAAAGAGAGTGAGATGCCAGCTCCTTTCATTCAGTCAGTAGCTTCAATCATTTCTGGACGTTTTTCAATGGCAAAAATCAATGAATATTGTAAATGCACAAACTGTAATTTCTCCGCATTGCAAGGTGCAATTCTGAAATTTTTTGCTTTTTCCTGCTCCTCTTAGCATGATAAAGAAGATTCAAAGAGAGTGAGATGCCAGCTCCTTTCATTCAGTCAGTAGCTTCAATCATTTCTGGACGTTTTTCAATGGCAAAAATCAACGAATATTGTAAATGCACAAACAGTAATTTCTCCGCATTGCAAGGTGCAATTCTGAAATTTTTTGCTTTTTCCTGCTCCTCTTAGCATGATAAAGAAGATTCAAAGAGAGTGAGATGCCAGCTCCTTTCATTCAGTCAGTAGCTTCAATCATTTCTGGACGTTTTTCAATGGCAAAAATCAATGAATATTGTAAATGCACAAACTGTAATTTCTCCGCATTGCAAGGTGCAATTCTGAAATTTTTTGCTTTTTCCTGCTCCACTTAGCATGATAAAGAAGATTCAAAGAGAGTGAGATGCCAGCTCCTTTCATTCAGTCAGTAGCTTCAATCATTTCTGGACGTTTTTCAATGGCAAAAATCAATGAATATTGTAAATGCACAAACAGTAATTTCTCCGCATTGCAAGTTGCAATTCTGAAATTTTTTGCTTTTTCCTGCTCCTCTTAGCATGATAAAGAAGATTCAAAGAGAGTGAGATGCCAGCTCCTTTCATTCAGTCAGTACCTTCAATCATTTCTGGACGTTTTTCAATGGCAAAAATCAATGAATATTGTAAATGCACAAACAGTAATTTCTCCGCATTGCAAGGTGCAATTCTGAAATTTTTTGCTTTTTCCTGCTCCTCTTAGCATGATAAAGAAGATTCAAAGAGAGTGAGATGCCAGCTCCTTTCATTCAGTCAGTAGCTTCAAACATTTCTGGTATATGAATAACATGATGTTTTTCAATGGCAAAAATCAATGAATATTGTAAATGCACAAACAGTAATTTCTCCGAATTGCAAGGTGCAAGTCTGAAATTTTTTGCTTTTTTCTGCTCCTCTTAGCATGATAAAGAAGATTCAAAGAGAGTGAGATGCCAGCTCCTTTGATTCAGTCAGTAGCTTCAAACATTTCTGGTATATGAATAACATGATGTTTTTCAATGGCAAAAATCAATGAATATTGTAAATGCACAAACAGTAATTTCTCCGCATTGCAAGGTGCAAGTCTGAAATTTTTTGCTTTTTCCTGCTCCTCTTAGCATGATAAAGAAGATTCAAAGAGAGTGAGATGCCAGCTACTTTCATTCAGTCAGTAGCTTCAATCATTTCTGGACGTTTTTCAATGGTAAAAATCAATGAATATTGTAAATGCACAAACAGTAATTTCTCCACATTGCAAGGTGCAATTCTGAAATTTTTTGCTTTTTCCTGCTCCTCTTAGCATGATAAAGAAGATTCAAAGAGAGTGAGATGCCAGCTCCTTTCATTCAGTCAGTAGCTTCAAACATTTCTGGTATATGAATAACATGATGTTTTTCAATGGCAAAAATCAATGAATATTGTAAATGCACAAACAGTAATTTCTCCGCATTGCAAGGTGCAATTCTGAAAATTTTTGCTTTTTCCTGCTCCTCTTAGCATGATAAAGAAGATTCAAAGAGAGTGAGATGCCAGCTCCTTTCATTCAGTCAGTAGCTTCAATCATTTCTGGATGTTTTTCAATGGCAAAAATCAATGAATATTGTAAATGCACAAACAGTAATTTCTCCGCATTGCAAGGTGCAATTCTGAAATTTTTTGCTTTTTCCTGCTCCTCTTAGCATGATAAAGAAGATTCAAAGAGAGTGAGATGCCAGCTCCTTTCATTCAGTCAGTAGCTTCAATCATTTCTGGACGTTTTTCAATGGCAAAAATCAATGAATATTGTAAATGCACAAACAGTAATTTCTCCGCATTGCAAGGTGCAATTCTGAAATTTTTTGCTTTTTCCTGCTCCTCTTAGCATGATAAAGAAGATTCAAAGAGAGTGAGATGCCAGCTCCTTTCATTCAGTCAGTAGCTTCAATCATTTCTGGACGTTTTTCAATGGCAAAAATCAATGAATATTGTAAATGCACAAACAGTAATTTCTCCGCATTGCAAGGTGCAATTCTGAAATTTTTTGCTTTTTCCTGCTCCTCTTAGCATGATAAAGAAGATTCAAAGAGAGTGAGATGCCAGCTCCTTTCATTCAGTCAGTAGCTTCAATCATTTCTGGACGTTTTTCAATGGCAAAAATCAATGAATATTGTAAATGCACAAACAGTAATTTCTCCGCATTGCAAGGTGCAATTCTGAAATTTTTTGCTTTTTCCTGCTCCTCTTAGCATGATAAAGAAGATTCAAAGAGAGTGAGATGCCAGCTCCTTTCATTCAGTCAGTAGCTTCAAACATTTCTGGTATATGAATAACATGATGTTTTTCAATGGCAAAAATCAATGAATATTGTAAATGCACAAACAGTAATTTCTCCGCATTGCAAGGTGCAAGTCTGAAATTTTTTGCTTTTTCCTGCTCCTCTTAGCATGATAAAGAAGATTCAAAGAGAGTGAGATGCCAGCTACTTTCATTCAGTCAGTAGCTTCAATCATTTCTGGACGTTTTTCAATGGTAAAAATCAATGAATATTGTAAATGCACAAACAGTAATTTCTCCACATTGCAAGGTGCAATTCTAAAATTTTTTGCTTTTTCCTGCTCCTCTTAGCATGATAAAGAAGATTCAAAGAGAGTGAGATGCCAGCTCCTTTCATTCAGTCAGTAGCTTCAAACATTTCTGGTATATGAATAACATGATGTTTTTCAATGGCAAAAATAAATGAATATTGTAAATGCACAAACAGTAATTTCTCCGCATTGCAAGGTGCAATTCTGAAATTTTTTGCTTTTTCCTGCTCCTCTTAGCATGATTCAAAGAGAGTGAGATGCCAGCTCCTTTCATTCAGTCAGTAGCTTCAATCATTTCTGGACGTTTTTCAATGGCAAAAATCAATGAATATTGTAAATGCACAAACAGTAATTTCTCCGCATTGCAAGGTGCAATTCTGAAATTTTTTGCTTTTTCCTGCTCCTCTTAGCATGATAAAGAAGATTCAAAGAGAGTGGGATGTCAGCTCCTTTCATTCAGTCAGTAGCTTCAAACATTTCTGGTATATGAATAACATGATGTTTTTCAATGGCAAAAATCAATGAATATTGTAAATGCACAAACAGTAATTTCTCCGCATTGCAAGGTGCAATTCTGAAATTTTTTGCTTTTTCCTGCTCCTCTTAGCATGATAAAGAAGATTCAAAGAGATTGAGATGCCAGCTCCTTTCATTCAGTCAGTAGCTACAATCATTTCTGGACGTTTTTCAATGGCAAAAATCAATGAATATTGTAAATGCACAAACAGTAATTTCTCCGCATTGCAAGGTGCAATTCTGAAATTTTTTGCTTTTTCCTGCTCCTCTTAGCATGATTCAAAGAGAGTGAGATGCCAGCTCCTTTCATTCAGTCAGTAGCTTCAATCATTTCTGGACGTTTTTCAATGGCAAAAATCAATGAATATTGTAAATGCACAAACAGTAATTTCTCCGCATTGCAAGGTGCAATTCTGAAATTTTTTGCTTTTTCCTGCTCCTCTTAGCATGATAAAGAAGATTCAAAGAGAGTGGGATGTCAGCTCCTTTCATTCAGTCAGTAGCTTCAAACATTTCTGGTATATGAATAACATGATGTTTTTCAATGGCAAAAATCAATGAATATTGTAAATGCACAAACAGTAATTTCTCCGCATTGCAAGGTGCAATTCTGAAATTTTTTGCTTTTTCCTGCTCCTCTTAGCATGATAAAGAAGATTCAAAGAGATTGAGATGCCAGCTCCTTTCATTCAGTCAGTAGCTACAATCATTTCTGGACGTTTTTCAATGGCAAAAATCAATGAATATTGTAAATGCACAAACAGTAATTTCTCCGCATTGCAAGGTGCAATTCTGAAATTTTTTGCTTTTTCCTGCTCCTCTTAGCATGATAAAGAAGATTCAAAGAGAGTGAGGTGCCAGCTCCTTTCATTCAGTCAGGAGCTTCAAACATTTCTGGTATATGAATAACATGTTTTTCAATGGCAAAAATCAATGAATATTGTAAATGCACAAACAGTAATTTCTCCGCATTGCAAGGTGCAATTCTGAAATTTTTTGCTTTTTCCTGCTCCTCTTAGCATGATAAAGAAGATTCAAAGAGAGTGAGATGCCAGCTCCTTTCATTCAGTCAGTAGCTTCAATCATTTCTGGACGTTTTTCAATGGCAAAAATCAATGAATATTGTAAATGCACAAACTGTAATTTCTCCGCATTGCAAGGTGCAATTCTGAAATTTTTTGCTTTTTCCTGCTCCTCTTAGCATGATAAAGAAGATTCAAAGAGAGTGAGATGCCAGCTCCTTTCATTCAGTCAGTAGCTTCAATCATTTCTGGACGTTTTTCAATGGCAAAAATCAACGAATATTGTAAATGCACAAACAGTAATTTCTCCGCATTGCAAGGTGCAATTCTGAAATTTTTTGCTTTTTCCTGCTCCTCTTAGCATGATAAAGAAGATTCAAAGAGAGTGAGATGCCAGCTCCTTTCATTCAGTCAGTAGCTTCAATCATTTCTGGACGTTTTTCAATGGCAAAAATCAATGAATATTGTAAATGCACAAACAGTAATTTCTCCGCATTGCAAGGTGCAATTCTGAAATTTTTTGCTTTTTCCTGCTCCTCTTAGCATGATAAAGAAGATTCAAAGAGAGTGAGGTGCCAGCTCCTTTCATTCAGTCAGGAGCTTCAAACATTTCTGGTATATGAATAACATGTTTTTCAATGGCAAAAATCAATGAATATTGTAAATGCACAAACAGTAAATTCTCCGCATTGCAAGGTGCAATTCTGAAATTTTTTGCTTTTTCCTGCTCCTCTTAGCATGATAAAGAAGATTCAAAGAGAGTGAGATGCCAGCTCCTTTCATTCAGTCAGTAGCTTCAATCATTTCTGGACGTTTTTCAATGGCAAAAATCAATGAATATTGTAAATGCACAAACTGTAATTTCTCCGCATTGCAAGGTGCAATTCTGAAATTTTTTGCTTTTTCCTGCTCCTCTTAGCATGATAAAGAAGATTCAAAGAGAGTGAGA
The DNA here is from genome assembly GCF_046119375.1 of Phyllobates terribilis. Lineage (NCBI taxonomy): Eukaryota > Metazoa > Chordata > Amphibia > Anura > Dendrobatidae > Phyllobates > Phyllobates terribilis. Next base: position 65,014 of record NW_027364098.1, on the reverse strand, counting down.
TGCCAGCTCCTTTCATTCAGTCAGTAGCTTCAATCATTTCTGGACGTTTTTCAATGGCAAAAATCAACGAATATTGTAAATGCACAAACAGTAATTTCTCCGCATTGCAAGGTGCAATTCTGAAATTTTTTGCTTTTTCCTGCTCCTCTTAGCATGATAAAGAAGATTCAAAGAGAGTGAGATGCCAGCTCCTTTCATTCAGTCAGTAGCTTCAATAATTTCTGGACGTTTTTCAATGGCAAAAATCAATGAATATTGTAAATGCACAAACAGTAAATTCTCCGCATTGCAAGGTGCAATTCTGAAATTTTTTGCTTTTTCCTGCTCCTCTTAGCATGATAAAGAAGATTCAAAGAGAGTGAGGTGCCAGCTCCTTTCATTCAGTCAGGAGCTTCAAACATTTCTGGTATATGAATAACATGTTTTTCAATGGCAAAAATCAATGAATATTGTAAATGCACAAACAGTAAATTCTCCGCATTGCAAGGTGCAATTCTGAAATTTTTTGCTTTTTCCTGCTCCTCTTAGCATGATAAAGAAGATTCAAAGAGAGTGAGATGCCAGCTCCTTTCATTCAGTCAGTAGCTTCAATCATTTCTGGACGTTTTTCAATGGCAAAAATCAATGAATATTGTAAATGCACAAACTGTAATTTCTCCGCATTGCAAGGTGCAATTCTGAAATTTTTTGCTTTTTCCTGCTCCTCTTAGCATGATAAAGAAGATTCAAAGAGAGTGAGATGCCAGCTCCTTTCATTCAGTCAGTAGCTTCAATCATTTCTGGACGTTTTTCAATGGCAAAAATCAACGAATATTGTAAATGCACAAACAGTAATTTCTCCGCATTGCAAGGTGCAATTCTGAAATTTTTTGCTTTTTCCTGCTCCTCTTAGCATGATAAAGAAGATTCAAAGAGAGTGAGATGCCAGCTCCTTTCATTCAGTCAGTAGCTTCAATCATTTCTGGACGTTTTTCAATGGCAAAAATCAATGAATATTGTAAATGCACAAACAGTAATTTCTCCGCATTGCAAGTTGCAATTCTGAAATTTTTTGCTTTTTCCTGCTCCTCTTAGCATGATAAAGAAGATTCAAAGAGAGTGAGATGCCAGCTCCTTTCATTCAGTCAGTACCTTCAATCATTTCTGGACGTTTTTCAATGGCAAAAATCAATGAATATTGTAATTGCACAAACAGTAATTTCTCCGCATTGCAAGGTGCAATTCTGAAATTTTTTGCTTTTTCCTGCTCCTCTTAGCATGATAAAGAAGACTCAAAGAGAGTGAGATGCCAGCTCCTTTCATTCAGTCAGTAGCTTCAAACATTTCTGGTATATGAATAACATGATGTTTTTCAATGGCAAAAATCAATGAATATTGTAAATGCACAAACAGTAATTTCTCCGCATTGCAAGGTGCAAGTCTGAAATTTTTTGCTTTTTTCTGCTCCTCTTAGCATGATAAAGAAGATTCAAAGAGAGTGAGATGCCAGCTCCTTTCATTCAGTCAGTAGCTTCAAACATTTCTGGTATATGAATAACATGATTTTTTTCAATGGCAAAAATCAATGAATATTGTAAATGCACAAACAGTAATTTCTCCGCATTGCAAGGTGCAAGTCTGAAATTTTTTGCTTTTTCCTGCTCCTCTTAGCATGATAAAGAAGATTCAAAGAGAGTGAGATGCCAGCTACTTTCATTCAGTCAGTAGCTTCAATCATTTCTGGACGTTTTTCAATGGTAAAAATCAATGAATATTGTAAATGCACAAACAGTAATTTCTCCACATTGCAAGGTGCAATTCTGAAATTTTTTGCTTTTTCATGCTCCTCTTAGCATGATAAAGAAGATTCAAAGAGATTGAGTTGCCAGCTCCTTTCATTCAGTCAGTAGCTTCAAACATTTCTGGTATATGAATAACATTATGTTTTTCAATGGCAAAAATCAATGAATATTGTAAATGCACAAACAGTAATTTCTCCGCATTGCAAGGTGCAATTCTGAAATTTTTTGCTTTTTCCTGCTCCTCTTAGCATGATAAAGAAGATTCAAAGAGAGTGAGATGCCAGCTCCTTTCATTCAGTCAGTAGCTTCAAACATTTCTGGTATATGAATAACATGATGTTTTTCAATGGCAAAAATCAATGAATATTGTAAATGCACAAACAGTAATTTCTCCGCATTGCAAGGTGCAAGTCTGAAATTTTTTGCTTTTTCCTGCTCCTCTTAGCATGATAAAGAAGATTCAAAGAGAGTGAGATGCCAGCTACTTTCATTCAGTCAGTAGCTTCAATCATTTCTGGACGTTTTTCAATGGTAAAAATCAATGAATATTGTAAATGCACAAACAGTAATTTCTCCACATTGCAAGGTGCAATTCTGAAATTTTTTGCTTTTTCCTGCTCCTCTTAGCATGATAAAGAAGATTCAAAGAGAGTGAGATGCCAGCTCCTTTCATTCAGTCAGTAGCTTCAAACATTTCTGGTATATGAATAACATGATGTTTTTCAATGGCAAAAATCAATGAATATTGTAAATGCACAAACAGTAATTTCTCCGCATTGCAAGGTGCAATTCTGAAATTTTTTGCTTTTTCCTGCTCCGCTTAGCATGATAAAGAAGATTCAAAGAGAGTGAGATGCCAGCTCCTTTCATTCAGTCAGTAGCTTCAATCATTTCTGGATGTTTTTCAATGGCAAAAATCAATGAATATTGTAAATGCACAAACAGTAATTTCTCCGCATTGCAAGGTGCAATTCTGAAATTTTTTGCTTTTTCCTGCTCCTCTTAGCATGATAAAGAAGATTCAAAGAGAGTGAGATGCCAGCTCCTTTCATTCAGTCAGTAGCTTCAATCATTTCTGGACGTTTTTCAATGGCAAAAATCAATGAATATTGTAAATGCACAAACAGTAATTTCTCCGCATTGCAAGGTGCAATTCTGAAATTTTTTGCTTTTTCCTGCTCCTCTTAGCATGATAAAGAAGATTCAAAGAGAGTGAGATGCCAGCTCCTTTCATTCAGTCAGTACCTTCAATCATTTCTGGACGTTTTTCAATGGCAAAAATCAATGAATATTGTAAATGCACAAACAGTAATTTCTCCGCATTGCAAGGTGCAATTCTGAAATTTTTTGCTTTTTCCCGCTCCTCTTAGCATGATAAAGAAGATTCAAAGAGATTGAGGTGCCAGCTCCTTTCATTCAGTCAGTAGCTTCAAACATTTCTGGTATATGAATAACATGTTTTTCAATGGCAAAAATCAATGAATATTGTAAATCCACAAACAGTAATTTCTCCGCATTGCAAGGTGCAATTCTGAAATTTTTTGCTTTTTCCTGCTCCTCTTAGCATGATAAAGAAGATTCAAAGAGAGTGAGATGCCAGCTCCTTTCATTCAGTCAGTAGCTTCAATCATTTCTGGACGTTTTTCAATGGCAAAAATCAATGAATATTGTAAATGCACAAACAGTAATTTCTCCGCATTGCAAGGTGCAATTCTGAAATTTTTTGCTTTTTCCTGCTCCTCTTAGCATGATAAAGAAGATTCAAAGAGAGTGAGATGCCAGCTCCTTTCATTCAGTCAGTAGCTTCAATCATTTCTGGACGTTTTTCAATGGCAAAAATCAATGAATATTGTAAATGCACAAACAGTAATTTCTCCGCATTGCAAGGTGCAATTCTGAAATTTTTTGCTTTTTCCTGCTCCTCTTAGCATGATAAAGAAGATTCAAAGAGAGTGAGATGCCAGCTCCTTTCATTCAGTCAGTAGCTTCAAACATTTCTGGTATATGAATAACATGATGTTTTTCAATGGCAAAAATCAATGAATATTGTAAATGCACAAACAGTAATTTCTCCGCATTGCAAGGTGCAAGTCTGAAATTTTTTGCTTTTTCCTGCTCCTCTTAGCATGATAAAGAAGATTCAAAGAGAGTGAGATGCCAGCTACTTTCATTCAGTCAGTAGCTTCAATCATTTCTGGACGTTTTTCAATGGTAAAAATCAATGAATATTGTAAATGCACAAACAGTAATTTCTCCACATTGCAAGGTGCAATTCTAAAATTTTTTGCTTTTTCCTGCTCCTCTTAGCATGATAAAGAAGATTCAAAGAGAGTGAGATGCCAGCTCCTTTCATTCAGTCAGTAGCTTCAAACATTTCTGGTATATGAATAACATGATGTTTTTCAATGGCAAAAATCAATGAATATTGTAAATGCACAAACAGTAATTTCTCCGCATTGCAAGGTGCAATTCTGAAATTTTTTGCTTTTTCCTGCTCCTCTTAGCATGATTCAAAGAGAGTGAGATGCCAACTCCTTTCATTCAGTCAGTAGCTTCAATCATTTCTGGACGTTTTTCAATGGCAAAAATCAATGAATATTGTAAATGCACAAACAGTAATTTCTCCGCATTGCAAGGTGCAATTCTGAAATTTTTTGCTTTTTCCTGCTCCTCTTAGCATGATAAAGAAGATTCAAAGAGAGTGAGATGTCAGCTCCTTTCATTCAGTCAGTAGCTTCAAACATTTCTGGTATATGAATAACATGATGTTTTTCAATGGCAAAAATCAATGAATATTGTAAATGCACAAACAGTAATTTCTCCGCATTGCAAGGTGCAATTCTGAAATTTTTTGCTTTTTCCTGCTCCTCTTAGCATGATAAAGAAGATTCAAAGAGAGTGAGATGCCAGCTCCTTTCATTCAGTCAGTAGCTTCAAACATTTCTGGTATATGAATAACATGATGTTTTTCAATGGCAAAAATCAATGAATATTGTAAATGCACAAACAGTAATTTCTCCGCATTGCAAGGTGCAAGTCTGAAATTTTTTGCTTTTTCCTGCTCCTCTTAGCATGATAAAGAAGATTCAAAGAGAGTGAGATGCCAGCTACTTTCATTCAGTCAGTAGCTTCAATCATTTCTGGACGTTTTTCAATGGTAAAAATCAATGAATATTGTAAATGCACAAACAGTAATTTCTCCACATTGCAAGGTGCAATTCTGAAGTTTTTTGCTTTTTCCTGCTCCTCTTAGCATGATAAAGAAGATTCAAAGAGATTGAGATGCCAGCTCCTTTCATTCAGTCAGTAGCTTCAAACATTTCTGGTATATGAATAACATGATGTTTTTCAATGGAAAAAATCAATGAATATTGTAAATGCACAAACAGTAATTTCTCCGCATTGCAAGGTGCAATTCTGAAATTTTTTGCTTTTTCCTGCTCCTCTTAGCATGATAAAGAAGATTCAAAGAGAGTGAGATGCCAGCTCCTTTCATTCAGTCAGTAGCTTCAAACATTTCTGGTATATCAATAACATGATGTTTTTCAATGGCAAAAATCAATGAATATTGTAAATGCACAAACAGTAATTTCTCCGCATTGCAAGGTGCAAGTCTGAAATTTTTTGCTTTTTCCTGCTCCTCTTAGCATGATAAAGAAGATTCAAAGAGAGTGAGATGCCAGCTACTTTCATTCAGTCAGTAGCTTCAATCATTTCTGGACGTTTTTCAATGGTAAAAATCAATGAATATTGTAAATGCACAAACAGTAATTTCTCCACATTGCAAGGTGCAATTCTGAAATTTTTTGCTTTTTCCTGCTCCTCTTAGCACGATAAAGAAGATTCAAAGAGAGTGAGATGCCAGCTCCTTTCATTCAGTCAGTAGCTTCAAACATTTCTGGTATATGAATAACATGATGTTTTTCAATGGCAAAAATCAATGAATATTGTAAATGCACAAACAGTAATTTCTCCGCATTGCAAGGTGCAATTCTGAAATTTTTTGCTTTTTCCTGCTCCTCTTAGCATGATAAAGATTCAAAGAGAGTGAGATGCCAGCTCCTTTCATTCAGTCAGTAGCTTCAATCATTTCTGGACGTTTCTCAATGGCAAAAATCAATGAATATTGTAAATGCACAAACTGTAATTTCTCCGCATTGCAAGGTGCAATTCTGAAATTTTTTGCTTTTTCCTGCTCCTCTTAGCATGATAAAGAAGATTCAAAGAGAGTGAGATGCCAGCTCCTTTCATTCAGTCAGTAGCTTCAATCATTTCTGGACGTTTTTCAATGGCAAAAATCAATGAATTTTGTAAATGCACAAACAGTAATTTCTCCGCATTGCAAGGTGCAATTCTGAAATTTTTTGCTTTTTCCTGCTCCTCTTAGCATGATAAAGAAGATTCAAAGAGAGTGAGATGCCAGCTCCTTTCATTCAGTCAGTACCTTCAATCATTTCTGGACGTTTTTCAATGGCAAAAATCAATGAATATTGTAAATGCACAAACAGTAATTTCTCCGCATTGCAAGGTGCAATTCTGAAATTTTTTGCTTTTTCCCGCTCCTCTTAGCATGATAAAGAAGATTCAAAGAGATTGAGGTGCCAGCTCCTTTCATTCAGTCAGTAGCTTCAAACATTTCTGGTATATGAATAACATGTTTTTCAATGGCAAAAATCAATGAATATTGTAAATGCACAAACAGTAATTTCTCCGCATTGCAAGGTGCAATTCTGAAATTTTTTGCTTTTTCCTGCTCCTCTTAGCATGATAAAGAAGATTCAAAGAGAGTGAGATGCCAGCTCCTTTCATTCAGTCAGTAGCTTCAATCATTTCTGGACGTTTTTCAATGGCAAAAATCAATGAATATTGTAAATGCACAAACAGTAATTTCTCCGCATTGCAAGGTGCAATTCTGAAATTTTTTGCTTTTTCCTGCTCCTCTTAGCATGATAAAGAAGATTCAAAGAGAGTGAGATGCCAGCTCCTTTCATTCAGTCAGTAGCTTCAATCATTTCTGGACGTTTTTCAATGGCAAAAATCAATGAATATTGTAAATGCACAAACAGTAATTTCTCCGCATTGCAAGGTGCAATTCTGAAATTTTTTGCTTTTTCCTGCTCCTCTTAGCATGATAAAGAAGATTCAAAGAGAGTGAGATGCCAGCTCCTTTCATTCAGTCAGTAGCTTCAAACATTTCTGGTATATGAATAACATGATGTTTTTCAATGGCAAAAATCAATGAATATTGTAAATGCACAAACAGTAATTTCTCCGCATTGCAAGGTGCAAGTCTGAAATTTTTTGCTTTTTCCTGCTCCTCTTAGCATGATAAAGAAGATTCAAAGAGAGTGAGATGCCACCTACTTTCATTCAGTCAGTAGCTTCAATCATTTCTGGACGTTTTTCAATGGTAAAAATCAATGAATATTGTAAATGCACAAACAGTAATTTCTCCACATTGCAAGGTGCAATTCAAAAATTTTTTGCTTTTTCCTGCTCCTCTTAGCATGATAAAGAAGATTCAAAGAGAGTGAGATGCCAGCTCCTTTCATTCAGTCAGTAGCTTCAAACATTTCTGGTATATGAATAACATGATGTTTTTCAATGGCAAAAATCAATGAATATTGTAAATGCACAAACAGTAATTTCTCCGCATTGCAAGGTGCAATTCTGAAATTTTTTGCTTTTTCCTGCTCCTCTTAGCATGATTCAAAGAGAGTGAGATGCCAACTCCTTTCATTCAGTCAGTAGCTTCAATCATTTCTGGACGTTTTTCAATGGCAAAAATCAATGAATATTGTAAATGCACAAACAGTAATTTCTCCGCATTGCAAGGTGCAATTCTGAAATTTTTTGCTTTTTCCTGCTCCTCTTAGCATGATAAAGAAGATTCAAAGAGAGTGAGATGTCAGCTCCTTTCATTCAGTCAGTAGCTTCAAACATTTCTGGTATATGAATAACATGATGTTTTTCAATGGCAAAAATCAATGAATATTGTAAATGCACAAACAGTAATTTCTCCGCATTGCAAGGTGCAATTCTGAAATTTTTTGCTTTTTCCTGCTCCTCTTAGCATGATAAAGAAGATTCAAAGAGAGTGAGATGCCAGCTCCTTTCATTCAGTCAGTAGCTTCAAACATTTCTGGTATATGAATAACATGATGTTTTTCAATGGCAAAAATCAATGAATATTGTAAATGCACAAACAGTAATTTCTCCGCATTGCAAGGTGCAAGTCTGAAATTTTTTGCTTTTTCCTGCTCCTCTTAGCATGATAAAGAAGATTCAAAGAGAGTGAGATGCCAGCTACTTTCATTCAGTCAGTAGCTTCAATCATTTCTGGACGTTTTTCAATGGTAAAAATCAATGAATATTGTAAATGCACAAACAGTAATTTCTTCACATTGCAAGGTGCAATTCTGAAGTTTTTTGCTTTTTCCTGCTCCTCTTAGCATGATAAAGAAGATTCAAAGAGATTGAGATGCCAGCTCCTTTCATTCAGTCAGTAGCTTCAAACATTTCTGGTATATGAATAACATGATGTTTTTCAATGGAAAAAATCAATGAATATTGTAAATGCACAAACAGTAATTTCTCCGCATTGCAAGGTGCAATTCTGAAATTTTTTGCTTTTTCCTGCTCCTCTTAGCATGATAAAGAAGATTCAAAGAGAGTGAGATGCCAGCTCCTTTCATTCAGTCAGTAGCTTCAAACATTTCTGGTATATCAATAACATGTTGTTTTTCAATGGCAAAAATCAATGAATATTGTAAATGCACAAACAGTAATTTCTCCGCATTGCAAGGTGCAAGTCTGAAATTTTTTGCTTTTTCCTGCTCCTCTTAGCATGATAAAGAAGATTCAAAGAGAGTGAGATGCCAGCTACTTTCATTCAGTCAGTAGCTTCAATCATTTCTGGACGTTTTTCAATGGTAAAAATCAATGAATATTGTAAATGCACAAACAGTAATTTCTCCACATTGCAAGGTGCAATTCTGAAATTTTTTGCTTTTTCCTGCTCCTCTTAGCATGATAAAGAAGATTCAAAGAGAGTGAGATGCCAGCTCCTTTCATTCAGTCAGTAGCTTCAAACATTTCTGGTATATGAATAACATGATGTTTTTCAATGGCAAAAATCAATGAATATTGTAAATGCACAAACAGTAATTTCTCCGCATTGCAAGGTGCAATTCTGAAATTTTTTGCTTTTTCCTGCTCCTCTTAGCATGATAAAGATTCAAAGAGAGTGAGATGCCAGCTCCTTTCATTCAGTCAGTAGCTTCAATCATTTCTGGACGTTTCTCAATGGCAAAAATCAATGAATATTGTAAATGCACAAACTGTAATTTCTCCGCATTGCAAGGTGCAATTCTGAAATTTTTTGCTTTTTCCTGCTCCTCTTAGCATGATAAAGAAGATTCAAAGAGAGTGAGATGCCAGCTCCTTTCATTCAGTCAGTAGCTTCAATCATTTCTGGACGTTTTTCAATGGCAAAAATCAATGAATTTTGTAAATGCACAAACAGTAATTTCTCCGCATTGCAAGGTGCAATTCTGAAATTTTTTGCTTTTTCCTGCTCCTCTTAGCATGATAAAGAAGATTCAAAGAGAGTGAGATGCCAGCTCCTTTCATTCAGTCAGTACCTTCAATCATTTCTGGACGTTTTTCAATGGCAAAAATCAATGAATATTGTAAATGCACAAACAGTAATTTCTCCGCATTGCAAGGTGCAATTCTGAAATTTTTTGCTTTTTCCCGCTCCTCTTAGCATGATAAAGAAGATTCAAAGAGAGTGAGGTGCCAGCTCCTTTCATTCAGTCAGTAGCTTCAAACATTTCTGGTATATGAAAAACATGTTTTTCAATGGCAAAAATCAATGAATATTGTAAATGCACAAACAGTAATTTCTCCGCATTGCAAGGTGCAATTCTGAAATTTTTTGCTTTTTCCTGCTCCTCTTAGCATGATAAAGAAGATTCAGAGAGAGTGAGATGCCAGCTCCTTTCATTCAGTCAGTAGCTTCAATCATTTCTGGACGTTTTTCAATGGCAAAAATCAATGAATATTGTAAATGCACAAACAGTAATTTCTCCGCATTGCAAGGTGCAATTCTGAAATTTTTTGCTTTTTCCTGCTCCTCTTAGCATGATAAAGAAGATTCAAAGAGAGTGAGATGCCAGCTCCTTTCATTCAGTCAGTAGCTTCAATCATTTCTGGACGTTTTTCAATGGCAAAAATCAATGAATATTGTAAATGCACAAACAGTAATTTCTCCGCATTGCAAGGTGCAATTCTGAAATTTTGTGCTTTTTCCTGCTCCTCTTAGCATGATAAAGAAGATTCAAAGAGAGTGAGATGCCAGCTCCTTTCATTCAGTCAGTAGCTTCAAACATTTCTGGTATATGAATAACATGATGTTTTTCAATGGCAAAAATCAATGAATATTGTAAATGCACAAACAGTAATTTCTCCGCATTGCAAGGTGCAAGTCTGAAATTTTTTGCTTTTTCCTGCTCGTCTTAGCATGATAAAGAAGATTCAAAGAGAGTGAGATGCCAGCTACTTTCATTCAGTCAGTAGCTTCAATCATTTCTGGACGTTTTTCAATGGTAAAAATCAATGAATATTGTAAATGCACAAACAGTAATTTCTCCACATTGCAAGGTGCAATTCTGAAATTTTTTGCTTTTTCCTGCTCCTCTTAGCATGATAAAGAAGATTCAAAGAGAGTGAGATGCCAGCTCCTTTCATTCAGTCAGTAGCTTCAATAATTTCTGGACGTTTTTCAATGGCAAAAATCAATGAATATTGTAAATGCACAAACAGTAATTTCTCCGCATTGCAAGGTGCAATTCTGAAATTTTTTGCTTTTTCCTGCTCCTCTTAGCATGATAAAGAAGATTCAAAGAGAGTGAGATGCCAGCTCCTTTCATTCAGTCAGTAGCTTCAATCATTTCTGGACGTTTTTCAATGGCAAAAATCAATGAATATTGTAAATGCACAAACAGTAATTTCTCCGCATTGCAAGGTGCAATTCTGAAATTTTTTGCTTTTTCCTGCTCCTCTTAGCATGATAAAGAAGATTCAAAGAGAGTGAGATGCCAGCTCCTTTCATTCAGTCAGTAGCTTCAAACATTTCTGGTATATGAATAACATGATGTTTTTCAATGGCAAAAATCAATGAATATTGTAAATGCACAAACAGTAATTTCTCCGCATTGCAAGGTGCAATTCTGAAATTTTTTGCTTTTTCCTGCTCCTCTTAGCATGATAAAGAAGATTCAAAGAGAGTGAGATGCCAGCTCCTTTCATTCAGTCAGTAGCTTCAAACATTTCTGGTATATCAATAACATGATGTTTTTCAATGGCAAAAATCAATGAATATTGTAAATGCACAAACAGTAATTTCTCCGCATTGCAAGGTGCAAGTCTGAAATTTTTTGCTTTTTCCTGCTCCTCTTAGCGTGATAAAGAAGATTCAAAGAGAGTGAGATGCCAGCTACTTTCATTCAGTCAGTAGCTTCAATCATTTCTGGACGTTTTTCAATGGTAAAAATCAATGAATATTGTAAATGCACAAACAGTAATTTCTCCACATTGCAAGGTGCAATTCTGAAATTTTTTGCTTTTTCCTGCTCCTCTTAGCATGATAAAGAAGATTCAAAGAGAGTGAGATGCCAGCTCCTTTCATTCAGTCAGTAGCTTCAAACATTTCTGGTATATGAATAACATGATGTTTTTCAATGGCAAAAATCAATGAATATTGTAAATGCACAAACAGTAATTTCTCCGCATTGCAAGGTGCAATTCTGAAATTTTTTGCTTTTTCCTGCTCCTCTTAGCATGATAAAGATTCAAAGAGAGTGAGATGCCAGCTCCTTTCATTCAGTCAGTAGCTTCAATCATTTCTGGACGTTTCTCAATGGCAAAAATCAATGAATATTGTAAATGCACAAACTGTAATTTCTCCGCATTGCAAGGTGCAATTCTGAAATTTTTTGCTTTTTCCTGCTCCTCTTAGCATGATAAAGAAGATTCAAAGAGAGTGAGATGCCAGCTCCTTTCATTCAGTCAGTAGCTTCAATCATTTCTGGACGTTTTTCAATGGCAAAAATCAATGAATTTTGTAAATGCACAAACAGTAATTTCTCCGCATTGCAAGGTGCAATTCTGAAATTTTTTGCTTTTTCCTGCTCCTCTTAGCATGATAAAGAAGATTCAAAGAGAGTGAGATGCCAGCTCCTTTCATTCAGTCAGTACCTTCAATCATTTCTGGACGTTTTTCAATGGCAAAAATCAATGAATATTGTAAATGCACAAACAGTAATTTCTCCGCATTGCAAGGTGCAATTCTGAAATTTTTTGCTTTTTCCCGCTCCTCTTAGCATGATAAAGAAGATTCAAAGAGAGTGAGGTGCCAGCTCCTTTCATTCAGTCAGTAGCTTCAAACATTTCTGGTATATGAATAACATGTTTTTCAATGGCAAAAATCAATGAATATTGTAAATGCACAAACAGTAATTTCTCCGCATTGCAAGGTGCAATTCTGAAATTTTTTGCTTTTTCCTGCTCCTCTTAGCATGATAAAGAAGATTCAAAGAGAGTGAGATGCCAGCTCCTTTCATTCAGTCAGTAGCTTCAATAATTTCTGGACGTTTTTCAATGGCAAAAATCAATGAATATTGTAAATGCACAAACAGTAATTTCTCCGCATTGCAAGGTGCAATTCTGAAATTTTTTGCTTTTTCCTGCTCCTCTTAGCATGATAAAGAAGATTCAAAGAGAGTGAGATGCCAGCTCCTTTCATTCAGTCAGTAGCTTCAATCATTTCTGGACGTTTTTCAATGGCAAAAATCAATGAATATTGTAAATGCACAAACAGTAATTTCTCCGCATTGCAAGGTGCAATTCTGAAATTTTTTGCTTTTTCCTGCTCCTCTTAGCATGATAAAGAAGATTCAAAGAGAGTGAGATGCCAGCTCCTTTCATTCAGTCAGTAGCTTCAAACATTTCTGGTATATGAATAACATGATGTTTTTCAATGGCAAAAATCAATGAATATTGTAAATGCACAAACAGTAATTTCTCCGCATTGCAAGGTGAAAGTCTGAAATTTTTTGCTTTTTCCTGCTCCTCTTAGCATGATAAAGAAGATTCAAAGAGAGTGAGATGCCAGCTACTTTCATTCAGTCAGTAGCTTCAATCATTTCTGGACGTTTTTCAATGGTAAAAATCAATGAATATTGTAAATGCACAAACAGTAATTTCTCCACATTGCAAGGTGCAATTCTGAAATTTTTTGCTTTTCCCTGCTCCTCTTAGCATGATAAAGAAGATTCAAAGAGAGTGAGATGCCAGCTCCTTTCATTCAGTCAGTAGCTTCAAACATTTCTGGTATATGAATAACATGATGTTTTTCAATGGCAAAAATCAATGAATATTGTAAATGCACAAACAGTAATTTCTCCGCATTGCAAGGTGCAATTCTGAAATTTTTTGCTTTTTCCTGCTCCTCTTAGCATGATAAAGAAGATTCAAAGAGAGTGAGATGCCAGCTCCTTTCATTCAGTCAGTAGCTTCAAACATTTCTGGTATATGAATAACATGATGTTTTTCAATGGCAAAAATCAATGAATATTGTAAATGCACAAACAGTAATTTCTCCGCATTGCAAGGTGCAATTCTGAAATTTTTTGCTTTTTCCTGCTCCTCTTAGCATGATAAAGAAGATTCAAAGAGAGTGAGATGCCAGCTCCTTTCATTCAGTCAGTAGCTTCAATCAATTCTGGACGTTTTTCAATGGCAAAAATCAATGAATATTGTAAATGCACAAACAGTAATTTCTCCGCATTGCAAGGTGCAATTCTGAAATTTTTTGCTTTTTCCTGCTCCTCTTAGCATGATAAAGAAGATTCAAAGAGCGTGAGATGTCAGCTCCTTTCATTCAGTCAGTAGCTTCAAACATTTCTGGTATATGAATAACATGATGTTTTTCAATGGCAAAAATCAATGAATATTGTAAATGCACAAACAGTAATTTCTCCGCATTGCAAGGTGCAATTCTGAAATTTTTTGCTTTTTCCTGCTCCTCTTAGCATGATAAAGAAGATTCAAAGAGAGTGAGATGCCAGCTCCTTTCATTCAGTCAGTAGCTTCAATCATTTCTGGACGTTTTTCAATGGCAAAAATCAATGAATATTGTAAATGCACAAACAGTAATTTCTCCGCATTGCAAGGTGCAATTCTGAAATTTTTTGCTTTTTCCTGCTCCTCTTAGCATGATAAAGAAGATTCAAAGAGAGTGAGATGCCAGCTCCTTTCGTTCAGTCAGTAGCTTCAATCATTTCTGGACGTTTTTCAATGGCAAAAATCATTGAATATTATAAATGCACAAACAGTAATTTCTCCGCATTGCAAGGTGCAATTCTGAAATTTTTTACTTTTTCCTGCTCCTCTTAGCATGATAAAGAAGATTCAAAGAGTGTGAGATGCCAGCTCCTTTCATTCAGTCAGTAGCTTCAATCATTTCTGGTATATGAATAACATGATGTTTTTCAATGGCAAAAATCAATGAATATTGTAAATGCACAAACAGTAATTTCTCCGCATTGCAAGGGGCAATTCTGAAATTTTTTGCTTTTTCCTGCTCCTCTTAGCATGATAAACAAGATTCAAAGAGAGTGAGATGCCAGCTCCTTTCATTCAGTCAGTAGCTTCAATCATTTCTGGACGTTTTTCAATGGCAAAAATCAATGAATATTGTAAATGCACAAACAGTAATTTCTCCGCATTGCAAGGTGCAATTCTGAAATTTTTTGCTTTTTCCTGCTCCTCTTAGCATGATAAAGAAGATTCAAAGAGAGTGAGATGCCAGCTCCTTTCATTCAGTCAGTAGCTTCAAACATTTCTGGTATATGAATAACATGATGTTTTTCAATGGCAAAAATCAATGAATATTGTAAATGCACAAACAGTAATTTCTCCGCATTGCAAGGTGCAATTCTGAAATTTTTTGCTTTTTCCTGCTCCTCTTAGCATGATAAAGAAGATTCAAAGAGAGTGAGATGCCAGCTCCTTTCATTCAGTCAGTAGCTTCAATCATTTCTGGACGTTTTTCAATGGCAAAAATCAATGAATATTGTAAATGCACAAACAGTAATTTCTCCGCATTGCAAGGTGCAATTCTGAAATTTTTTGCTTTTTCCTGCTCCTCTTAGCATGATAAAGAAGATTCAAAGAGAGTGAGATGCCAGCTCCTTTCATTCAGTCAGTAGCTTCAATCATTTCTGGACGTTTTTCAATGGCAAAAATCAATGAATATTGTAAATGCACAAACAGTAATTTCTCCACATTGCAAGGTGCAATTCTGAAATGTTTTGCTTTTTCCTGCTCCTCTTAGCATGATAAAGAAGATTCAAAGAGAGTGAGATGCCAGCTCCTTTCATTCAGTCAGTAGCTTCAATCATTTCTGGACGTTTTTCAATGGCAAAAATCAATGAATATTGTAAATGCACAAACAGTAATTTCTCCGCATTGCAAGGTGCAATTCTGAAATTTTTTGCTTTTTCCTGCTCCTCTTAGCATGATAAAGAAGATTCAAAGAGAGTGAGATGCCAGCTCCTTTCATTCAGTCAGTAGCTTCAAACATTTCTGGTATATGAATAACATGATGTTTTTCAATGGCAAAAATCAATGAATATTGTAAATGCACAAACAGTAATTTCTCCGCATTGCAAGGTGCAATTCTGAAATTTTTTGCTTTTTCCTGCTCCTCTTAGCATGATAAAGAAGATTCAAAGAGAGTGAGATGCCAGCTCCTTTCATTCAGTCAGTAGCTTCAATCATTTCTGGACGTTTTTCAATGGCAAAAATCAATGAATATTGTAAATGCACAAACAGTAATTTCTCCGCATTGCAAGGTGCAATTCTGAAATTTTTTGCTTTTTCCTGCTCCTCTTAGCATGATA
Source organism: Phyllobates terribilis (assembly GCF_046119375.1). Taxonomy (NCBI): domain Eukaryota; kingdom Metazoa; phylum Chordata; class Amphibia; order Anura; family Dendrobatidae; genus Phyllobates; species Phyllobates terribilis. The sequence continues at coordinate 49,266 of NW_027364098.1, read as the reverse complement.
AAGAACATTCAAAGAGCGTGAGATGTCAGCTCCTTTCATTCAGTCAGTAGCTTCAAACATTTCTGGTATATGAATAACATGATGTTTTTCAATGGCAAAAATCAATGAATATTGTAAATGCACAAACAGTAATTTCTCCGCATTGCAAGGTGCAATTCTGAAATTTTTTGCTTTTTCCTGCTCCTCTTAGCATGATAAAGAAGATTCAAAGAGAGTGAGATGCCAGCTCCTTTCATTCAGTCAGTAGCTTCAATCATTTCTGGACGTTTTTCAATGGCAAAAATCAATGAATATTGTAAATGCACAAACAGTAATTTCTCCGCATTGCAAGGTGCAATTCTGAAATTTTTTGCTTTTTCCTGCTCCTCTTAGCATGATAAAGAAGATTCAAAGAGAATGAGATGCCAGCTCCTTTCATTCAGTCAGTAGCTTCAAACATTTCTGGTATATGAATAACATGATGTTTTTCAATGGCAAAAATCAATGAATATTGTAAATGCACAAACAGTAATTTCTCCGCATTGCAAGGTGCAATTCTGAAATTTTTTGCTTTTTCCTGCTCCTCTTAGCATGATAAAGAAGATTCAAAGAGAGTGAGATGCCAGCTCCTTTCATTCAGTCAGTAGCTTCAATCATTTCTGGACGTTTTTCAATGGCAAAAATCAATGAATATTGTAAATGCACAAACAGTAATTTCTCCGCATTGCAAGGTGCAATTCTGAAATGTTTTGCTTTTTCCTGCTCCTCTTAGCATGATAAAGAAGATTCAAAGAGCGTGAGATGTCAGCTCCTTTCATTCAGTCAGTAGCTTCAAACATTTCTGGTATATGAATAACATGATGTTTTTCAAAGGCAAAAATCAATGAATGTTGTAAATGCACAAACAGTAATTTCTCCGCATTGCAAGGTGCAATTCTGAAATTATTTGCTTTTTCCTGCTCCTCTTAGCATGATAAAGAAGATTCAAAGAGAGTGAGATGCCAGCTCCTTTCATTCAGTCAGTAGCTTCAATCATTTCTGGACGTTTTTCAATGGCAAAAATCAATGAATATTGTAAATGCACAAACAGTAATTTCTCCGCATTGCAAGGTGCAATTCTGAAATTTTTTGCTTTTTCCTGCTCCTCTTAGCATGATAAAGAAGATTCAAAGAGAGTGAGATGCCAGCTCCTTTCGTTCAGTCAGTAGCTTCAATCATTTCTGGACGTTTTTCAATGGCATAAATCATTGAATATTATAAATGCACAAACAGTAATTTCTCCGCATTGCAAGGTGCAATTCTGAAATTTTTTACTTTTTCCTGCTCCTCTTAGCATGATAAAGAAGATTCAAAGAGAGTGAGATGCCAGCTCCTTTCATTCAGTCAGTAGCTTCAATCATTTCTGGTATATGAATAACATGATGTTTTTCAATGGCAAAAATCAATGAATATTGTAAATGCACAAACAGTAATTTCTCCGCATTGCAAGGTGCAATTCTGAAATTTTTTGCTTTTTCCTGCTCCTCTTAGCATGATAAACAAGATTCAAAGAGAGTGAGATGCCAGCTCCTTTCATTCAGTCAGTAGCTTCAATCATTTCTGGACGTTTTTCAATGGCAAAAATCAATGAATATTGTAAATGCACAAACAGTAATTTCTCCGCATTGCAAGGTGCAATTCTGAAATTTTTTGCTTTTTCCTGCTCCTCTTAGCATGATAAAGAAGATTCAAAGAGAGTGAGATGCCAGCTCCTTTCATTCAGTCAGTAGCTTCAAACATTTCTGGTATATGAATAACATGATGTTTTTCAATGGCAAAAATCAATGAATATTGTAAATGCACAAACAGTAATTTCTCCGCATTGCAAGGTGCAATTCTGAAATTTTTTGCTTTTTCCTGCTCCTCTTAGCATGATAAAGAAGATTCAAAGAGAGTGAGATGCCAGCTCCTTTCATTCAGTCAGTAGCTTCAATCATTTCTGGACGTTTTTCAATGGCAAAAATCAATGAATATTGTAAATGCACAAACAGTAATTTCTCCGCATTGCAAGGTGCAATTCTGAAATTTTTTGCTTTTTCCTGCTCCTCTTAGCATGATAAAGAAGATTCAAAGAGAGTGAGATGCCAGCTACTTTCATTCAGTCAGTAGCTTCAATCATTTCTGGACGTTTTTCAATGGTAAAAATCAATGAATATTGTAAATGCACAAACAGTAATTTCTCCACATTGCAAGGTGCAATTCTGAAATTTTTTGCTTTTTCCTGCTCCTCTTAGCATGATAAAGAAGATTCAAAGAGAGTGAGATGCCAGCTCCTTTCATTCAGTCAGTAGCTTCAAACATTTCTGGTATATGAATAACATGATGTTTTTCAATGGCAAAAATCAATGAATATTGTAAATGCACAAACAGTAATTTCTCCGCATTGCAAGGTGCAATTCTGAAATTTTTTGCTTTTTCCTGCTCCTCTTAGCATGATAAAGAAGATTCAAAGAGAGTGAGATGCCAGCTCCTTTCATTCAGTCAGTAGCTTCAAACATTTCTGGTATATGAATAACATGATGTTTTTCAATGGCAAAAATCAATGAATATTGTAAATGCACAAACAGTAATTTCTCCGCATTGCAAGGTGCAATTCTGAAATTTTTTGCTTTTTCCTGCTCCTCTTAGCATGATAAAGAAGATTCAAAGAGAGTGAGATGCCAGCTACTTTCATTCAGTCAGTAGATTCAATCATTTCTGGACGTTTTTCATTGTTAAAAATCAATGAATATTGTAAATGCACAAACAGTAATTTCTCCACATTGCAAGGTGCAATTCTGAAATTTTTTGCTTTTTCCTGCTCCTCTTAGCATGATAAAGAAGATTCAAAGAGAGTGAGATGCCAGCTCCTTTCATTCAGTCAGTAGCTTCAATCATTTCTGGATGTTTTTCAATGGCAAAAATCAATGAATATTGTAAATGCACAAACTGTAATTTCTCCGCATTGCAAGGTGCAATTCTGAAATTTTTTACTTTTTCCTGCTCCTCTTAGCATGATAAAGAAGATTCAAAGAGAGTGAGATGCCAGCTCCTTTCATTCAGTCAGTAGCTTCAATCATTTCTGGACGTTTTTCAATGGCAAAAATCAATGAATATTGTAAATGCACAAACAGTAATTTCTCCGCATTGCAAGGTGCAATTCTGAAATTTTTTGCTTTTTCCTGCTCCTCTTAGCATGATAAAGAAGATTCAAAGAGAGTGAGATGCCAGCTCCTTTCATTCAGTCAGTACTTTCAATCATTTCTGGACGTTTTTCAATGGCAAAAATCAATGAATATTGCAAATGCACAAACAGTAATTTCTCCGCATTGCAAGGTGCAATTCTGAATTTTTTTGCTTTTTCCCGCTCCTCTTAGCATGATAAAGAAGATTCAAAGAGAGTGAGGTGCCAGCTCCTTTCATTCAGTCAGTAGCTTCAAACATTTCTGGTATATGAATAACATGTTTTTCAATGGCAAAAATCAATGAATATTGTAAATGCACAAACAGTAATTTCTCCGCATTGCAAGGTGCAATTCTGAAATTTTTTGCTTTTTCCTGCTCCTCTTAGCATGATAATGAAGATTCAAAGAGAGTGAGATGCCAGCTCCTTTCATTCAGTCAGTAGCTTCAAACATTTCTGGTATATGAATAACATGATGTTTTTCAATGGCAAAAATCAATGAATATTGTAAATGCACAAACAGTAATTTCTCCGCATTGCAAGGTGCAATTCTGAAATTTTTTGCTTTTTCCTGCTCCTCTTAGCATGATAAAGAAGATTCAAAGAGAGTGAGATGCCAGCTCCTTTCATTCAGTCAGTAGCTTCAATCATTTCTGGATGTTTTTCAATGGCAAAAATCAATGAATATTGTAAATGCACAAACTGTAATTTCTCCGCATTGCAAGGTGCAATTCTGAAATTTTTTACTTTTTCCTGCTCCTCTTAGCATGATAAAGAAGATTCAAAGAGAGTGAGATGCCAGCTCCTTTCATTCAGTCAGTAGCTTCAATCATTTCTGGACGTTTTTCAATGGCAAAAATCAATGAATATTGTAAATGCACAAACAGTAATTTCTCCGCATTGCAAGGTGCAATTCTGAAATTTTTTGCTTTTTCCTGCTCCTCTTAGCATGATAAAGAAGATTCAAAGAGAGTGAGATGCCAGCTCCTTTCATTCAGTCAGTACTTTCAATCATTTCTGGACGTTTTTCAATGGCAAAAATCAATGAATATTGTAAATGCACAAACAGTAATTTCTCCGCATTGCAAGGTGCAATTCTGAATTTTTTTGCTTTTTCCCGCTCCTCTTAGCATGATAAAGAAGATTCAAAGAGAGTGAGGTGCCAGCTCCTTTCATTCAGTCAGTAGCTTCAATCATTTCTGGACGTTTTTCAATGGTAAAAATCAATGAATATTGTAAATGCACAAACAGTAATTTCTCCGCATTGCAAGGTGCAATTCTGAAATTTTTTGCTTTTTCCTGCTCCTCTTAGCATGATAAAGAAGATTCAAAGAGAGTGAGATGCCAGCTCCTTTCATTCAGTCAGTAGCTTCAATCAATTCTGGACGTTTTTCAATGGCAAAAATCAATGAATATTGTAAATGCACAAACAGTAATTTCTCCGCATTGCAAGGTGCAATTCTGAAATTTTTTGCTTTTTCCTGCTCCTCTTAGCATGATAAAGAAGATTCAAAGAGCGTGAGATGTCAGCTCCTTTCATTCAGTCAGTAGCTTCAAACATTTCTGGTATATGAATAACATGATGTTTTTCAATGGCAAAAATCAATGAATATTGTAAATGCACAAACAGTAATTTCTCCGCATTGCAAGGTGCAATTCTGAAATTTTTTGCTTTTTCCTGCTCCTCTTAGCATGATAAAGAAGATTCAAAGAGAGTGAGATGCCAGCTCCTTTCATTCAGTCAGTAGCTTCAATCATTTCTGGACGTTTTTCAATGGCAAAAATCAATGAATATTGTAAATGCACAAACAGTAATTTCTCCGCATTGCAAGGTGCAATTCTGAAATTTTTTGCTTTTTCCTGCTCCTCTTAGCATGATAAAGAAGATTCAAAGCGAGTGAGATGCCAGCTCCTTTCGTTCAGTCAGTAGCTTCAATCATTTCTGGACGTTTTTCAATGGCAAAAATCATTGAATATTATAAATGCACAAACAGTAATTTCTCCGCATTGCAAGGTGCAATTCTGAAATTTTTTACTTTTTCCTGCTCCTCTTAGCATGATAAAGAAGATTCAAAGAGAGTGAGATGCCAGCTCCTTTCATTCAGTCAGTAGCTTCAATCATTTCTGGTATATGAATAACATGATGTTTTTCAATGGCAAAAATCAATGAATATTGTAAATGCACAAACAGTAATTTCTCCGCATTGCAAGGTGCAATTCTGAAATTTTTTGCTTTTTCCTGCTCCTCTTAGCATGATAAACAAGATTCAAAGAGAGTGAGATGCCAGCTCCTTTCATTCAGTCAGTAGCTTCAATCATTTCTGGACGTTTTTCAATGGCAAAAATCAATGAATATTGTAAATGCACAAACAGTAATTTCTCCGCATTGCAAGGTGCAATTCTGAAATTTTTTGCTTTTTCCTGCTCCTCTTAGCATGATAAAGAAGATTCAAAGAGAGTGAGATGCCAGCTCCTTTCATTCAGTCAGTAGCTTCAAACATTTCTGGTATATGAATAACATGATGTTTTTCAATGGCAAAAATCAATGAATATTGTAAATGCACAAACAGTAATTTCTCCGCATTGCAAGGTGCAATTCTGAAATTTTTTGCTTTTTCCTGCTCCTCTTAGCATGATAAAGAAGATTCAAAGAGAGTGAGATGCCAGCTCCTTTCATTCAGTCAGTAGCTTCAATCATTTCTGGACGTTTTTCAATGGCAAAAATCAATGAATATTGTAAATGCACAAACAGTAATTTCTCCGCATTGCAAGGTGCAATTCTGAAATTTTTTGCTTTTTCCTGCTCCTCTTAGCATGATAAAGAAGATTCAAAGAGAGTGAGATGCCAGCTCCTTTCATTCAGTCAGTAGCTTCAATCATTTCTGGACGTTTTTCAATGGCAAAAATCAATGAATATTGTAAATGCACAAACAGTAATTTCTCCGCATTGCAAGGTGCAATTCTGAAATGTTTTGCTTTTTCCTGCTCCTCTTAGCATGATAAAGAAGATTCAAAGAGAGTGAGATGCCAGCTCCTTTCATTCAGTCAGTAGCTTCAATCATTTCTGGACGTTTTTCAATGGCAAAAATCAATGAATATTGTAAATGCACAAACAGTAATTTCTCCGCATTGCAAGGTGCAATTCTGAAATTTTTTGCTTTTTCCTGCTCCTCTTAGCATGATAAAGAAGATTCAAAGAGAGTGAGATGCCAGCTCCTTTCATTCAGTCAGTAGCTTCAAACATTTCTGGTATATGAATAACATGATGTTTTTCAATGGCAAAAATCAATGAATATTGTAAATGCACAAACAGTAATTTCTCCGCATTGCAAGGTGCAATTCTGAAATTTTTTGCTTTTTCCTGCTCCTCTTAGCATGATAAAGAAGATTCAAAGAGAGTGAGATGCCAGCTCCTTTCATTCAGTCAGTAGCTTCAATCATTTCTGGACGTTTTTCAATGGCAAAAATCAATGAATATTGTAAATGCACAAACAGTAATTTCTCCGCATTGCAAGGTGCAATTCTGAAATTTTTTGCTTTTTCCTGCTCCTCTTAGCATGATAAAGAAGATTCAAAGAGCGTGAGATGTCAGCTCCTTTCATTCAGTCAGTAGCTTCAAACATTTCTGGTATATGAATAACATGATGTTTTTCAATGGCAAAAATCAATGAATATTGTAAATGCACAAACAGTAATTTCTCCGCATTGCAAGGTGCAATTCTGAAATTTTTTGCTTTTTCCTGCTCCTCTTAGCATGATAAAGAAGATTCAAAGAGAGTGAGATGCCAGCTCCTTTCATTCAGTCAGTAGCTTCAATCATTTCTGGACGTTTTTCAATATCAAAAATCAATGAATATTGTAAATGCACAAACAGTAATTTCTCCGCATTGCAAGGTGCAATTCTGAAATTTTTTGCTTTTTCCTGCTCCTCTTAGCATGATAAAGAAGATTCAAAGAGAGTGAGATGCCAGCTCCTTTCATTCAGTCAGTAGCTTCAAACATTTCTGGTATATGAATAACATGATGTTTTTCAATGGCAAAAATCAATGAATATTGTAAATGCACAAACAGTAATTTCTCCGCATTGCAAGGTGCAATTCTGAAATTTTTTGCTTTTTCCTGCTCCTCTTAGCATGATAAAGAAGATTCAAAGAGAGTGAGATGCCAGCTCCTTTCATTCAGTCAGTAGCTTCAATCATTTCTGGACGTTTTTCAATGGCAAAAATCAATGAATATTGTAAATGCACAAACAGTAATTTCTCCGCATTGCAAGGTGCAATTCTGAAATGTTTTGCTTTTTCCTGCTCCTCTTAGCATGATAAAGAAGATTCAAAGAGCGTGAGATGTCAGCTCCTTTCATTCAGTCAGTAGCTTCAAACATTTCTGGTATATGAATAACATGATGTTTTTCAAAGGCAAAAATCAATGAATATTGTAAATGCACAAACAGTAATTTCTCCGCATTGCAAGGTGCAATTCTGAAATTATTTGCTTTTTCCTGCTCCTCTTAGCATGATAAAGAAGATTCAAAGAGAGTGAGATGCCAGCTCCTTTCATTCAGTCAGTAGCTTCAATCATTTCTGAACGTTTTTCAATGGCAAAAATCAATGAATATTGTAAATGCACAAACAGTAATTTCTCCGCATTGCAAGGTGCAATTCTGAAATTTTTTGCTTTTTCCTGCTCCTCTTAGCATGATAAAGAAGATTCAAAGAGAGTGAGATGCCAGCTCCTTTCATTCAGTCAGTAGCTTCAATCATTTCTGGACGTTTTTCAATGGCAAAAATCAATGAATATTGTAAATGCACAAACAGTAATTTCTCCGCATTGCAAGGTGTAATTCTGAAATTTTTTGCTTTTTCCTGCTCCTCTTAGCATGATAAAGAAGATTCAAAGAGAGTGAGATGCCAGCTCCTTTCATTCAGTCAGTAGCTTCAAACATTTCTGGTATATGAATAACATGATGTTTTTCAATGGCAAAAATCAATGAATATTGTAAATGCACAAACAGTAATTTCTCCGCATTGCAAGGTGCAATTCTGAAATTTTTTGCTTTTTCCTGCTCCTCTTAGCATGATAAAGAAGATTCAAAGAGAGTGAGATGCCAGCTACTTTCATTCAGTCAGTAGATTCAATCATTTCTGGACGTTTTTCATTGTTAAAAATCAATGAATATTGTAAATGCACAAACAGTAATTTCTCCACATTGCAAGGTGCAATTCTGAAATTTTTTGCTTTTTCCTGCTCCTCTTAGCATGATAAAGAAGATTCAAAGAGAGTGAGATGCCAGCTCCTTTCATTCAGTCAGTAGCTTCAATCATTTCTGGATGTTTTTCAATGGCAAAAATCAATGAATATTGTAAATGCACAAACTGTAATTTCTCCGCATTGCAAGGTGCAATTCTGAAATTTTTTACTTTTTCCTGCTCCTCTTAGCATGATAAAGAAGATTCAAAGAGAGTGAGATGCCAGCTCCTTTCATTCAGTCAGTAGCTTCAATCATTTCTGGACGTTTTTCAATGGCAAAAATCAATGAATATTGTAAATGCACAAACAGTAATTTCTCCGCATTGCAAGGTGCAATTCTGAAATTTTTTGCTTTTTCCTGCTCCTCTTAGCATGATAAAGAAGATTCAAAGAGAGTGAGATGCCAGCTCCTTTCATTCAGTCAGTAGCTTCAATCAATTCTGGACGTTTTTCAATGGCAAAAATCAATGAATATTGTAAATGCACAAACAGTAATTTCTCCGCATTGCAAGGTGCAATTCTGAAATTTTTTGCTTTTTCCTGCTCCTCTTAGCATGATAAAGAAGATTCAAAGAGCGTGAGATGTCAGCTCCTTTCATTCAGTCAGTAGCTTCAAACATTTCTGGTATATGAATAACATGATGTTTTTCAATGGCAAAAATCAATGAATATTGTAAATGCACAAACAGTAATTTCTCCGCATTGCAAGGTGCAATTCTGAAATTTTTTGCTTTTTCCTGCTCCTCTTAGCATGATAAAGAAGATTCAAAGAGAGTGAGATGCCAGCTCCTTTCATTCAGTCAGTAGCTTCAATCATTTCTGGACGTTTTTCAATGGCAAAAATCAATGAATATTGTAAATGCACAAACAGTAATTTCTCCGCATTGCAAGGTGCAATTCTGAAATTTTTTGCTTTTTCCTGCTCCTCTTAGCATGATAAAGAAGATTCAAAGCGAGTGAGATGCCAGCTCCTTTCGTTCAGTCAGTAGCTTCAATCATTTCTGGACGTTTTTCAATGGCAAAAATCATTGAATATTATAAATGCACAAACAGTAATTTCTCCGCATTGCAAGGTGCAATTCTGAAATTTTTTACTTTTTCCTGCTCCTCTTAGCATGATAAAGAAGATTCAAAGAGAGTGAGATGCCAGCTCCTTTCATTCAGTCAGTAGCTTCAATCATTTCTGGTATATGAATAACATGATGTTTTTCAATGGCAAAAATCAATGAATATTGTAAATGCACAAACAGTAATTTCTCCGCATTGCAAGGTGCAATTCTGAAATTTTTTGCTTTTTCCTGCTCCTCTTAGCATGATAAACAAGATTCAAAGAGAGTGAGATGCCAGCTCCTTTCATTCAGTCAGTAGCTTCAATCATTTCTGGACGTTTTTCAATGGCAAAAATCAATGAATATTGTAAATGCACAAACAGTAATTTCTCCGCATTGCAAGGTGCAATTCTGAAATTTTTTGCTTTTTCCTGCTCCTCTTAGCATGATAAAGAAGATTCAAAGAGAGTGAGATGCCAGCTCCTTTCATTCAGTCAGTAGCTTCAAACATTTCTGGTATATGAATAACATGATGTTTTTCAATGGCAAAAATCAATGAATATTGTAAATGCACAAACAGTAATTTCTCCGCATTGCAAGGTGCAATTCTGAAATTTTTTGCTTTTTCCTGCTCCTCTTAGCATGATAAAGAAGATTCAAAGAGAGTGAGATGCCAGCTCCTTTCATTCAGTCAGTAGCTTCAATCATTTCTGGACGTTTTTCAATGGCAAAAATCAATGAATATTGTAAATGCACAAACAGTAATTTCTCCGCATTGCAAGGTGCAATTCTGAAATTTTTTGCTTTTTCCTGCTCCTCTTAGCATGATAAAGAAGATTCAAAGAGAGTGAGATGCCAGCTCCTTTCATTCAGTCAGTAGCTTCAATCATTTCTGGACGTTTTTCAATGGCAAAAATCAATGAATATTGTAAATGCACAAACAGTAATTTCTCCGCATTGCAAGGTGCAATTCTGAAATGTTTTGCTTTTTCCTGCTCCTCTTAGCATGATAAAGAAGATTCAAAGAGAGTGAGATGCCAGCTCCTTTCATTCAGTCAGTAGCTTCAATCATTTCTGGACGTTTTTCAATGGCAAAAATCAATGAATATTGTAAATGCACAAACAGTAATTTCTCCGCATTGCAAGGTGCAATTCTGAAATTTTTTGCTTTTTCCTGCTCCTCTTAGCATGATAAAGAAGATTCAAAGAGAGTGAGATGCCAGCTCCTTTCATTCAGTCAGTAGCTTCAAACATTTCTGGTATATGAATAACATGATGTTTTTCAATGGCAAAAATCAATGAATATTGTAAATGCACAAACAGTAATTTCTCCGCATTGCAAGGTGCAATTCTGAAATTTTTTGCTTTTTCCTGCTCCTCTTAGCATGATAAAGAAGATTCAAAGAGAGTGAGATGCCAGCTCCTTTCATTCAGTCAGTAGCTTCAATCATTTCTGGACGTTTTTCAATGGCAAAAATCAATGAATATTGTAAATGCACAAACAGTAATTTCTCCGCATTGCAAGGTGCAATTCTGAAATTTTTTGCTTTTTCCTGCTCCTCTTAGCATGATAAAGAAGATTCAAAGAGCGTGAGATGTCAGCTCCTTTCATTCAGTCAGTAGCTTCAAACATTTCTGGTATATGAATAACATGATGTTTTTCAATGGCAAAAATCAATGAATATTGTAAATGCACAAACAGTAATTTCTCCGCATTGCAAGGTGCAATTCTGAAATTTTTTGCTTTTTCCTGCTCCTCTTAGCATGATAAAGAAGATTCAAAGAGAGTGAGATGCCAGCTCCTTTCATTCAGTCAGTAGCTTCAATCATTTCTGGACGTTTTTCAATATCAAAAATCAATGAATATTGTAAATGCACAAACAGTAATTTCTCCGCATTGCAAGGTGCAATTCTGAAATTTTTTGCTTTTTCCTGCTCCTCTTAGCATGATAAAGAAGATTCAAAGAGAGTGAGATGCCAGCTCCTTTCATTCAGTCAGTAGCTTCAAACATTTCTGGTATATGAATAACATGATGTTTTTCAATGGCAAAAATCAATGAATATTGTAAATGCACAAACAGTAATTTCTCCGCATTGCAAGGTGCAATTCTGAAATTTTTTGCTTTTTCCTGCTCCTCTTAGCATGATAAAGAAGATTCAAAGAGAGTGAGATGCCAGCTCCTTTCATTCAGTCAGTAGCTTCAATCATTTCTGGACGTTTTTCAATGGCAAAAATCAATGAATATTGTAAATGCACAAACAGTAATTTCTCCGCATTGCAAGGTGCAATTCTGAAATGTTTTGCTTTTTCCTGCTCCTCTTAGCATGATAAAGAAGATTCAAAGAGCGTGAGATGTCAGCTCCTTTCATTCAGTCAGTAGCTTCAAACATTTCTGGTATATGAATAACATGATGTTTTTCAAAGGCAAAAATCAATGAATATTGTAAATGCACAAACAGTAATTTCTCCGCATTGCAAGGTGCAATTCTGAAATTATTTGCTTTTTCCTGCTCCTCTTAGCATGATAAAGAAGATTCAAAGAGAGTGAGATGCCAGCTCCTTTCATTCAGTCAGTAGCTTCAATCATTTCTGAACGTTTTTCAATGGCAAAAATCAATGAATATTGTAAATGCACAAACAGTAATTTCTCCGCATTGCAAGGTGCAATTCTGAAATTTTTTGCTTTTTCCTGCTCCTCTTAGCATGATAAAGAAGATTCAAAGAGAGTGAGATGCCAGCTCCTTTCATTCAGTCAGTAGCTTCAATCATTTCTGGACGTTTTTCAATGGCAAAAATCAATGAATATTGTAAATGCACAAACAGTAATTTCTCCGCATTGCAAGGTGTAATTCTGAAATTTTTTGCTTTTTCCTGCTCCTCTTAGCATGATAAAGAAGATTCAAAGAGAGTGAGATGCCAGCTCCTTTCATTCAGTCAGTAGCTTCAAACATTTCTGGTATATGAATAACATGATGTTTTTCAATGGCAAAAATCAATGAATATTGTAAATGCACAAACAGTAATTTCTCCGCATTGCAAGGTGCAATTCTGAAATTTTTTGCTTTTTCCTGCTCCTCTTAGCATGATAAAGAAGATTCAAAGAGAGTGAGATGCCAGCTACTTTCATTCAGTCAGTAGATTCAATCATTTCTGGACGTTTTTCATTGTTAAAAATCAATGAATATTGTAAATGCACAAACAGTAATTTCTCCACATTGCAAGGTGCAATTCTGAAATTTTTTGCTTTTTCCTGCTCCTCTTAGCATGATAAAGAAGATTCAAAGAGAGTGAGATGCCAGCTCCTTTCATTCAGTCAGTAGCTTCAATCATTTCTGGATGTTTTTCAATGGCAAAAATCAATGAATATTGTAAATGCACAAACTGTAATTTCTCCGCATTGCAAGGTGCAATTCTGAAATTTTTTACTTTTTCCTGCTCCTCTTAGCATGATAAAGAAGATTCAAAGAGAGTGAGATGCCAGCTCCTTTCATTCAGTCAGTAGCTTCAATCATTTCTGGACGTTTTTCAATGGCAAAAATCAATGAATATTGTAAATGCACAAACAGTAATTTCTCCGCATTGCAAGGTGCAATTCTGAAATTTTTTGCTTTTTCCTGCTCCTCTTAGCATGATAAAGAAGATTCAAAGAGAGTGAGATGCCAGCTCCTTTCATTCAGTCAGTACTTTCAATCATTTCTGGACGTTTTTCAATGGCAAAAATCAATGAATATTGTAAATGCACAAACAGTAATTTCTCCGCATTGCAAGGTGCAATTCTGAATTTTTTTGCTTTTTCCCGCTCCTCTTAGCATGATAAAGAAGATTCAAAGAGAGTGAGGTGCCAGCTCCTTTCATTCAGTCAGTAGCTTCAAACATTTCTGGTATATGAATAACATGTTTTTCAATGGCAAAAATCAATGAATATTGTAAATGCACAAACAGTAATTTCTCCGCATTGCAAGGTGCAATTCTGAAATTTTTTGCTTTTTCCTGCTCCTCTTAGCATGATAATGAAGATTCAAAGAGAGTGAGATGCCAGCTCCTTTCATTCAGTCAGTAGCTTCAAACATTTCTGGTATATGAATAACATGATGTTTTTCAATGGCAAAAATCAATGAATATTGTAAATGCACAAACAGTAATTTCTCCGCATTGCAAGGTGCAATTCTGAAATTTTTTGCTTTTTCCTGCTCCTCTTAGCATGATAAAGAAGATTCAAAGAGAGTGAGATGCCAGCTCCTTTCATTCAGTCAGTAGCTTCAATCATTTCTTTATGTTTTTCAATGGCAAAAATCAATGAATATTGTAAATGCACAAACTGTAATTTCTCCGCATTGCAAGGTGCAATTCTGAAATTTTTTACTTTTTCCTGCTCCTCTTAGCATGATAAAGAAGATTCAAAGAGAGTGAGATGCCAGCTCCTTTCATTCAGTCAGTAGCTTCAATCATTTCTGGACGTTTTTCAATGGCAAAAATCAATGAATATTGTAAATGCACAAACAGTAATTTCTCCGCATTGCAAGGTGCAATTCTGAAATTTTTTGCTTTTTCCTGCTCCTCTTAGCATGATAAAGAAGATTCAAAGAGAGTGAGATGCCAGCTCCTTTCATTCAGTCAGTACTTTCAATCATTTCTGGACGTTTTTCAATGGCAAAAATCAATGAATATTGTAAATGCACAAACAGTAATTTCTCCGCATTGCAAGGTGCAATTCTGAATTTTTTTGCTTTTTCCCGCTCCTCTTAGCATGATAAAGAAGATTCAAAGAGAGTGAGGTGCCAGCTCCTTTCATTCAGTCAGTAGCTTCAATCATTTCTGGACGTTTTTCAATGGTAAAAATCAATGAATATTGTAAATGCACAAACAGTAATTTCTCCGCATTGCAAGGTGCAATTCTGAAATTTTTTGCTTTTTCCTGCTCCTCTTAGCATGATAAAGAAGATTCAAAGAGAGTGAGATGCCAGCTCCTTTCATTCAGTCAGTAGCTTCAATCAATTCTGGACGTTTTTCAATGGCAAAAATCAATGAATATTGTAAATGCACAAACAGTAATTTCTCCGCATTGCAAGGTGCAATTCTGAAATTTTTTGCTTTTTCCTGCTCCTCTTAGCATGATAAAGAAGATTCAAAGAGCGTGAGATGTCAGCTCCTTTCATTCAGTCAGTAGCTTCAAACATTTCTGGTATATGAATAACATGATGTTTTTCAATGGCAAAAATCAATGAATATTGTAAATGCACAAACAGTAATTTCTCCGCATTGCAAGGTGCAATTCTGAAATTTTTTGCTTTTTCCTGCTCCTCTTAGCATGATAAAGAAGATTCAAAGAGAGTGAGATGCCAGCTCCTTTCATTCAGTCAGTAGCTTCAATCATTTCTGGACGTTTTTCAATGGCAAAAATCAATGAATATTGTAAATGCACAAACAGTAATTTCTCCGCATTGCAAGGTGCAATTCTGAAATTTTTTGCTTTTTCCTGCTCCTCTTAGCATGATAAAGAAGATTCAAAGCGAGTGAGATGCCAGCTCCTTTCGTTCAGTCAGTAGCTTCAATCATTTCTGGACGTTTTTCAATGGCAAAAATCATTGAATATTATAAATGCACAAACAGTAATTTCTCCGCATTGCAAGGTGCAATTCTGAAATTTTTTACTTTTTCCTGCTCCTCTTAGCATGATAAAGAAGATTCAAAGAGAGTGAGATGCCAGCTCCTTTCATTCAGTCAGTAGCTTCAATCATTTCTGGTATATGAATAACATGATGTTTTTCAATGGCAAAAATCAATGAATATTGTAAATGCACAAACAGTAATTTCTCCGCATTGCAAGGTGCAATTCTGAAATTTTTTGCTTTTTCCTGCTCCTCTTAGCATGATAAACAAGATTCAAAGAGAGTGAGATGCCAGCTCCTTTCATTCAGTCAGTAGCTTCAATCATTTCTGGACGTTTTTCAATGGCAAAAATCATTGAATATTGTAAATGCACAAACAGTAATTTCTCCGCATTGCAAGGTGCAATTCTGAAATTTTTTGCTTTTTCCTGCTCCTCTTAGCATGATAAAGAAGATTCAAAGAGAGTGAGATGCCAGCTCCTTTCATTCAGTCAGTAGCTTCAAACATTTCTGGTATATGAATAACATGATGTTTTTCAATGGCAAAAATCAATGAATATTGTAAATGCACAAACAGTAATTTCTCCGCATTGCAAGGTGCAATTCTGAAATTTTTTGCTTTTTCCTGCTCCTCTTAGCATGATAAAGAAGATTCAAAGAGAGTGAGATGCCAGCTCCTTTCATTCAGTCAGTAGCTTCAATCATTTCTGGACGTTTTTCAATGGCAAAAATCAATGAATATTGTAAATGCACAAACAGTAATTTCTCCGCATTGCAAGGTGCAATTCTGAAATTTTTTGCTTTTTCCTGCTCCTCTTAGCATGATAAAGAAGATTCAAAGAGAGTGAGATGCCAGCTCCTTTCATTCAGTCAGTAGCTTCAATCATTTCTGGACGTTTTTCAATGGCAAAAATCAATGAATATTGTAAATGCACAAACAGTAATTTCTCCGCATTGCAAGGTGCAATTCTGAAATGTTTTGCTTTTTCCTGCTCCTCTTAGCATGATAAAGAAGATTCAAAGAGAGTGAGATGCCAGCTCCTTTCATTCAGTCAGTAGCTTCAATCATTTCTGGACGTTTTTCAATGGCAAAAATCAATGAATATTGTAAATGCACAAACAGTAATTTCTCCGCATTGCAAGGTGCAATTCTGAAATTTTTTGCTTTTTCCTGCTCCTCTTAGCATGATAAAGAAGATTCAAAGAGAGTGAGATGCCAGCTCCTTTCATTCAGTCAGTAGCTTCAAACATTTCTGGTATATGAATAACATGATGTTTTTCAATGGCAAAAATCAATGAATATTGTAAATGCACAAACAGTAATTTCTCCGCATTGCAAGGTGCAATTCTGAAATTTTTTGCTTTTTCCTGCTCCTCTTAGCATGATAAAGAAGATTCAAAGAGAGTGAGATGCCAGCTCCTTTCATTCAGTCAGTAGCTTCAATCATTTCTGGACGTTTTTCAATGGCAAAAATCAATGAATATTGTAAATGCACAAACAGTAATTTCTCCGCATTGCAAGGTGCAATTCTGAAATTTTTTGCTTTTTCCTGCTCCTCTTAGCATGATAAAGAAGATTCAAAGAGAGTGAGATGCCAGCTCCTTTCATTCAGTCAGTAGCTTCAAACATTTCTGGTATATGAATAACATGATGTTTTTCAATGGCAAAAATCAATGAATATTGTAAATGCACAAACAGTAATTTCTCCGCATTGCAAGGTGCAATTCTGAAATTTTTTGCTTTTTCCTGCTCCTCTTAGCATGATAAAGAAGATTCAAAGAGAGTGAGATGCCAGCTCCTTTCATTCAGTCAGTAGCTTCAATCATTTCTGGACGTTTTTCAATGGCAAAAATCAATGAATATTGTAAATGCACAAACAGTAATTTCTCCGCATTGCAAGGTGCAATTCTGAAATTTTTTGCTTTTTCCTGCTCCTCTTAGCATGATAAAGAAGATTCAAAGAGAGTGAGATGCCAGCTCCTTTCATTCAGTCAGTAGCTTCAAACATTTCTGGTATATGAATAACATGATGTTTTTCAATGGCAAAAATCAATGAATATTGTAAATGCACAAACAGTAATTTCTCCGCATTGCAAGGTGCAATTCTGAAATTTTTTGCTTTTTCCTGCTCCTCTTAGCATGATAAAGAAGATTCAAAGAGAGTGAGATGCCAGCTCCTTTCATTCAGTCAGTAGCTTCAATCATTTCTGGACGTTTTTCAATGGCAAAAATCAATGAATATTGTAAATGCACAAACAGTAATTTCTCCGCATTGCAAGGTGCAATTCTGAAATTTTTTGCTTTTTCCTGCTCCTCTTAGCATGATAAAGAAGATTCAAAGAGAGTGAGATGCCAGCTCCTTTCATTCAGTCAGTAGCTTCAATCATTTCTTTATGTTTTTCAATGGCAAAAATCAATGAATATTGTAAATGCACAAACTGTAATTTCTCCGCATTGCAAGGTGCAATTCTGAAATTTTTTACTTTTTCCTGCTCCTCTTAGCATGATAAAGAAGATTCAAAGAGAGTGAGATGCCAGCTCCTTTCATTCAGTCAGTAGCTTCAATCATTTCTGGACGTTTTTCAATGGCAAAAATCAATGAATATTGTAAATGCACAAACAGTAATTTCTCCGCATTGCAAGGTGCAATTCTGAAATTTTTTGCTTTTTCCTGCTCCTCTTAGCATGATAAAGAAGATTCAAAGAGAGTGAGATGCCAGCTCCTTTCATTCAGTCAGTACTTTCAATCATTTCTGGACGTTTTTCAATGGCAAAAATCAATGAATATTGTAAATGCACAAACAGTAATTTCTCCGCATTGCAAGGTGCAATTCTGAATTTTTTTGCTTTTTCCCGCTCCTCTTAGCATGATAAAGAAGATTCAAAGAGAGTGAGGTGCCAGCTCCTTTCATTCAGTCAGTAGCTTCAATCATTTCTGGACGTTTTTCAATGGTAAAAATCAATGAATATTGTAAATGCACAAACAGTAATTTCTCCGCATTGCAAGGTGCAATTCTGAAATTTTTTGCTTTTTCCTGCTCCTCTTAGCATGATAAAGAAGATTCAAAGAGAGTGAGATGCCAGCTCCTTTCATTCAGTCAGTAGCTTCAATCAATTCTGGACGTTTTTCAATGGCAAAAATCAATGAATATTGTAAATGCACAAACAGTAATTTCTCCGCATTGCAAGGTGCAATTCTGAAATTTTTTGCTTTTTCCTGCTCCTCTTAGCATGATAAAGAAGATTCAAAGAGCGTGAGATGTCAGCTCCTTTCATTCAGTCAGTAGCTTCAAACATTTCTGGTATATGAATAACATGATGTTTTTCAATGGCAAAAATCAATGAATATTGTAAATGCACAAACAGTAATTTCTCCGCATTGCAAGGTGCAATTCTGAAATTTTTTGCTTTTTCCTGCTCCTCTTAGCATGATAAAGAAGATTCAAAGAGAGTGAGATGCCAGCTCCTTTCATTCAGTCAGTAGCTTCAATCATTTCTGGACGTTTTTCAATGGCAAAAATCAATGAATATTGTAAATGCACAAACAGTAATTTCTCCGCATTGCAAGGTGCAATTCTGAAATTTTTTGCTTTTTCCTGCTCCTCTTAGCATGATAAAGAAGATTCAAAGCGAGTGAGATGCCAGCTCCTTTCGTTCAGTCAGTAGCTTCAATCATTTCTGGACGTTTTTCAATGGCAAAAATCATTGAATATTATAAATGCACAAACAGTAATTTCTCCGCATTGCAAGGTGCAATTCTGAAATTTTTTACTTTTTCCTGCTCCTCTTAGCATGATAAAGAAGATTCAAAGAGAGTGAGATGCCAGCTCCTTTCATTCAGTCAGTAGCTTCAATCATTTCTGGTATATGAATAACATGATGTTTTTCAATGGCAAAAATCAATGAATATTGTAAATGCACAAACAGTAATTTCTCCGCATTGCAAGGTGCAATTCTGAAATTTTTTGCTTTTTCCTGCTCCTCTTAGCATGATAAACAAGATTCAAAGAGAGTGAGATGCCAGCTCCTTTCATTCAGTCAGTAGCTTCAATCATTTCTGGACGTTTTTCAATGGCAAAAATCATTGAATATTGTAAATGCACAAACAGTAATTTCTCCGCATTGCAAGGTGCAATTCTGAAATTTTTTGCTTTTTCCTGCTCCTCTTAGCATGATAAAGAAGATTCAAAGAGAGTGAGATGCCAGCTCCTTTCATTCAGTCAGTAGCTTCAAACATTTCTGGTATATGAATAACATGATGTTTTTCAATGGCAAAAATCAATGAATATTGTAAATGCACAAACAGTAATTTCTCCGCATTGCAAGGTGCAATTCTGAAATTTTTTGCTTTTTCCTGCTCCTCTTAGCATGATAAAGAAGATTCAAAGAGAGTG
Source organism: Phyllobates terribilis (assembly GCF_046119375.1). Taxonomy (NCBI): domain Eukaryota; kingdom Metazoa; phylum Chordata; class Amphibia; order Anura; family Dendrobatidae; genus Phyllobates; species Phyllobates terribilis. The sequence goes on along the minus strand of NW_027364098.1, from coordinate 29,784 downwards.
AGATGCCAGCTCCTTTCATTCAGTCAGTAGCTTCAATCATTTCTGGACGTTTTTCAATGGCAAAAATCAATGAATATTGTAAATGCACAAACAGTAATTTCTCCGCATTGCAAGGTGCAATTCTGAAATTTTTTGCTTTTTCCTGCTCCTCTTAGCATGATAAAGAAGATTCAAAGAGAGTGAGATGCCAGCTCCTTTCATTCAGTCAGTAGCTTCAATCATTTCTGGACGTTTTTCAATGGCAAAAATCAATGAATATTGTAAATGCACAAACAGTAATTTCTCCGCATTGCAAGGTGCAATTCTGAAATGTTTTGCTTTTTCCTGCTCCTCTTAGCATGATAAAGAAGATTCAAAGAGAGTGAGATGCCAGCTCCTTTCATTCAGTCAGTAGCTTCAATCATTTCTGGACGTTTTTCAATGGCAAAAATCAATGAATATTGTAAATGCACAAACAGTAATTTCTCCGCATTGCAAGGTGCAATTCTGAAATTTTTTGCTTTTTCCTGCTCCTCTTAGCATGATAAAGAAGATTCAAAGAGAGTGAGATGCCAGCTCCTTTCATTCAGTCAGTAGCTTCAAACATTTCTGGTATATGAATAACATGATGTTTTTCAATGGCAAAAATCAATGAATATTGTAAATGCACAAACAGTAATTTCTCCGCATTGCAAGGTGCAATTCTGAAATTTTTTGCTTTTTCCTGCTCCTCTTAGCATGATAAAGAAGATTCAAAGAGAGTGAGATGCCAGCTCCTTTCATTCAGTCAGTAGCTTCAATCATTTCTGGACGTTTTTCAATGGCAAAAATCAATGAATATTGTAAATGCACAAACAGTAATTTCTCCGCATTGCAAGGTGCAATTCTGAAATTTTTTGCTTTTTCCTGCTCCTCTTAGCATGATAAAGAAGATTCAAAGAGAGTGAGATGCCAGCTCCTTTCATTCAGTCAGTAGCTTCAAACATTTCTGGTATATGAATAACATGATGTTTTTCAATGGCAAAAATCAATGAATATTGTAAATGCACAAACAGTAATTTCTCCGCATTGCAAGGTGCAATTCTGAAATTTTTTGCTTTTTCCTGCTCCTCTTAGCATGATAAAGAAGATTCAAAGAGAGTGAGATGCCAGCTCCTTTCATTCAGTCAGTAGCTTCAATCATTTCTGGACGTTTTTCAATGGCAAAAATCAATGAATATTGTAAATGCACAAACAGTAATTTCTCCGCATTGCAAGGTGCAATTCTGAAATTTTTTGCTTTTTCCTGCTCCTCTTAGCATGATAAAGAAGATTCAAAGAGAGTGAGATGCCAGCTCCTTTCATTCAGTCAGTAGCTTCAAACATTTCTGGTATATGAATAACATGATGTTTTTCAATGGCAAAAATCAATGAATATTGTAAATGCACAAACAGTAATTTCTCCGCATTGCAAGGTGCAATTCTGAAATTTTTTGCTTTTTCCTGCTCCTCTTAGCATGATAAAGAAGATTCAAAGAGAGTGAGATGCCAGCTCCTTTCATTCAGTCAGTAGCTTCAATCATTTCTGGACGTTTTTCAATGGCAAAAATCAATGAATATTGTAAATGCACAAACAGTAATTTCTCCGCATTGCAAGGTGCAATTCTGAAATTTTTTGCTTTTTCCTGCTCCTCTTAGCATGATAAAGAAGATTCAAAGAGAGTGAGATGCCAGCTCCTTTCATTCAGTCAGTACTTTCAATCATTTCTGGACGTTTTTCAATGGCAAAAATCAATGAATATTGTAAATGCACAAACAGTAATTTCTCCGCATTGCAAGGTGCAATTCTGAATTTTTTTGCTTTTTCCCGCTCCTCTTAGCATGATAAAGAAGATTCAAAGAGAGTGAGGTGCCAGCTCCTTTCATTCAGTCAGTAGCTTCAAACATTTCTGGTATATGAATAACATGTTTTTCAATGGCAAAAATCAATGAATATTGTAAATGCACAAACAGTAATTTCTCCGCATTGCAAGGTGCAATTCTGAAATTTTTTGCTTTTTCCTGCTCCTCTTAGCATGATAATGAAGATTCAAAGAGAGTGAGATGCCAGCTCCTTTCATTCAGTCAGTAGCTTCAAACATTTCTGGTATATGAATAACATGATGTTTTTCAATGGCAAAAATCAATGAATATTGTAAATGCACAAACAGTAATTTCTCCGCATTGCAAGGTGCAATTCTGAAATTTTTTGCTTTTTCCTGCTCCTCTTAGCATGATAAAGAAGATTCAAAGAGAGTGAGATGCCAGCTCCTTTCATTCAGTCAGTAGCTTCAATCATTTCTTTATGTTTTTCAATGGCAAAAATCAATGAATATTGTAAATGCACAAACTGTAATTTCTCCGCATTGCAAGGTGCAATTCTGAAATTTTTTACTTTTTCCTGCTCCTCTTAGCATGATAAAGAAGATTCAAAGAGAGTGAGATGCCAGCTCCTTTCATTCAGTCAGTAGCTTCAATCATTTCTGGACGTTTTTCAATGGCAAAAATCAATGAATATTGTAAATGCACAAACAGTAATTTCTCCGCATTGCAAGGTGCAATTCTGAAATTTTTTGCTTTTTCCTGCTCCTCTTAGCATGATAAAGAAGATTCAAAGAGAGTGAGATGCCAGCTCCTTTCATTCAGTCAGTACTTTCAATCATTTCTGGACGTTTTTCAATGGCAAAAATCAATGAATATTGTAAATGCACAAACAGTAATTTCTCCGCATTGCAAGGTGCAATTCTGAATTTTTTTGCTTTTTCCCGCTCCTCTTAGCATGATAAAGAAGATTCAAAGAGAGTGAGGTGCCAGCTCCTTTCATTCAGTCAGTAGCTTCAATCATTTCTGGACGTTTTTCAATGGTAAAAATCAATGAATATTGTAAATGCACAAACAGTAATTTCTCCGCATTGCAAGGTGCAATTCTGAAATTTTTTGCTTTTTCCTGCTCCTCTTAGCATGATAAAGAAGATTCAAAGAGAGTGAGATGCCAGCTCCTTTCATTCAGTCAGTAGCTTCAATCAATTCTGGACGTTTTTCAATGGCAAAAATCAATGAATATTGTAAATGCACAAACAGTAATTTCTCCGCATTGCAAGGTGCAATTCTGAAATTTTTTGCTTTTTCCTGCTCCTCTTAGCATGATAAAGAAGATTCAAAGAGCGTGAGATGTCAGCTCCTTTCATTCAGTCAGTAGCTTCAAACATTTCTGGTATATGAATAACATGATGTTTTTCAATGGCAAAAATCAATGAATATTGTAAATGCACAAACAGTAATTTCTCCGCATTGCAAGGTGCAATTCTGAAATTTTTTGCTTTTTCCTGCTCCTCTTAGCATGATAAAGAAGATTCAAAGAGAGTGAGATGCCAGCTCCTTTCATTCAGTCAGTAGCTTCAATCATTTCTGGACGTTTTTCAATGGCAAAAATCAATGAATATTGTAAATGCACAAACAGTAATTTCTCCGCATTGCAAGGTGCAATTCTGAAATTTTTTGCTTTTTCCTGCTCCTCTTAGCATGATAAAGAAGATTCAAAGCGAGTGAGATGCCAGCTCCTTTCGTTCAGTCAGTAGCTTCAATCATTTCTGGACGTTTTTCAATGGCAAAAATCATTGAATATTATAAATGCACAAACAGTAATTTCTCCGCATTGCAAGGTGCAATTCTGAAATTTTTTACTTTTTCCTGCTCCTCTTAGCATGATAAAGAAGATTCAAAGAGAGTGAGATGCCAGCTCCTTTCATTCAGTCAGTAGCTTCAATCATTTCTGGTATATGAATAACATGATGTTTTTCAATGGCAAAAATCAATGAATATTGTAAATGCACAAACAGTAATTTCTCCGCATTGCAAGGTGCAATTCTGAAATTTTTTGCTTTTTCCTGCTCCTCTTAGCATGATAAACAAGATTCAAAGAGAGTGAGATGCCAGCTCCTTTCATTCAGTCAGTAGCTTCAATCATTTCTGGACGTTTTTCAATGGCAAAAATCATTGAATATTGTAAATGCACAAACAGTAATTTCTCCGCATTGCAAGGTGCAATTCTGAAATTTTTTGCTTTTTCCTGCTCCTCTTAGCATGATAAAGAAGATTCAAAGAGAGTGAGATGCCAGCTCCTTTCATTCAGTCAGTAGCTTCAAACATTTCTGGTATATGAATAACATGATGTTTTTCAATGGCAAAAATCAATGAATATTGTAAATGCACAAACAGTAATTTCTCCGCATTGCAAGGTGCAATTCTGAAATTTTTTGCTTTTTCCTGCTCCTCTTAGCATGATAAAGAAGATTCAAAGAGAGTGAGATGCCAGCTCCTTTCATTCAGTCAGTAGCTTCAATCATTTCTGGACGTTTTTCAATGGCAAAAATCAATGAATATTGTAAATGCACAAACAGTAATTTCTCCGCATTGCAAGGTGCAATTCTGAAATTTTTTGCTTTTTCCTGCTCCTCTTAGCATGATAAAGAAGATTCAAAGAGAGTGAGATGCCAGCTCCTTTCATTCAGTCAGTAGCTTCAATCATTTCTGGACGTTTTTCAATGGCAAAAATCAATGAATATTGTAAATGCACAAACAGTAATTTCTCCGCATTGCAAGGTGCAATTCTGAAATGTTTTGCTTTTTCCTGCTCCTCTTAGCATGATAAAGAAGATTCAAAGAGAGTGAGATGCCAGCTCCTTTCATTCAGTCAGTAGCTTCAATCATTTCTGGACGTTTTTCAATGGCAAAAATCAATGAATATTGTAAATGCACAAACAGTAATTTCTCCGCATTGCAAGGTGCAATTCTGAAATTTTTTGCTTTTTCCTGCTCCTCTTAGCATGATAAAGAAGATTCAAAGAGAGTGAGATGCCAGCTCCTTTCATTCAGTCAGTAGCTTCAAACATTTCTGGTATATGAATAACATGATGTTTTTCAATGGCAAAAATCAATGAATATTGTAAATGCACAAACAGTAATTTCTCCGCATTGCAAGGTGCAATTCTGAAATTTTTTGCTTTTTCCTGCTCCTCTTAGCATGATAAAGAAGATTCAAAGAGAGTGAGATGCCAGCTCCTTTCATTCAGTCAGTAGCTTCAATCATTTCTGGACGTTTTTCAATGGCAAAAATCAATGAATATTGTAAATGCACAAACAGTAATTTCTCCGCATTGCAAGGTGCAATTCTGAAATTTTTTGCTTTTTCCTGCTCCTCTTAGCATGATAAAGAAGATTCAAAGAGAGTGAGATGCCAGCTCCTTTCATTCAGTCAGTAGCTTCAAACATTTCTGGTATATGAATAACATGATGTTTTTCAATGGCAAAAATCAATGAATATTGTAAATGCACAAACAGTAATTTCTCCGCATTGCAAGGTGCAATTCTGAAATTTTTTGCTTTTTCCTGCTCCTCTTAGCATGATAAAGAAGATTCAAAGAGAGTGAGATGCCAGCTCCTTTCATTCAGTCAGTAGCTTCAATCATTTCTGGACGTTTTTCAATGGCAAAAATCAATGAATATTGTAAATGCACAAACAGTAATTTCTCCGCATTGCAAGGTGCAATTCTGAAATTTTTTGCTTTTTCCTGCTCCTCTTAGCATGATAAAGAAGATTCAAAGAGAGTGAGATGCCAGCTCCTTTCATTCAGTCAGTAGCTTCAATCATTTCTGGACGTTTTTCAATGGCAAAAATCAATGAATATTGTAAATGCACAAACAGTAATTTCTCCGCATTGCAAGGTGCAATTCTGAAATTTTTTGCTTTTTCCTGCTCCTCTTAGCATGATAAAGAAGATTCAAAGAGAGTGAGATGCCAGCTCCTTTCATTCAGTCAGTAGCTTCAAACATTTCTGGTATATGAATAACATGATGTTTTTCAATGGCAAAAATCAATGAATATTGTAAATGCACAAACAGTAATTTCTCCGCATTGCAAGGTGCAATTCTGAAATTTTTTGCTTTTTCCTGCTCCTCTTAGCATGATAAAGAAGATTCAAAGAGAGTGAGATGCCAGCTCCTTTCATTCAGTCAGTAGCTTCAATCATTTCTGGACGTTTTTCAATGGCAAAAATCAATGAATATTGTAAATGCACAAACAGTAATTTCTCCGCATTGCAAGGTGCAATTCTGAAATTTTTTGCTTTTTCCTGCTCCTCTTAGCATGATAAAGAAGATTCAAAGAGCGTGAGATGTCAGCTCCTTTCATTCAGTCAGTAGCTTCAAACATTTCTGGTATATGAATAACATGATGTTTTTCAATGGCAAAAATCAATGAATATTGTAAATGCACAAACAGTAATTTCTCCGCATTGCAAGGTGCAATTCTGAAATTTTTTGCTTTTTCCTGCTCCTCTTAGCATGATAAAGAAGATTCAAAGAGAGTGAGATGCCAGCTCCTTTCATTCAGTCAGTAGCTTCAATCATTTCTGGACGTTTTTCAATGGCAAAAATCAATGAATATTGTAAATGCACAAACAGTAATTTCTCCGCATTGCAAGGTGCAATTCTGCAATTTTTTGCTTTTTCCTGCTCCTCTTAGCATGATAAAGAAGATTCAAAGAGAGTGAGATGCCAGCTCCTTTCATTCAGTCAGTAGCTTCAAACATTTCTGGTATATGAATAACATGATGTTTTTCAATGGCAAAAATCAATGAATATTGTAAATGCACAAACAGTAATTTCTCCGCATTGCAAGGTGCAATTCTGAAATTTTTTGCTTTTTCCTGCTCCTCTTAGCATGATAAAGAAGATTCAAAGAGAGTGAGATGCCAGCTCCTTTCATTCAGTCAGTAGCTTCAATCATTTCTGGACGTTTTTCAATGGCAAAAATCAATGAATATTGTAAATGCACAAACAGTAATTTCTCCGCATTGCAAGGTGCAATTCTGAAATGTTTTGCTTTTTCCTGCTCCTCTTAGCATGATAAAGAAGATTCAAAGAGCGTGAGATGTCAGCTCCTTTCATTCAGTCAGTAGCTTCAAACATTTCTGGTATATGAATAACATGATGTTTTTCAAAGGCAAAAATCAATGAATATTGTAAATGCACAAACAGTAATTTCTCCGCATTGCAAGGTGCAATTCTGAAATTATTTGCTTTTTCCTGCTCCTCTTAGCATGATAAAGAAGATTCAAAGAGAGTGAGATGCCAGCTCCTTTCATTCAGTCAGTAGCTTCAATCATTTCTGAACGTTTTTCAATGGCAAAAATCAATGAATATTGTAAATGCACAAACAGTAATTTCTCCGCATTGCAAGGTGCAATTCTGAAATTTTTTGCTTTTTCCTGCTCCTCTTAGCATGATAAAGAAGATTCAAAGAGAGTGAGATGCCAGCTCCTTTCATTCAGTCAGTAGCTTCAATCATTTCTGGACGTTTTTCAATGGCAAAAATCAATGAATATTGTAAATGCACAAACAGTAATTTCTCCGCATTGCAAGGTGCAATTCTGAAATTTTTTGCTTTTTCCTGCTCCTCTTAGCATGATAAAGAAGATTCAAAGAGAGTGAGATGCCAGCTCCTTTCATTCAGTCAGTAGCTTCAAACATTTCTGGTATATGAATAACATGATGTTTTTCAATGGCAAAAATCAATGAATATTGTAAATGCACAAACAGTAATTTCTCCGCATTGCAAGGTGCAAGTCTGAAATTTTTTGCTTTTTCCTGCTCCTCTTAGTATGATAAAGAAGATTCAAAGAGAGTGAGATGCCAGCTACTTTCATTCAGTCAGTAGCTTCAATCATTTCTGGACGTTTTTCAATGGTAAAAATCAATGAATATTGTAAATGCACAAACAGTAATTTCTCCACATTGCAAGGTGCAATTCTGAAATTTTTTGCTTTTTCCTGCTCCTCTTAGCATGATAAAGAAGATTCAAAGAGAGTGAGATGCCAGCTCCTTTCATTCAGTCAGTAGCTTCAAACATTTCTGGTATATGAATAACATGATGTTTTTCAATGGCAAAAATCAATGAATATTGTAAATGCACAAACAGTAATTTCTCCGCATTGCAAGGTGCAATTCTGAAATTTTTTGCTTTTTCCTGCTCCTCTTAGCATGATAAAGAAGATTCAAAGAGAGTGAGATGCCAGCTCCTTTCATTCAGTCAGTAGCTTCAAACATTTCTGGTATATGAATAACATGACGTTTTTCAATGGCAAAAATCAATGAATATTGTAAATGCACAAACAGTAATTTCTCCGCATTGCAAGGTGCAATTCTGAAATTTTTTGCTTTTTCCTGCTCCTCTTAGCATGATAAAGAAGATTCAAAGAGAGTGAGATGCCAGCTACTTTCATTCAGTCAGTAGATTCAATCATTTCTGGACGTTTTTCATTGTTAAAAATCAATGAATAATGTAAATGCACAAACAGTAATTTCTCCACATTGCAAGGTGCAATTCTGAAATTTTTTGCTTTTTCCTGCTCCTCTTAGCATGATAATGAAGATTCAAAGAGAGTGAGATGCCAGCTCCTTTCATTCAGTCAGTAGCTTCAAACATTTCTGGTAAATGAATAACATGATGTTTTTCAATGGCAAAAATCAATGAATATTGTAAATGCACAAACAGTAATTTCTCCGCATTGCAAGGTGCAATTCTGAAATTTTTTGCTTTTTCCTGCTCCTCTTAGCCTGATAAAGAAGATTCAAAGAGAGTGAGATGCCAGCTCCTTTCATTCAGTCAGTAGCTTCAATCATTTCTGGATGTTTTTCAACGGCAAAAATCAATGAATATTGTAAATGCACAAACTGTAATTTCTCCGCATTGCAAGGTGCAATTCTGAAATTTTTTACTTTTTCCTGCTCCTCTTAGCATGATAAAGAAGATTCAAAGAGAGTGAGATGCCAGCTCCTTTCATTCAGTCAGTAGCTTCAATCATTTCTGGACGTTTTTCAATGGCAAAAATCAATGAATATTGTAAATGCACAAACAGTAATTTCTCCGCATTGCAAGGTGCAATTCTGAAATTTTTTGCTTTTTCCTGCTCCTCTTAGCATGATAAAGAAGATTCAAAGAGAGTGAGATGCCAGCTCCTTTCATTCAGTCAGTACTTTCAATCATTTCTGGACGTTTTTCAATGGCAAAAATCAATGAATATTGTAAATGCACAAACAGTAATTTCTCCGCATTGCAAGGTGCAATTCTGAATTTTTTTGCTTTTTCCCGCTCCTCTTAGCATGATAAAGAAGATTCAAAGAGAGTGAGGTGCCAGCTCCTTTCATTCAGTCAGTAGCTTCAAACATTTCTGGTATATGAATAACATGTTTTTCAATGGCAAAAATCAATGAATATTGTAAATGCACAAACTGTAATTTCTCCGCATTGCAAGGTGCAATTCTGAAATTTTTTACTTTTTCCTGCTCCTCTTAGCATGATAAAGAAGATTCAAAGAGAGTGAGATGCCAGCTCCTTTCATTCAGTCAGTAGCTTCAATCATTTCTGGACGTTTTTCAATGGCAAAAATCAATGAATATTGTAAATGCACAAACAGTAATTTCTCCGCATTGCAAGGTGCAATTCTGAAATTTTTTGCTTTTTCCTGCTCCTCTTAGCATGATAAAGAAGATTCAAAGAGAGTGAGATGCCAGCTCCTTTCATTCAGTCAGTACTTTCAATCATTTCTGGACGTTTTTCAATGGCAAAAATCAATGAATATTGTAAATGCACAAACAGTAATTTCTCCGCATTGCAAGGTGCAATTCTGAATTTTTTTGCTTTTTCCCGCTCCTCTTAGCATGATAAAGAAGATTCAAAGAGAGTGAGGTGCCAGCTCCTTTCATTCAGTCAGTAGCTTCAAACATTTCTGGTATATGAATAACATGATGTTTTTCAATGGCAAAAATCAATGAATATTGTAAATGCACAAACAGTAATTTCTCCGCATTGCAAGGTGCAATTCTGAAATTTTTTGCTTTTTCCTGCTCCTCTTAGCATGATAAAGAAGATTCAAAGAGAGTGAGATGCCAGCTCCTTTCATTCAGTCAGTAGCTTCAATCATTTCTGGATGTTTTTCAATGGCAAAAATCAATGAATATTGTAAATGCACAAACTGTAATTTCTCCGCATTGCAAGGTGCAATTCTGAAATTTTTTACTTTTTCCTGCTCCTCTTAGCATGATAAAGAAGATTCAAAGAGAGTGAGATGCCAGCTCCTTTCATTCAGTCAGTAGCTTCAATCATTTCTGGACGTTTTTCAATGGCAAAAATCAATGAATATTGTAAATGCACAAACAGTAATTTCTCCGCATTGCAAGGTGCAATTCTGAAATTTTTTGCTTTTTCCTGCTCCTCTTAGCATGATAAAGAAGATTCAAAGAGAGTGAGATGCCAGCTCCTTTCATTCAGTCAGTACTTTCAATCATTTCTGGACGTTTTTCAATGGCAAAAATCAATGAATATTGTAAATGCACAAACAGTAATTTCTCCGCATTGCAAGGTGCAATTCTGAAATTTTTTGCTTTTTCCTGCTCCGCTTAGCATGATAAAGAAGATTCAAAGAGAGTGAGATGCCAGCTCCTTTCATTCAGTCAGTAGCTTCAAACATTTCTGGTATATGAATAACATGATGTTTTTCAATGTCAAAAATCAATGAATATTGTAAATGCACAAACAGTAATTTCTCCGCATTGCAAGGTGCAAGTCTGAAATTTTTTGCTTTTTCCTGCTCCTCTTAGCATGATAAAGAAGATTCAAAGAGAGTGAGATGCCAGCTACTTTCATTCAGTCAGTAGCTTCAATCATTTCTGGACGTTTTTCAATGGTAAAAATCAATGAATATTGTAAATGCACAGTAATTTCTCCACATTGCAAGGTGCAATTCTGAAATTTTTTGCTTTTTCCTGCTCCTCTTAGCATGATAAAGAAGATTCAAAGAGAGTGAGATGCCAGCTCCTTTCATTCAGTCAGTAGCTTCAAACATTTCTGGTATATGAATAACATGATGTTTTTCAATGGCAAAAATCAATGAATATTGTAAATGCACAAACAGTAATTTCTCCGCATTGCAAGGTGCAATTCTGAAATTTTTTGCTTTTTCCTGCTCCTCTTAGCATGATAAAGAAGATTCAAAGAGAGTGAGATGCCAGCTCCTTTCATTCAGTCAGTAGCTTCAAACATTTCTGGTATATGAATAACATGATGTTTTTCAATGGCAAAAATCAATGAATATTGTAAATGCACAAACAGTAATTTCTCCGCATTGCAAGGTGCAATTCTGAAATTTTTTGCTTTTTCCTGCTCCTCTTAGCATGATAAAGAAGATTCAAAGAGAGTGAGATGCCAGCTCCTTTCATTCAGTCAGTAGCTTCAATCATTTCTGGACGTTTTTCAATGGCAAAAATCAATGAATATTGTAAATGCACAAACAGTAATTTCTCTGCATTGCAAGGTGCAATTCTGAAATTTTTTGCTTTTTCCTGCTCCTCTTAGCATGATAAAGAAGATTCAAAGAGAGTGAGATGTCAGCTCCTTTCATTCAGTCAGTAGCTTCAAACATTTCTGGTATATGAATAACATGATGTTTTTCAATGGCAAAAATCAATGAATATTGTAAATGCACAAACAGTAATTTCTCCGCATTGCAAGGTGCAATTCTGAAATTTTTTGCTTTTTCCTGCTCCTCTTAGCATGATAAAGAAGATTCAAAGAGAGTGAGATGCCAGCTCCTTTCATTCAGTCAGTAGCTTCAATCATTTCTGGACGTTTTTCAATGGCAAAAATCAATGAATATTGTAAATGCACAAACAGTAATTTCTCTGCATTGCAAGGTGCAATTCTGAAATTTTTTGATTTTTCCTGCTCCTCTTAGCATGATAAAGAAGATTCAAAGAGAGTGAGATGCCAGCTCCTTTCGTTCAGTCAGTAGCTTCAATCATTTCTGGACGTTTTTCAATGGCAAAAATCATTGAATATTATAAATGCACAAACAGTAATTTCTCCGCATTGCAAGGTGCAATTCTGAAATTTTTTACTTTTTCCTGCTCCTCTTAGCATGATAAAGAAGATTCAAAGAGAGTGAGATGCCAGCTCCTTTCATTCAGTCAGTAGCTTCAATCATTTCTGGTATATGAATAACATGATGTTTTTCAATGGCAAAAATCAATGAATATTGTAAATGCACAAACAGTAATTTCTCCGCATTGCAAGGTGCAATTCTGAAATTTTTTGCTTTTTCCTGCTCCTCTTAGCATGATAAAGAAGATTCAAAGAGAGTGAGATGCCAGCTCCTTTCATTCAGTCAGTAGCTTCAATCATTTCTGGACGTTTTTCAATGGCAAAAATCAATGAATATTGTAAATGCACAAACAGTAATATCTCCACATTGCAAGGTGCAATTCTGAAATTTTTTGCTTTTTCCTGCTAATCCTAGCATGATAAAGAAGATTCAAAGAGAGTGAGATGCCAGCTCCTTTCATTCAGTCAGTAGCTTCAAACATTTCTGGACGTTTTTCAATGGCAAAAATCAATGAATATTGTAAATGCACAAACAGTAATATCTCCACATTGCAAGGTGCAATTCTGAAATTTTTTGCTTTTTCCTGTTAATCCTAGCATGATAAAGAAGATTCAAAGAGAGTGAGATGCCAGCTCCTTTCATTCAGTCAGTAGCTTCAAACATTTCTGGTATATGAAAAACATGTTTTTCAATGGCAAAAATCAATGAATATTGTAAATGCACAAACAGTAATATCTCCACATTGCAAGGTGCAATTCTGAAATTTTTTGCTTTTTCCTGTTAATCCTAGCATGATAAAGAAGATTCAAAGAGAGTGAGATGCCAGCTCCTTTCATTCAGTCAGTAGCTTCAAACATTTCTGGTATATGAAAAACATGTTTTTCAATGGCAAAAATCAATGAATATTGTAAATGCACAAACAGTAATATCTCCACATTGCAAGTTGCAATTCTGAAATATTTTGCTTTTTCCTGCTAATCCTAGCATGATAAAGAAGATTCAAAGAGAGTGAGATGCCAGCTCCTTTCATTCAGTCAGTAGCTTCAAACATTTCTGGTATATGAAAAACAGGTTTTTCAATGGCAAAAATCAATGAATATTGTAAATGCACAAACAGTAATATCTCCACATTGCAAGGTGCAATTCTGAAATTTTTTGCTTTTTCCTGTTAATCCTAGCATGATAAAGAAGATTCAAAGAGAGTGAGATGCCAGCTCCTTTCATTCAGTCAGTAGCTTCAAACATTTCTGGTATATGAAAAACATGTTTTTCAATGGCAAAAATCAATGAATATTGTAAATGCACAAACAGTAATATCTCCACATTGCAAGGTGCAATTCTGAAATTTTTTGCTTTTTCCTGCTAATCCTAGCATGATAAAGAAGATTCAAAGAGAGTGAGATGCCAGCTCCTTTCATTCAGTCAGTAGCTTCAAACATTTCTGGTATATGAAAAACATGTTTTTCAATGGCAAAAATCAATGAATATTGTAAATGCACAAACAGTAATATCTCCACATTGCAAGGTGCAATTCTGAAATTTTTTGCTTTTTCCTGCTAATCCTAGCATGATAAAGAAGATTCAAAGAGAGTGAGATGCCAGCTCCTTTCATTCAGTCAGTAGCTTCAAACATTTCTGGTATATGAAAAACGTTTTTCAATGGCAAAAATCAATGAATATTGTAAATGCACAAACAGTAATATCTCCACATTGCACGGTGCAATTCTGAAATTTTTAGCTTTTTCCTGTTAATCCTAGCATGATAAAGAAGATTCAAAGAGAGTGAGATGCCAGCTCCTTTCATTCAGTCAGTAGCTTCAAACATTTCTGGTATATGAAAAACATGTTTTTCAATGGCAAAAATCAATGAATATTGTAAATGCACAAACAGTAATATCTCCACATTGCAAGGTGCAATTCTGAAATTTTTTGCTTTTTCCTGTTAATCCTAGCATGATAAAGAAGATTCAAAGAGAGTGAGATGCCAGCTCCTTTCATTCAGTCAGTAGCTTCAAACATTTCTGGTATATGAAAAACATGTTTTTCAATGGCAAAAATCAATGAATATTGTAAATGCACAAACAGTAATATCTCCACATTGCAAGGTGCAATTCTGAAATTTTTTGCTTTTTCCTGCTAATCCTAGCATGATAAAGAAGATTCAAAGAGAGTGAGATGCCAGCTCCTTTCATTCAGTCAGTAGCTTCAAACATTTCTGGTATATGAAAAACATGTTTTTCAATGGCAAAAATCAATGAATATTGTAAATGCACAAACAGTAATATCTCCACATTGCACGGTGCAATTCTGAAATTTTTAGCTTTTTCCTGTTAATCCTAGCATGATAAAGAAGATTCAAAGAGAGTGAGATGCCAGCTCCTTTCATTCAGTCAGTAGCTTCAAACATTTCTGGTATATGAAAAACATGTTTTTCAATGGCAAAAATCAATGAATATTGTAAATGCACAAACAGTAATATCTCCACATTGCAAGGTGCAATTCTGAAATTTTTTGCTTTTTCCTGCTAATCCTAGCATGATAAAGAAGATTCAAAGAGAGTGAGATGCCAGCTCCTTTCATTCAGTCAGTAGCTTCAAACATTTCTGGTATATGAAAAACATGTTTTTCAATGGCAAAAATCAATGAATATTGTAAATGCACAAACAGTAATATCTCCACATTGCACGGTGCAATTCTGAAATTTTTAGCTTTTTCCTGTTAATCCTAGCATGATAAAGAAGATTCAAAGAGAGTGAGATGCCAGCTCCTTTCATTCAGTCAGTAGCTTCAAACATTTCTGGTATATGAAAAACATGTTTTTCAATGGCAAAAATCAATGAATATTGTAAATGCACAAACAGTAATATCTCCACATTGCAAGGTGCAATTCTGAAATTTTTTGCTTTTTCCTGCTAATCCTAGCATGATAAAGAAGATTCAAAGAGAGTGAGATGCCAGCTCCTTTCAGTCAGTAGCTTCAAACATTTCTGGTATATGAAAAACATGTTTTTCAATGGCAAAAATCAATGAATATTGTAAATGCACAAACAGTAATATCTCCACATTGCACGGTGCAATTCTGAAATTTTTAGCTTTTTCCTGTTAATCCTAGCATGATAAAGAAGATTCAAAGAGAGTGAGATGCCAGCTCCTTTCATTCAGTCAGTAGCTTCAAACATTTCTGGTATATGAAAAACATGTTTTTCAATGGCAAAAATCAATGAATATTGTAAATGCACAAACAGTAATATCTCCACATTGCAAGGTGCAATTCTGAAATTTTTTGCTTTTTCCTGCTAATCCTAGCATGATAAAGAAGATTCAAAGAGAGTGAGATGCCAGCTCCTTTCAGTCAGTAGCTTCAAACATTTCTGGTATATGAAAAACATGTTTTTCAATGGCAAAAATCAATGAATATTGTAAATGCACAAACAGTAATATCTCCACAATGCACGGTGCAATTCTGAAATTTTTAGCTTTTTCCTGTTAATCCTAGCATGATAAAGAAGATTCAAAGAGCGTGAGATGCCAGCTCCTTTCATTCAGTCAGTAGCTTCAAACATTTCTGGTATATGAAAAACATGTTTTTCAATGGCAAAAATCAATGAATATTGTAAATGCACAAACAGTAATATCTCCACATTGCAAGGTGCAATTCTGAAATTTTTAGCTTTTTCCTGTTAATCCTAGCATGATAAAGAAGATTCAAAGAGAGTGAGATGCCAGCTCCTTTCATTCAGTCAGTAGCTTCAAACATTTCTGGTATATGAAAAACATGTTTTTCAATGGCAAAAATCAATGAATATTGTAAATGCACAAACAGTAATATCTCCACATTGCAAGGTGCAATTCTGAAATTTTTTGCTTTTTCCTGCTAATCCTAGCATGATAAAGAAGATTCAAAGAGAGTGAGATGCCAGCTCCTTTCATTCAGTCAGTAGCTTCAAACATTTCTGCTATATGAAAAACATGTTTTTCAATGGCAAAAATCAATGAATATTGTAAATGCACAAACAGTAATATCTCCACATTGCAAGGTGCAATTCTGAAATTTTTTGCTTTTTCCTGCTAATCCTAGCATGATAAAGAAGATTCAAAGAGAGTGAGATGCCAGCTCCTTTCATTCAGTCAGTAGCTTCAAACATTTCTGGTATATGAAAAACATGTTTTTCAATGGCAAAAATCAATGAATATTGTAAATGCACAAACAGTAATATCTCCACATTGCACGGTGCAATTCTGAAATTTTTAGCTTTTTCCTGTTAATCCTAGCATGATAAAGAAGATTCAAAGAGAGTGAGATGCCAGCTCCTTTCATTCAGTCAGTAGCTTCAAACATTTCTGGTATATGAAAAACATGTTTTTCAATGGCAAAAATCAATGAATATTGTAAATGCACAAACAGTAATATCTCCACATTGCAAGGTGCAATTCTGAAATTTTTTGCTTTTTCCTGCTAATCCTAGCATGATAAAGAAGATTCAAAGAGAGTGAGATGCCAGCTCCTTTCATTCAGTCAGTAGCTTCAAACATTTCTGGTATATGAAAAACATGTTTTTCAATGGCAAAAATCAATGAATATTGTAAATGCACAAACAGAAATATCTCCACATTGCACGGTGCAATTCTGAAATTTTTAGCTTTTTCCTGTTAATCCTAGCATGATAAAGAAGATTCAAAGAGAGTGAGATGCCAGCTCCTTTCATTCAGTCAGTAGCTTCAAACATTTCTGGTATATGAAAAACATGTTTTTCAATGGCAAAAATCAATGAATATTGTAAATGCACAAACAGTAATATCTCCACATTGCAAGGTGCAATTCTGAAATTTTTTGCTTTTTCCTGCTAATCCTAGCATGATAAAGAAGATTCAAAGAGAGTGAGATGCCAGCTCCTTTCATTCAGTCAGTAGCTTCAAACATTTCTGGTATATGAAAAACATGTTTTTCAATGGCAAAAATCAATGAATATTGTAAATGCACAAACAGTAATATCTCCACATTGCACGGTGCAATTCTGAAATTTTTAGCTTTTTCCTGTTAATCCTAGCATGATAGAAGATTCAAAGAGAGTGAGATGCCAGCTCCTTTCATTCAGTCAGTAGCTTCAAACATTTCTGGTATATGAAAAACATGTTTTTCAATGGCAAAAATCAATGAATATTGTAAATGCACAAACAGTAATATCTCCACATTGCAAGGTGCAATTCTGAAATTTTTTGCTTTTTCCTGCTAATCCTAGCATGATAAAGAAGATTCAAAGAGAGTGAGATGCCAGCTCCTTTCATTCAGTCAGTAGCTTCAAACATTTCTGGTATATGAAAAACATGTTTTTCAATGGCAAAAATCAATGAATATTGTAAATGCACAAACAGTAATATCTCCACATTGCAAGGTGCAATTCTGAAATTTTTTGCTTTTTCCTGCTAATCCTAGCATGATAAAGAAGATTCAAAGAGAGTGAGATGCCAGCTCCTTTCATTCAGTCAGTAGCTTCAAACATTTCTGGACGTTTTTCAATGGCAAAAATCAATGAATATTGTAAATGCACAAACAGTAATATCTCCACATTGCAAGGTGCAATTCTGAAATTTTTTGCTTTTTCCTGTTAATCCTAGCATGATAAAGAAGATTCAAAGAGAGTGAGATGCCAGCTCCTTTCATTCAGTCAGTAGCTTCAAACATTTCTGGTATATGAAAAACATGTTTTTCAATGGCAAAAATCAATGAATATTGTAAATGCACAAACAGTAATATCTCCACATTGCAAGGTGCAATTCTGAAATTTTTTGCTTTTTCCTGTTAATCCTAGCATGATAAAGAAGATTCAAAGAGAGTGAGATGCCAGCTCCTTTCATTCAGTCAGTAGCTTCAAACATTTCTGGTATATGAAAAACATGTTTTTCAATGGCAAAAATCAATGAATATTGTAAATGCACAAACAGTAATATCTCCACATTGCAAGGTGCAATTCTGAAATATTTTGCTTTTTCCTGCTAATCCTAGCATGATAAAGAAGATTCAAAGAGAGTGAGATGCCAGCTCCTTTCATTCAGTCAGTAGCTTCAAACATTTCTGGTATATGAAAAACATGTTTTTCAATGGCAAAAATCAATGAATATTGTAAATGCACAAACAGTAATATCTCCACATTGCAAGGTGCAATTCTGAAATTTTTTGCTTTTTCCTGCTAATCCTAGCATGATAAAGAAGATTCAAAGAGAGTGAGATGCCAGCTCCTTTCATTCAGTCAGTAGCTTTAAACATTTCTGGACGTTTTTCAATGGCAAAAATTAATGAATATTGTAAATGCACAAACAGTAATATCTCCACATTGCAAGGTGCAATTCTGAAATTTTTTGCTTTTTCCTGCTAATCCTAGCATGATAAAGAAGATTCAAAGAGAGTGAGATGCCAGCTCCTTTCATTCAGTCAGTAGCTTCAAACATTTCTGGTATATGAAAAACATGTTTTTCAATGGCAAAAATCAATGAATATTGTAAATGCACAAACAGTAATATCTCCACATTGCAAGGTGCAATTCTGAAATTTTTTGCTTTTTCCTGCTAATCCTAGCATGATAAAGAAGATTCAAAGAGAGTGAGATGCCAGCTCCTTTCATTCAGTCAGTAGCTTCAAACATTTCTGGTATATGAAAAACATGTTTTTCAATGGCAAAAATCAATGAATATTGTAAATGCACAAACAGTAATATCTCCACATTGCACGGTGCAATTCTGAAATTTTTAGCTTTTTCCTGTTAATCCTAGCATGATAAAGAAGATTCAAAGAGAGTGAGATGCCAGCTCCTTTCATTCAGTCAGTAGCTTCAAACATTTCTGGTATATGAAAAACATGTTTTTCAATGGCAAAAATCAATGAATATTGTAAATGCACAAACAGTAATATCTCCACATTGCAAGGTGCAATTCTGAAATTTTTTGCTTTTTCCTGCTAATCCTAGCATGATAAAGAAGATTCAAAGAGAGTGAGATGCCAGCTCCTTTCATTCAGTCAGTAGCTTCAAACATTTCTGGTATATGAAAAACATGTTTTTCAATGGCAAAAATCAATGAATATTGTAAATGCACAAACAGTAATATCTCCACATTGCACGGTGCAATTCTGAAATTTTTAGCTTTTTCCTGTTAATCCTAGCATGATAAAGAAGATTCAAAGAGAGTGAGATGCCAGCTCCTTTCATTCAGTCAGTAGCTTCAAACATTTCTGGTATATGAAAAACATGTTTTTCAATGGCAAAAATCAATGAATATTGTAAATGCACAAACAGTAATATCTCCACATTGCAAGGTGCAATTCTGAAATTTTTTGCTTTTTCCTGTTAATCCTAGCATGATAAAGAAGATTCAAAGAGAGTGAGATGCCAGCTCCTTTCATTCAGTCAGTAGCTTCAAACATTTCTGGTATATGAAAAACATGTTTTTCAATGGCAAAAATCAATGAATATTGTAAATGCACAAACAGTAATATCTCCACATTGCAAGGTGCAATTCTGAAATTTTTTGCTTTTTCCTGCTAATCCTAGCATGATAAAGAAGATTCAAAGAGAGTGAGATGCCAGCTCCTTTCATTCAGTCAGTAGCTTCAAACATTTCTGGTATATGAAAAACATGTTTTTCAATGGCAAAAATCAATGAATATTGTAAATGCACAAACAGTAATATCTCCACATTGCACGGTGCAATTCTGAAATTTTTAGCTTTTTCCTGTTAATCCTAGCATGATAAAGAAGATTCAAAGAGAGTGAGATGCCAGCTCCTTTCATTCAGTCAGTAGCTTCAAACATTTCTGGACGTTTTTCAATGGCAAAAATTAATGAATATTGTAAATGCACAAACAGTAATATCTCCACATTGCAAGGTGCAATTCTGAAATTTTTTGCTTTTTCCTGCTAATCCTAGCATGATAAAGAAGATTCAAAGAGAGTGAAATGCCAGCTCCTTTCATTCAGTCAGTAGCTTCAAACATTTCTGGTATATGAAAAACATGTTTTTCAATGGCAAAAATCAATGAATATTGTAAATGCACAAACAGTAATATCTCCACATTGCAAGGTGCAATTCTGAAATTTTTTGCTTTTTCCTGCTAATCCTAGCATGATAAAGAAGATTCAAAGAGAGTGAGATGCCAGCTCCTTTCATTCAGTCAGTAGCTTCAAACATTTCTGGTATATGAAAAACATGTTTTTCAATGGCAAAAATCAATGAATATTGTAAATGCACAAACAGTAATATCTCCACATTGCACGGTGCAATTCTGAAATTTTTAGCTTTTTCCTGTTAATCCTAGCATGATAAAGAAGATTCAAAGAGAGTGAGATGCCAGCTCCTTTCATTCAGTCAGTAGCTTCAAACATTTCTGGTATATGAAAAACATGTTTTTCAATGGCAAAAATCAATGAATATTGTAAATGCACAAACAGTAATATCTCCACATTGCAAGGTGCAATTCTGAAATTTTTTGCTTTTTCCTGTTAATCCTAGCATGATAAAGAAGATTCAAAGAGAGTGAGATGCCAGCTCCTTTCATTCAGTCAGTAGCTTCAAACATTTCTGGTATATGAAAAACATGTTTTTCAATGGCAAAAATCAATGAATATTGTAAATGCACAAACAGTAATATCTCCACATTGCAAGGTGCAATTCTGAAATTTTTTGCTTTTTCCTGCTAATCCTAGCATGATAAAGAAGATTCAAAGAGAGTGAGATGCCAGCTCCTTTCATTCAGTCAGTAGCTTCAAACATTTCTGGTATATGAAAAACATGTTTTTCAATGGCAAAAATCAATGAATATTGTAAATGCACAAACAGTAATATCTCCACATTGCACGGTGCAATTCTGAAATTTTTAGCTTTTTCCTGTTAATCCTAGCATGATAAAGAAGATTCAAAGAGAGTGAGATGCCAGCTCCTTTCATTCAGTCAGTAGCTTCAAACATTTCTGGTATATGAAAAACATGTTTTTCAATGGCAAAAATCAATGAATATTGTAAATGCACAAACAGTAATATCTCCACATTGCAAGGTGCAATTCTGAAATTTTTTGCTTTTTCCTGCTAATCCTAGCATGATAAAGAAGATTCAAAGAGAGTGAGATGCCAGCTCCTTTCATTCAGTCAGTAGCTTCAAACATTTCTGGTATATGAAAAACATGTTTTTCAATGGCAAAAATCAATGAATATTGTAAATGCACAAACAGTAATATCTCCACATTGCACGGTGCAATTCTGAAATTTTTAGCTTTTTCCTGTTAATCCTAGCATGATAAAGAAGATTCAAAGAGAGTGAGATGCCAGCTCCTTTCATTCAGTCAGTAGCTTCAAACATTTCTGGTATATGAAAAACATGTTTTTCAATGGCAAAAATCAATGAATATTGTAAATGCACAAACAGTAATATCTCCACATTGCAAGGTGCAATTCTGAAATTTTTTGCTTTTTCCTGTTAATCCTAGCATGATAAAGAAGATTCAAAGAGAGTGAGATGCCAGCTCCTTTCATTCAGTCAGTAGCTTCAAACATTTCTGGTATATGAAAAACATGTTTTTCAATGGCAAAAATCAATGAATATTGTAAATGCACAAACAGTAATATCTCCACATTGCACGGTGCAATTCTGAAATTTTTAGCTTTTTCCTGTTAATCTTAGCATGATAAAGAAGATTCAAAGAGAGTGAGATGCCAGCTCCTTTCATTCAGTCAGTAGCTTCAAACATTTCTGGACGTTTTTCAATGGCAAAAATTAATGAATATTGTAAATGCACAAACAGTAATATCTCCACATTGCAAGGTGCAATTCTGAAATTTTTTGCTTTTTCCTGCTAATCCTAGCATGATAAAGAAGATTCAAAGAGAGTGAGATGCCAGCTCCTTTCATTCAGTCAGTAGCTTCAAACATTTCTGGTATATGAAAAACATGTTTTTCAATGGCAAAAATCAATGAATATTGTAAATGCACAAACAGTAATATCTCCACATTGCAAGGTGCAATTCTGAAATTTTTTGCTTTTTCCTGCTAATCCTAGCATGATAAAGAAGATTCAAAGAGAGTGAGATGCCAGCTCCTTTCATTCAGTCAGTAGCTTCAAACATTTCTGGTATATGAAAAACATGTTTTTCAATGGCAAAAATCAATGAATATTGTAAATGCACAAACAGTAATATCTCCACATTGCACGGTGCAATTCTGAAATTTTTAGCTTTTTCCTGTTAATCCTAGCATGATAAAGAAGATTCAAAGAGAGTGAGATGCCAGCTCCTTTCATTCAGTCAGTAGCTTCAAACATTTCTGGTATATGAAAAACATGTTTTTCAATGGCAAAAATCAATGAATATTGTAAATGCACAAACAGTAATATCTCCACATTGCAAGGTGCAATTCTGAAATTTTTTGCTTTTTCCTGTTAATCCTAGCATGATAAAGAAGATTCAAAGAGAGTGAGATGCCAGCTCCTTTCATTCAATCAGTAGCTTCAAACATTTCTGGTATATGAAAAACATGTTTTTCAATGGCAAAAATCAATGAATATTGTAAATGCACAAACAGTAATATCTCCACATTGCAAGGTGCAATTCTGAAATTTTTTGCTTTTTCCTGCTAATCCTAGCATGATAAAGAAGATTCAAAGAGAGTGAGATGCCAGCTCCTTTCATTCAGTCAGTAGCTTCAAACATTTCTGGTATATGAAAAACATGTTTTTCAATGGCAAAAATCAATGAATATTGTAAATGCACAAACAGTAATATCTCCACATTGCACGGTGCAATTCTGAAATTTTTAGCTTTTTCCTGTTAATCCTAGCATGATAAAGAAGATTCAAAGAGAGTGAGATGCCAGCTCCTTTCATTCAGTCAGTAGCTTCAAACATTTCTGGTATATGAAAAACATGTTTTTCAATGGCAAAAATCAATGAATATTGTAAATGCACAAACAGTAATATCTCCACATTGCAAGGTGCAATTCTGAAATTTTTTGCTTTTTCCTGCTAATCCTAGCATGATAAAGAAGATTCAAAGAGAGTGAGATGCCAGCTCCTTTCATTCAGTCAGTAGCTTCAAACATTTCTGGTATATGAAAAACATGTTTTTCAATGGCAAAAATCAATGAATATTGTAAATGCACAAACAGTAATATCTCCACATTGCACGGTGCAATTCTGAAATTTTTAGCTTTTTCCTGTTAATCCTAGCATGATAAAGAAGATTCAAAGAGAGTGAGATGCCAGCTCCTTTCATTCAGTCAGTAGCTTCAAACATTTCTGGTATATGAAAAACATGTTTTTCAATGGCAAAAATCAATGAATATTGTAAATGCACAAACAGTAATATCTCCACATTGCAAGGTGCAATTCTGAAATTTTTTGCTTTTTCCTGTTAATCCTAGCATGATAAAGAAGATTCAAAGAGAGTGAGATGCCAGCTCCTTTCATTCAGTCAGTAGCTTCAAACATTTCTGGTATATGAAAAACATGTTTTTCAATGGCAAAAATCAATGAATATTGTAAATGCACAAACAGTAATATCTCCACATTGCAAGGTGCAATTCTGAAATTTTTTGCTTTTTCCTGCTAATCCTAGCATGATAAAGAAGATTCAAAGAGAGTGAGATGCCAGCTCCTTTCATTCAGTCAGTAGCTTCAAACATTTCTGGTATATGAAAAACATGTTTTTCAATGGCAAAAATCAATGAATATTGTAAATGCACAAACAGTAATATCTCCACATTGCACGGTGCAATTCTGAAATTTTTAGCTTTTTCCTGTTAATCCTAGCATGATAAAGAAGATTCAAAGAGAGTGAGATGCCAGCTCCTTTCATTCAGTCAGTAGCTTCAAACATTTCTGGACGTTTTTCAATGGCAAAAATCAATGAATATTGTAAATGCACAAACAGTAATATCTCCACATTGCAAGGTGCAATTCTGAAATTTTTTGCTTTTTCCTGTTAATCCTAGCATGATAAAGAAGATTCAAAGAGAGTGAGATGCCAGCTCCTTTCATTCAGTCAGTAGCTTCAAACATTTCTGGTATATGAAAAACATGTTTTTCAATGGCAAAAATCAATGAATATTGTAAATGCACAAACAGTAATATCTCCACATTGCAAGGTGCAATTCTGAAATTTTTTGCTTTTTCCTGTTAATCCTAGCATGATAAAGAAGATTCAAAGAGAGTGAGATGCCAGCTCCTTTCATTCAGTCAGTAGCTTCAAACATTTCTGGTATATGAAAAACATGTTTTTCAATGGCAAAAATCAATGAATATTGTAAATGCACAAACAGTAATATCTCCACATTGCAAGGTGCAATTCTGAAATTTTTTGCTTTTTCCTCCTAATCCTAGCATGATAAAGAAGATTCAAAGAGAGTGAGATGCCAGCTCCTTTCATTCAGTCAGTAGCTTCAAACATTTCTGGTATATGAAAAACATGTTTTTCAATGGCAAAAATCAATGAATATTGTAAATGCACAAACAGTAATATCTCCACATTTCAAGGTGCAATTCTGAAATTTTTTGCTTTTTCCTGCTAATCCTAGCATGATAAAGAAGATTCAAAGAGAGTGAGATGCCAGCTCCTTTCATTCAGTCAGTAGCTTCAAACATTTCTGGACGTTTTTCAATGGCAAAAATCAATGAATATTGTAAATGCACAAACAGTAATAACTCCACATTGCAAGGTGCAATTCTGAAATTTTTTGCTTTTTCCTGTTAATCCTAGCATGATAAAGAAGATTCAAAGAGAGTGAGATGCCAGCTCCTTTCATTCAGTCAGTAGCTTCAAACATTTCTGGACGTTTTTCAATGGCAAAAATCAATGAATATTGTAAATGCACAAACAGTAATATCTCCACATTGCAAGGTGCAATTCTGAAATTTTTTGCTTTTTCCTGTTAATCCTAGCATGATAAAGAAGATTCAAAGAGAGTGAGATGCCAGCTCCTTTCATTCAGTCAGTAGCTTCAAACATTTCTGGTATATGAAAAACATGTTTTTCAATGGCAAAAATCAATGAATATTGTAAATGCACAAACAGTAATATCTCCACATTGCAAGGTGCAATTCTGAAATTTTTTGCTTTTTCCTGTTAATCCTAGCATGATAAAGAAGATTCAAAGAGAGTGAGATGCCAGCTCCTTTCATTCAGTCAGTAGCTTCAAACATTTCTGGTATATGAAAAACATGTTTTTCAATGGCAAAAATCAATGAATATTGTAAATGCACAAACAGTAATATCTCCACATTGCAAGGTGCAATTCTGAAATTTTTTGCTTTTTCCTGCTAATCCTAGCATGATAAAGAAGATTCAAAGAGAGTGAGATGCCAGCTCCTTTCATTCAGTCAGTAGCTTCAAACATTTCTGGTATATGAAAAACATGTTTTTCAATGGCAAAAATCAATGAAAATTGTAAATGCACAAACAGTAATATCTCCACATTGCAAGGTGCAATTCTGAAATTTTTTGCTTTTTCCTGCTAATCCTAGCATGATAAAGAAGATTCAAAGAGAGTGAGATGCCAGCTCCTTTCATTCAGTCAGTAGCTTCAAACATTTCTGGACGTTTTTCAATGGCAAAAATCAATGAATATTGTAAATGCACAAACAGTAATAACTCCACATTGCAAGGTGCAATTCTGAAATTTTTTGCTTTTTCCTGCTAATCCTAGCATGATAAAGAAGATTCAAAGAGAGTGAGATGCCAGCTCCTTTCATTCAGTCAGTAGCTTCAAACATTTCTGGTATATGAAAAACATGTTTTTCAATGGCAAAAATCAATGAATATTGTAAATGCACAAACAGTAATATCTCCACATTGCAAGGTGCAATTCTGAAATTTTTTGCTTTTTCCTGTTAATCCTAGCATGATAAAGAAGATTCAAAGAGAGTGAGATGCCAGCTCCTTTCATTCAATCAGTAGCTTCAAACATTTCTGGTATATGAAAAACATGTTTTTCAATGGCAAAAATCAATGAATATTGTAAATGCACAAACAGTAATATCTCCACATTGCAAGGTGCAATTCTGAAATTTTTTGCTTTTTCCTGCTAATCCTAGCATGATAAAGAAGATTCAAAGAGAGTGAGATGCCAGCTCCTTTCATTCAGTCAGTAGCTTCAAACATTTCTGGTATATGAAAAACATGTTTTTCAATGGCAAAAATCAATGAATATTGTAAATGCACAAACAGTAATATCTCCACATTGCACGGTGCAATTCTGAAATTTTTAGCTTTTTCCTGTTAATCCTAGCATGATAAAGAAGATTCAAAGAGAGTGAGATGCCAGCTCCTTTCATTCAGTCAGTAGCTTCAAACATTTCTGGTATATGAAAAACATGTTTTTCAATGGCAAAAATCAATGAATATTGTAAATGCACAAACAGTAATATCTCCACATTGCAAGGTGCAATTCTGAAATTTTTTGCTTTTTCCTGCTAATCCTAGCATGATAAAGAAGATTCAAAGAGAGTGAGATGCCAGCTCCTTTCATTCAGTCAGTAGCTTCAAACATTTCTGGTATATGAAAAACATGTTTTTCAATGGCAAAAATCAATGAATATTGTAAATGCACAAACAGTAATATCTCCACATTGCACGGTGCAATTCTGAAATTTTTAGCTTTTTCCTGTTAATCCTAGCATGATAAAGAAGATTCAAAGAGAGTGAGATGCCAGCTCCTTTCATTCAGTCAGTAGCTTCAAACATTTCTGGTATATGAAAAACATGTTTTTCAATGGCAAAAATCAATGAATATTGTAAATGCACAAACAGTAATATCTCCACATTGCAAGGTGCAATTCTGAAATTTTTTGCTTTTTCCTGTTAATCCTAGCATGATAAAGAAGATTCAAAGAGAGTGAGATGCCAGCTCCTTTCATTCAGTCAGTAGCTTCAAACATTTCTGGTATATGAAAAACATGTTTTTCAATGGCAAAAATCAATGAATATTGTAAATGCACAAACAGTAATATCTCCACATTGCAAGGTGCAATTCTGAAATTTTTTGCTTTTTCCTGCTAATCCTAGCATGATAAAGAAGATTCAAAGAGAGTGAGATGCCAGCTCCTTTCATTCAGTCAGTAGCTTCAAACATTTCTGGTATATGAAAAACATGTTTTTCAATGGCAAAAATCAATGAATATTGTAAATGCACAAACAGTAATATCTCCACATTGCACGGTGCAATTCTGAAACTTTTAGCTTTTTCCTGTTAATCCTAGCATGATAAAGAAGATTCAAAGAGAGTGAGATGCCAGCTCCTTTCATTCAGTCAGTAGCTTCAAACATTTCTGGACGTTTTTCAATGGCAAAAATCAATGAATATTGTAAATGCACAAACAGTAATATCTCCACATTGCAAGGTGCAATTCTGAAATTTTTTGCTTTTTCCTGTTAATCCTAGCATGATAAAGAAGATTCAAAGAGTGTGAGATGCCAGCTCCTTTCATTCAGTCAGTAGCTTCAAACATTTCTGGTATATGAAAAACATGTTTTTCAATGGCAAAAATCAATGAATATTGTAAATGCACAAACAGTAATATCTCCACATTGCAAGGTGCAATTCTGAAATTTTTTGCTTTTTCCTGTTAATCCTAGCATGATAAAGAAGATTCAAAGAGAGTGAGATGCCAGCTCCTTTCATTCAGTCAGTAGCTTCAAACATTTCTGGTATATGAAAAACATGTTTTTCAATGGCAAAAATCAATGAATATTGTAAATGCACAAACAGTAATATCTCCACATTGCAAGGTGCAATTCTGAAATTTTTTGCTTTTTCCTGCTAATCCTAGCATGATAAAGAAGATTCAAAGAGAGTGAGATGCCAGCTCCTTTCATTCAGTCAGTAGCTTCAAACATTTCTGGTATATGAAAAACATGTTTTTCAATGGCAAAAATCAATGAATATTGTAAATGCACAAACAGTAATATCTCCACATTACAAGGTGCAATTCTGAAATTTTTTGCTTTTTCCTGCTAATCCTAGCATGATAAAGAAGATTCAAAGAGAGTGAGATGCCAGCTCCTTTCATTCAGTCAGTAGCTTCAAACATTTCTGGACGTTTTTCAATGGCAAAAATCAATGAATATTGTAAATGCACAAACAGTAATAACTCCACATTGCAAGGTGCAATTCTGAAATTTTTTGCTTTTTCCTGCTAATCCTAGCATGATAAAGAAGATTCAAAGAGAGTGAGATGCCAGCTCCTTTCATTCAGTCAGTAGCTTCAAACATTTCTGGTATATGAAAAACATGTTTTTCAATGGCAAAAATCAATGAATATTGTAAATGCACAAACAGTAATATCTCCACATTGCACGGTGCAATTCTGAAATTTTTAGCTTTTTCCTGTTAATCCTAGCATGATAAAGAAGATTCAAAGAGAGTGAGATGCCAGCTCCTTTCATTCAGTCAGTAGCTTCAAACATTTCTGGTATATGAAAAACATGTTTTTCAATGGCAAAAATCAATGAATATTGTAAATGCACAAACAGTAATATCTCCACATTGCAAGGTGCAATTCTGAAATTTTTTGCTTTTTCCTGCTAATCCTAGCATGATAAAGAAGATTCAAAGAGAGTGAGATGCCAGCTCCTTTCATTCAGTCAGTAGCTTCAAACATTTCTGGTATATGAAAAACATGTTTTTCAATGGCAAAAATCAATGAATATTGTAAATGCACAAACAGTAATATCTCCACATTGCACGGTGCAATTCTGAAATTTTTAGCTTTTTCCTGTTAATCCTAGCATGATAAAGAAGATTCAAAGAGAGTGAGATGCCAGCTCCTTTCATTCAGTCAGTAGCTTCAAACATTTCTGGTATATGAAAAACATGTTTTTCAATGGCAAAAATCAATGAATATTGTAAATGCACAAACAGTAATATCTCCACATTGCAAGGTGCAATTCTGAAATTTTTTGCTTTTTCCTGTTAATCCTAGCATGATAAAGAAGATTCAAAGAGAGTGAGATGCCAGCTCCTTTCATTCAGTCAGTAGCTTCAAACATTTCTGGTATATGAAAAACATGTTTTTCAATGGCAAAAATCAATGAATATTGTAAATGCACAAACAGTAATATCTCCACATTGCAAGGTGCAATTCTGAAATTTTTTGCTTTTTCCTGCTAATCCTAGCATGATAAAGAAGATTCAAAGAGAGTGAGATGCCAGCTCCTTTCATTCAGTCAGTAGCTTCAAACATTTCTGGTATATGAAAAACATGTTTTTCAATGGCAAAAATCAATGAATATTGTAAATGCACAAACAGTAATATCTCCACATTGCAAGGTGCAATTCTGAAATTTTTTGCTTTTTCCTGCTAATCCTAGCATGATAAAGAAGATTCAAAGAGAGTGAGATGCCAGCTCCTTTCATTCAGTCAGTAGCTTCAAACATTTCTGGTATATGAAAAACATGTTTTTCAATGGCAAAAATCAATGAATATTGTAAATGCACAAACAGTAATATCTCCACATTGCACGGTGCAATTCTGAAATTTTTAGCTTTTTCCTGTTAATCCTAGCATGATAAAGAAGATTCAAAGAGAGTGAGATGCCAGCTCCTTTCATTCAGTCAGTAGCTTCAAACATTTCTGGTATATGAAAAACATGTTTTTCAATGGCAAAAATCAATGAATATTGTAAATGCACAAACAGTAATATCTCCACATTGCAAGGTGCAATTCTGAAATTTTTTGCTTTTTCCTGCTAATCCTAGCATGATAAAGAAGATTCAAAGAGAGTGAGATGCCAGCTCCTTTCATTCAGTCAGTAGCTTCAAACATTTCTGGTATATGAAAAACATGTTTTTCAATGGCAAAAAATCAATGAATATT